>NC_048225.1:64425110-64429911 GCF_002007445.2 Ailuropoda melanoleuca
AGGAGGTTTTTTTTTTTTTCCTCTCTCTCTCTCTCTAGGAGTTTTTAGGAGCTTATCTTTTCTTTAGTATTCTGGAAGTTCATGATGACTTGCATTGGTGTGGTTCTGGTTTTTTATTGTGTCTTTTCAATCTGGAGACTCTGGTCCTTTGGTTTGGGAAATACTCTTGGATTATTTCTTTATAGTTACTTCCTTCTCTCTAAATTCTTTTTTCTCTCTCTCTCTTTTAAAAATTTTATTTATTTATTTGAGAGAGAGAGCAAGTGAGAGAGCTAGCATGAGCAGGGGGGATGATGGTGGAGGGGCAGAAGGAGAGGGAGAAGCAGACTCTCCGTGGAGCAGGGAGCCCGATGTGGGGCTCGATCCCAGGACCCCGAGATCATGACCTGAGCCGCAGGCAGACACTTCAACTGACTGAGCCACCCAGGCACCCCTGTTATTCTCCCCTGTGGAACTCATGTTAGTCCGGTGATTTCCTGGATACATCTTCTGATTTGCTATTCCTTCCTTCCTCCCTCCCCCCCTCCCCCCTCCCTTCCTTCCTTTCTTTTTCTTTTCCCCCACCATCTATCTCTTTGATTTGTGTTCTGTTTTTCTGGGAGAATTCCTCAACTCCGTGCTCTGACTTTTCCGTGAAAAATGTTATTTCAGGAAGTGTTTTCTGATTGTCTGAATGCTCCTTTTCTCGGTTGCCTCCTGTCGCTGCTTCATAAATACAGTGCATTTCTCATCTCTGTGGATGTGACAGTTTCTTCTGTTGCCTGCGAGCACTTTCTTTCTGTGCTTTCCCTTTCATGTCAGAGGATTTCCCCAAGTGTCTGATCTTTTACTATCTACGCCTGAGACCTTGAAACACCACTTTGTGGCTCCGTGTGAGGGGAGGGCGGTAAGCCTAGCTGGCGTCAGTGGAGGGCGGTCAGACGGGAGCCAGGGGCCCCCAGAGGTCATTATCTGTGGCTCTTTGCCCAGGAACTGCTCGGTTATTTCAGAGGCCGACCCTCCACTTCCTGCCTGGGGGTTAGTACCCGGAGGCAGTGTTGTGCGAACCCACAGCAGGAAGGGGCTGAGGAGGGACTCACAGCTCAGCGTGAACGCTTTCACTCCATTTTCCTGTATTCTGTCAGGCACCCCATCCCTGTCCTACTTGTGCCAAGTGCCCCTACCCTGAGTGGGAAACCTCTCTGTTCAGTTTCAGAACAGAAACCCCTGACCTGCCAAGATAGGCAGATCAGAGGGCTTGGAGTGAGAACCAGGGACAGGAGCTATAACTTCTTATACAGACTTTAATCCTTCCAGGGTTCCCCCCCCCATTTTTTTTTGACAGTAAAACACATATAACATAAAATTTGCCATCTAAACCATTTTAAAGATTTATTTATTTATTTTAGAGAGAGAGCGCAAGGGAGACAGAGAGAGCACGTGAGGGGGAGGGACAGAAGGAGAGAGAGAGAGAATCTCAAGCAGACTCCCCACTGAGCACAGAACCCCAGGTGGGGCTCGATCTCACAACCCCGAGATCTGAGCCACCCAGGCGCCCCTCACCATTTTTAAGTGTTCATTTAAGTGATATTCGGTTGATTCCTTCGCTGTACAGCCATCACCACTGTCCACCTGCAGAACGCTTTTCATCCTGCAAAAGTGAAAACCTCTACTCATGAAGCAGTAACGCCCCATGACTGAGACTTTGCTGTGCAGTCTTGCCGTGCAGGGACGCTCGGGGTGTGTGGCGGACCGCGGCTCCCCTTGCCACCCACATCCCTGCTTTCAGAGGCTCCTCATGCCTTTAGCTCCCAAGACTTTGCAGGGCTGTAGGGTAGGTGCTGGCAAACTTTTCCTGGAAAGGACCAAATAATTCATTTTTTAGGCTTTATGGGTAACTGCTCATCTCTGCTATTGTGGCCATAGATAATAGGCAAACAAGTACAGCCTTGCTTCGGTAAAACTATTTACAAAGTAAGTTGCAGGTCAGATTTAGCCCGGGCTGTAGTTTGCTGATCCCCGCAGGTCTAGAGCAAGAATGTGCCTGCTTTCCAGTTGTAGAAAGGTTTTCAGCTTTATTTGTTTTGCTGAATCAATCACCCGACTTTCCACTGTACAAAAACTCGACATTTCTCCTCTGCTTGTCACCTTTTCTCTTGTTCACTGCGTCCCTGTGGAACATATAGCTTTTTTTTAAATCCCTCTGTAGTTATTTTCATGTTGTTTTTGGTAACTGAGATAAATGGCGTATGTTTGAGCCACAATTTTTTAAAAGATTATTTATTTATTTGAGGGGATGGGGGGTGCACAGAGAGGGGCAGAGGGAGAGGGAGAGAGAGTCCTAAGCAGACTCTGTGCTGAGTGTGGAGCCTGACCTGGGGGTCTCGATCTCATGACCCTGAGATTACAACCTGAGCTGAAACCAAGAGCTGGTCACTTAATCGGCTGAGTCACCCAGGTGCCCCTCCCTGATCCACAAGTTTTTAAGCTTTTTATTTCAAAATAATTCCAAGCTCACAGTAAAGTTGTTGCCAGAATGGTATAAAGAGCTCCCAAACACTCTTCACCCAGTTACTAATTGTTAATATTTTGCAACATTTCCTTTATGATTCTCCCTCCATAGATAGATAGATAGATAGATAGATAGATAGATAGATGATAGAACTGTTTCAGACCTGGTGTTCTATTAGTCCTTAAATACTTCAGTGTATGTTTTCCTAAGATCACAGAGATTCACTCAGAAAAAATTCAATTCTCACAATCAAGGTATTCAACATTTATAATCTATTGTTTAATCTATAGAGCTTCCTCAGATGTCCCCAATAAATCCTTTCTAGAACCGTTCCCAGCCCAGGGCCCAGTCCAGATAGAGCATTGCAGTTGGTTTTCATGATTCGTTGGCCTTTCAACGAGAAACAGTTTCTCAGCCTTGTTTTGTGTTTCATGACACTGACATTGTTTTGACACAGACATTTTTGGAGATACGGGCCATTAGTTTCTAGAATGTTACTTTATTTGGTTTTTGACTGATGTTTCCTCATGTGTGCATTTTTGACATGAAGAATCTTGTTTCCTTGGTGGTGAATCAGGAACTGATCTACAATTTTTATTTAAAATCGTCCCCTCCCCCAAGTTATTTTTCATTCTACCCAATGTCCCTGGAAACTCTCCAGGAGTTTATCCAGAGGAACAGCCTTTGTTCTGGTTTTTAAAAATACACAATGTATTCTAGAGGTCACATTATACCCATCCTTTTGCTTCATAAACCTTTGGGTGGCTTTTGACCGAAAGCAGTGGAAATCTCTCTAAACTTTGCCCTGCCGAGTTGGACTCTGGCTTATTGATTTATGGACTGCCTATATACAGAGTGTACTTTGAAATATCCCACACTATCCGAGATTATATATTCTAATGCTGGATGGGTGATGTAACCAAGGAGGGGGACCTGAGGATATAGGCATGAGCCCTGAGGTTATGATGTCGCTGTGGTTATTTTATATAAAAATACTCTTTGCCAAAAAAATAATTCACATACTATACAATCGACCCTCTTAAAGTGTCCAGATCAATAGTTTTAGGTATAGTAACAGAGTTGTGGTCATGTAGTCATCACCAGGATCTAAATTTATTTTTTTAAGGTTTTATTAATTTGTCAGAGAGAGCACAAGCAGGAAGAGCTGCAGGCAGAGGGAAAGGGAGCAGCAGACTCCCCGCTGAGCAGGGAGCCCCATGCGATGTGGGGCTCTATCCCAGGACCCTGGGATCAGTACCCCAGGGGCCTAAGGCAGACGCTTAACCCACTGAGCCACCCAGGCACCCCACCAGGATCTAATTTTAAAAAGTTTTCATCATCAGTGCCGTTTTAAGAATAACAGCAAATTTGAGCCCCTTGGTGAAATGGCCAGAGCTGCTGTTTAGCCTGGCTCTGTGGCGCAACGGATAGCGCGTTGGACTTCTAGACCGAGCTGCCGTTTGAAAGATTTAGGGGAAGGATGGGGGGGGGGTAACAGACGGCACGTTTTGAACTTTGATTGCAGAGCTGCCCAGGACCGCAGGGTGACGAAGGGCTTTTGCACGTCGGATGCAGGAAGGCATCCTGTCCAGGGTTGCTGCACGAGCAAAGGCCCTGAGGCGGCGATGAGTCGTGCGTCCGCTGGCCAGAAGCAGCCCCTCTCCCTAAAGGCAGAGTCCCGGACCTGGGTGAGCGGCCAGGCCGGAGGCCGGTCCCCAGCATCCCGCTCCCCGCGACAGCCCCTTTTCGGGCTGAGGCCTGAGTGTGCCGGGCGCGGGGACAGCCGCCTCCCGGGCGCAGGAGCGAGGCGCTGGGGGGTCGCAAGGAGGAAAGCAGGGCGGTCCACGGGCGAAGGTCTGCGATCAGTGCCCGTGGGACGAGTCAGGGGAGCCCCAGCCCCCACCCCTTCCGAGTCGGCGCCGCAGACCCCGGTCCTCGCTGGGAAGACCTCGGAACCGCTCCTGCCCCCATCCAGACGACTGTGTTTGTTCTTAAGTTGCCCAGCGCGCCCGCGCCTACACGGGTGCGAGGTGCAGGGGCCGCGAAGCGCTGAGGAAAGAAACGGGAAGGACGCCTTTGACCCCGGAGTCAGACGACCCAGGGGCTGCCCCGAATCGCTCCAGGTCCGTAAACGCCTCGACTCCGAGTGTGCGCCCCGGTCCGCGGGCCGCACTTGGAGGCGCCCTCTTCCCCAGCAGGGGCGCAGCCCCGGGCGTGCGACGGGACCTTTCCGGGCCGCTCTTGTAGCAGGGGCGGGGCGGGGCGGGGCTGAACCGTGTCCTCGGGAGGCCGTGGGTCCGACCCCGGACC
>NC_048225.1:64429970-64488975 GCF_002007445.2 Ailuropoda melanoleuca
GGCACGGTTGCAGGGGGCCGAGGAAGGGAGGGTGTGGGGCACGGGGGTGAGGGGGAGAGTGTGGGGGCGCGGGGTGTGAAGGGGGCGAGTGTGGGGGCCCGGCTGCGGGGGGCCGGGTGTGGGGGCGCGGGCCGCAGCGGGGCTTGCAGGCAGGTGACTTGCTCACGCCTGGGGGGCCCGCAGCTGCACGGGGACCGAGGGCTTGGCGCGCCCACGCCTGGCCCCCTCCATCCCCCGGGGGCTTCAGGTGCGCGCGGCTCGGGGAGGAGGCCCGGGCAGGCCCTGCGAGTGCTCTCGGGCCAGGGAGGGGAGCGGGAGGAGCGCGGCGGGGGTCCCCAGGCCCCCCACTCCCCGAGAGTATTGCTTCCAGGGTGCGTCGCGCCCCGCAGTGAAATACTCTTGTTCGTCGCCGGAGTCCGAAAACCTGTGTCAAATCTCGCAGCTGGAGTGTGATTTCTGCCCTCCGTGTCCGCCGCCCGGTGTCCTCTCCTGCCCCTCGCTCTGCTCCCGGGAGAGAAGGCGTACCCGCCATGCAGCTAAGGGGAGACTAGGGCTTAGGGGCAGAGCTCCAGCAATCCTGGGGTGTTAAGTTTGACTTCTCTAAAGCTGCGCGGCCCGCTCGCCCTCCCGCCCCCCACGGTCTGAGCCTCGGGCTTTGCACGGGCAGACAGCCCTCTCCTGGGCCTGGCAGCTCTGCTAGGGCTCTGCACCCCGCACCCCGGGGAGGGGGGAGCAGGGGGGGCTGCTGTGCATTTGACATCTCTGCCCTCAGCTCAGCGCCTTTGCTTGGGCCTATGAGCTCTGCGGGAAATTGCTGAGGTCCGCAGCCGCTCTGCCGCCCCCCCCCCAATCCAGCAGCTCCGAACCTCAGGGATTCTCAGGAAGCGCCCCGCTCCAGAAAGTAACATTGTCTTCCTCTGTGATGCTCGCTTCACGGCCTAGCCCCACTGGGTCTGACTTAGCAAAAAGTTCTGGGATTGTTTGGCAGCGGGTAATCCCCCATCCAAATCTCCCCACCTAGGAGGGCTGTGTGAGGACTGCTTTGTGTTTCCCTGAGGACGTGTGGGCAGTGCTCAGGGACCACCCTCTGGCAGGGGCAGGGGGCTCCGCGGGGAACATGACCTCGCCAGGCTGGCAGGTTTCTCGAGGGAAAGGCGGAGGATAAAATAAACTTGTAAAATGTAAGGTACCTTAGAAGACGGTAAAACCCTGGAGAGAGAAGGGGTGTCAGGTGAAGGAGAGGCCTCCTTTGAGAGGTGATGTCTGAATAGTCCTGAAGAGCTAAGAGTGGCAGATTGCCATCGGGGGTGACTGTGCACCAGGAGTGGCAGATTGCCATCGGGGGTGACTGTGCACCAAGCTGAGAGAAGAGCAGGAGCAAAGGCCCTGGGGCAGGAGCACTCCTGACACAGATAAGCTTTATCTGTTTTCTGAGTGTGGGCCTGGCTGCCACCAGGGCCTTTGGTGTGAATGACCTCCTGTGTAAACTGTACTGGCCCAGCTTGAGAGCAAGAGGACTCCAGAACTTTCTGCCGCCTGCCCCCCGCCCTCCACCCAGTTCTAGGAAAGGAAAGACCTCCACAGACACACAGACCGTAACTGCTCAGCAGGGCAGCCGGAGTGAACCTCCAGGCCGTCTGCTCCAACCTTTGTGCTCCTGTGGGCCTGAGGCACTCTCTGGTACCGGCTTGCAGGAAAGGGGTGTCTGTTGAAAGTGGCTGAATGCGCTGGGCAGAGGGGCCTGTCTGAGGCTCCCACTGGAGCTCCCAGGGAGCCCCAGCCATGGACAGAAGAGCCCCACAGGCCCCAGGCTTGGGAGGTGCTCCCCAGGCACTGAACTTCTCCTCAGCATCCTGGCCCAGGCCCAGGCCCGAGGAGGCGGGGTTGCCCAGACCCCATTCCTCCGTTCTTGAGTGGAGGTGCTCAGAGAGGCAGGGCGCAGCTGGGCGCACAGAATAAGGGGGAGCTCCGTGGGAGCTGCGACCTGCTGTTGAGGGGAGAGCGCCAAGGCCGCGCACTCGGGGCCAGAGTGCGCACAGAGCGGGCAGGCGTGGTTTGCGGGGCCCCTGGGAGCTCATGCCCAGAACCCACTTCTGGAAGGGCTCTCGACCCCGTCATCGGTAATTCCTTCCTCTGAGGTAATACAGTGATGCGGAAGGCAAGTTGGTATAGAAAGAGGAGAGGACGCATGTCCTAGCTGTGCCATCAGTGTGTCCCCTCACCGGTAAAATGACAGGGTTGGGTTATTCAACGTGCAAGTGCCCTGGAGCTCTTGTATGTAACGGCTGTGTGGTTCAGAAGTCCAAATGGATCTTCAGGGAAGGAAACATGTCAGTGGGGAGCGGTCAGTTTTGATGGGGCCTGGGGGGGGGCCTGTCACCTACACCAGGTCCACAGGCGCAGCTGTAAACGGAGTGACGGCCGCGGCCCCAGGCTGTGGGGCAAACCCTTGGACAGAGGGCAGGGGCCCAGGATTGAAGCGGAAGTGTCCCTGCTGGGCCGGCCAGCCCCCTGGGGTCACCTGGGGCCACCACCCCCCCCGCCGGTGGGTGTTCCTGGGCCAGCCCTGAACTTCAGGATCAGAGGCTCCAGGGTGCTGTGTGGAGAGGGTTGGGAATGTGGCAGGAAGAAGGCCCCCCGAGCAGTTCCACAAGAGGGGACCCAAACTTTGCCAAGGATCCAGCCCCCTGCCTTCCCTGAGGGAGAGGAGCCGCGTGTGCTCCAGGGAACCTCCCTCTCGCCAAGGAGAGAACGCGCGCTCCCATCCTTGGTATATGACCAACACACTCGGTGCAAACCGAGTTCAAACTGGTGTTTTTATTTTCATCAAGCTGTGTTTACCTTCCTGAGGGCGGTCACAGTTCACCCTTCCCTCCCCGCACCCCCTGCAGTCCAGCCGGGGCCTTCCCCCAGCCGGGCTCTCAGACCTGGCGTGGACGCCCCACTCGGTCCGGTGCCACAAAGCCTTCCTCTCCGAGGCCTCGCTGGAAATACTCCCGTTAAGGGAAAAAAGGTTCTTGTCTCGGAGCAGCTCAGAGACATTCCAGAAGATTCTATAGCTGACCCACAAAGGGGGACTATGGGAGGAACAGGAGGTCCCTGGGTTGGGAACAGGAGCTTTTGTTGCCTTTACCTTTGGGGAAGATTGATCAACTGACTGAATTCAGATGTCTTCTCGGTGGGTCCACACGGTGATGTGTGCAGCACAGGGAGTCTGACTCTCTTACGAAGGCTTCTGGGGGAAATGGATGTACTTTTCTGCTTTCCCGGGTTTTTGTTCAGCTGTGGCAGGATCTGCTTGCTGGGCCACGTGGTCACTGCGAGGAGGCAGGAGCGGGCAGGCCCAGCCACGGGGCGCGGGAAGGCGGCCTTGTCCCTGCCCGGTTCTGTGCCCGCCTCCCTCCCTCCTGCTCTGTCCGCGAGGGCCTGCCACTGAATCCAGAAGTATTTTTAGCCTTTTGCAACTTTTTATTCCTTTCTGCTACCCAGACATTGCCACAAGCAAACTAACCCCCACAAAGATACCAGCAGCCCAGAGCATTCCTGCGTGCCCTGACCCTCGTCCTCAGGGCCGCCCTCCATGAAGCATGGGGCCTTTCACTACATTCCAGAAGAGAAAGCAGCTTAGGTCACTCAGCGGGGCCACCGGCCAACAGTGCTATCACCTTACACACCATGGAGGAAGCTTCCAGACCAGGGAGCACATTGTGGAGGGCTGGCCGACCTGGGGGGCAGAGGGAAGGGGATCAAGTATGTTCAGTACAGCATTCCAGCATGCACAGCCCACTCCTTTCACCCTCTGGAACCGGAGTCTTCTCTGCTCAGTAGAGATGCCAAGTGTTGAAATCCCACGCGAGGTAAATGGCTGTTTCCTCAGAGGCAGTGAACTGTGCCCTGCTTGGGGTGTTTCTCTTGTAACTTAAGACCAGTGGAAAACTGGCCCAGTCCCCTGGGGCCGCCCAGGAGATGGAGCAGGGCCTCCAGGGACCCAGCGTGGGGTGCGCCCCCCCTTGCATCACTCAGCTTCCGGCCTGCCTGGAGGGCTGTGTGGATGGGTCTGCGGTGGGCCTCAGCTCGGCTAAGTTGGCAGGTCCCCCCGGGCCCTGTGCAGAGGCCCAGCCAGCCCCGCCAGGGGCCCTCCCTTCTCCCACCGAGACCCCCCACTGCGGTGGGTGCTAGGCGCCCCTCACTTTCTGCCTTCCCTCCTCAGCTCCCCGTCTTGGTCCAGGTGGCACTTCCTCAGGGAAAGTGCTGGATAAGGATACTGGTTGGCGTCCCTCTCCCCCACCTGTCCTGGTCTGGGGATTTAAAAACCCAAGTGAATCCCCGTGTGGGTGAATCGCCCCTTTACCTGAAGTGACTTTTTGAATTCCCCCAGTTCGGTGAGGCCTGGAGACATGGGGTCACTGGCCTGAAGTCGTGTGGCTGGTGGGTGGCCAGTGCCTGACCACCGGCCGGCTGGCTCCCAGCTCTGCGAGCTCTCATCCAACCATGAATCGTGTTCTGTCTGTCTACGCAGAGGCGTAAATAGAAAGTCAGTTTTGGGGATTGGGGGACATGACCAGGCGGCTATCTGCAGGCCCAGACCAGGGCTCCCCCCAAGACGCCTGCACCCCACCCCCACACTGTTCTTACTGCTCTTTCATTCTGCTTTGTTTTTGCCTGCAAACGACATTTTTCCTCTCCCTTGGGTGCTGGCTCCAGGCTGCTCTCCCAGGCTTTGCTCCAGGTCTTGCAGGGCGGGAAACATGGGCTGGCCCTGGGGCAGGGGTGCAGGGCGTGCTGCTTGGCGGCTGTCCCTGGCCTCGCCCATCCAGAGGCCCTGTCGGCCACTGGGGTCCTGGGGAGATGTCTGTGGGGGCAGAGGCTGTGCAGCTGGTCAGGGTGTCTTCCCCCCCCTCCCCGCCGCCAGGCTTTCTCCTCTGTCCCGGGCCAGCTGCCCCCCCCAGGGTGATCTCGGCCCCAGCAAGCAGGGCTTGGGGATTTCGGGGAATTTCGGGAAGCCCCATGGCTGGGGCTGGCACTGGGGCAGTTGTCAGCCATGCGTTGGCGGCAGGAACGTTCCCATTCTTCGCTGCCTTGGCAGGCCGGCCCTGGAATGGAAGGGAAGCCATCTGTTTGTCCCTTCCCCCTGGATGTTCCTTTTGCCTTCCTCCAGAGAGGAGCTGCGAGCCTGGGGAGGGCGGCGAGGGGCCCGGGCCTGGGAGAGCACGCTGACCCCCGAGCCCCACCTTTCTCTCTGGCCTGGTGTCAGAGGGGCCCGTAGTGCCACCGCTCCCCCCTTATGCCCTCTGCCCCACAGTTTTCGGTCAAGGCAGACTTCCCCCACAGGGAGCTGAGGTTCTCCCTCTCATGTGGGTCTGAGTCACAGTCAGGAAGCCATGAGCCCCAAGGGGCAGAGGGTGGAGTCCTCACGGGGGAGGCTGAGCTGGGCCCCCTCGGCCTCTCTTCTTAAAGAGCAGCCTGGGGCCCCCGGGGTCCAAGGCCAGCACGGTTAGCGCAGGGCTGGGGTTGGCGGCTGCGGCTCTGTGAGTGTAGGAGCACGGGCTGGTGGTGAGGTCTTCCCACCTGCCTGGGTGCGAGGGAGGGGGGGTCTGCGAGGGCAGGCAGGCAGAGCCCCCCTGCATTGTATTCAGCAGGGTCCAGCGTCTGATGTCATCTGCTTAGATCCAGAACCCCGATATCTGCAGTCCGCCTGGCATGCTGGCCGTCCACTCTTCCTTTCGGGGGAGTCTGCTGCAGCGCCACCTGCCACCTCCCCAGCCCTCTCCCTGCCACCTCCCCAGCCCTCTCCCTGCATCTCAGGGCCCTCATCTTTAGATGAAGCTGGGAAGTAAGCTCTGTCTGATTCCTCGAGGAGAAGTCAGCCGTCTTTTGGTTCAAGAGTTCTAATAAGTTTCAACACTGTCATTCGAAGGATTTTTAAATTCATTCGACAAATACTTTCTGACCATCCAGTGCGTACCCGACAGTGGGGACCAGAGGGGAGACAAGGCAGACAGGGTGTCAACACACAAGGAGTTTTCTTCCAGCGGGGGCAGCCTGTCGCGCAGAACCTTGAACAAACGTGACCAGGACATGGGCTAGGGATGAGAGGCGCACCGGGCTCCAAGAGGTCCGGGTAGGCTGCCGGGAGAAAGGACACCAGACTTGAAATCTGGAGAAGGAGCAGGAGTTAAGCAGCTGAGAAGGGGAGCAAAGAGCAGTGAGACTGAGAGAGCCCGAAGGACCCCGAGAAGGTGGGGGTTGGGCCCAGAGGGGCGAGGAGGGGAGAGGTGGGCAGCTCTGGCCACACGGGCCTTGAAGACTGGGCCGGTGTCCTCCTGTTCCCTGGGCAGCAGGAAGCTATTCGAGTTCTAACGAGGGGTGGGACACGAGCAGGTGTGGATTTCCAGAAGGTCACTCTGGCTGCAGGGGATGGGGGGAGGGGGCAGAGCATGTGTGAAGGGCCCGGATGCGGCTTTGCTTTGGTCCACGGGGGCGGTGGTGGAGGTGGATCTGAGACTATTGTCTTGGAGGTGGAGCTGCTGAAACTGGCCGACAGGTTGCATCCACGTGGGTGGAGCACAGGCCGGGCTTCAAGGACATCGCTGGGGCTTCGGCGTGGCATTCCGGAGGGGGGTAGTGCCCGCTGCGGTGAGGGGGAACCCCAGAGGAAGACAGAAGTGTAGGGGACGGGATCGCGGGGCCGTGGCTCATGCAGCAGAGGACGGTTTGAGATGCTCAGGAGCAGGTGCGTTGGCAGGTGGGCTCGGGGTCTGGGTTCGAACGACGCACGTGTCTGTCACCTGCGCAGGTGGCAGCGGGAGCCCTGTGCGTGGAAAGGACGTCCGGTTTGGACACAGGTTCTCTGGCAGCCTGGCCAGCGTAGTTCACCCATGCGCTTCACATTTCCGCCAGGCCTGTGGCCCACAGAGGCCCACAGGCTTCCACATGGTCCTTTATCCCAACAGGGTCTCGGCCACCAGGAAGCCACAGAACGGAATTCCAGCCGCAGCTGCGTGAGCGCGTTCTGTGTGGCTCTGGCAAGGACAGGGCGTGTGACTCACTGTTGACACTGAGTCACAGGGAAGACTCTCGTCGCCCATGGGTTTTCATGTAGTAAAAAATGTACGATTATGTTGTTTTTGAGCAGATAGTACGTGCGTTTGGTAAAAGATGATTTTTTTTTTTCAAGGTACAAGAGCTTATTCATTGCAAGGTTGTTCCCTCAGGGGGCGCCTGGGCGGCTCAGTCGGTTAGGCATCTGACTCTTGGTTTCAGCTCAGGTCCTGATCTCAGGGTCGTGGGATCGAGCCCCATGTCAGGCTCTGTGCTCAGCCTGGAGTCTGCTGGAGATTCTCTCTCTCCCTCTGCTCCTCCCCCTGCTTGCATGCTCCGTCTCAAATAAATAAATTGAATCTTAAATCTTAAATAAAATCTTGGGGCAGTCACCGTTACCCGCATCCAGGTGAATTCCCAGACCATGCACAGCGTGCTGTGTCCTTCAGTCCACGCGGATGGCACCGTTGACCATGCTCTCTGCTGCTCTCACTTCACTATTTATCAGGAGATCTTTCTGGAGCCACAGATGAGTGACCTTCTGCATAGTGTAGGGAAGGAAAAATTCTTCCTCTACCCTCAGGTCTTCAGCTGAACTAAGAATTTTATTTACGGGCGCCTGGGTGTCTCAGTGGGTTATGAGTCTGCCTTCGGCTGGGGTCATGGTCCCAGGGTCCTGGGATCGAGCCCCGCATCAGGCTCCCTGATCAGCGGGGCGTCTGCTTCTCCCTCTACCATTCCCCCCTGCTCATGCTCTCTCTCTCACTCTCTCTCTCAAATAAAATCTTAAAAAAAAAAATTCAATTTATTCAACACTGATTAACCAGAAGAAAACCCCCAAAGTTTTATGACCTGTGCACGGGGGTCCAGTAAAGGAATTGGGGCCCGAAGAAATGACCAAGCAGTTTTTATACATTGGAGACAAAGAGACAGTCAATGTGTGAGGAATTGACAGGATAAAGGAAACAGGTGTGTGCGAGCCTTAATCAGTGGGGAATTCTAATCAGAATTTGAACCGCGGCTAGTAGCTTAGAAACACAGAGCAAACACAGAGTTTCTACCGCTTTCTCAGCTCTCAGGTCCTCATCTCTGGCGATAAGGGTGTCTTTTTACTTCTTACAACAAGAAGGGTATTTTTCATATGGGAGGACTGTTTTCTGCTTTCAGGGGGACACAGGAGGGTCTGAGGGCCCTTGCGCCAGATGCTTCCTAAGTGACTTTTATTTAAAATCATCACTCTGCCGAAGGGGCACATTTGGGGCGGCCGGCCCTAAATTCATTCGATGAATTGGATCTCAGCTGATGGACATTCAGCTTGTTTCCAGTCTTACCCTTTTACTGAGAGGGAAGGGAGGGAGAATCTGCAGCGAACTCTTGTGCATAAGACATTTTATGTAAACGCGAGTTCCGTCCGTGTTCTGGGGAGAGAAATCCCAGCCTGGAGTTGCTGGCCACACGTGGTTTGCACTTGACAGATATCACAGAATTGCCTTTCATGTAAAGAAACAGCCCGAATACTTGCAGCGGAGTGGGAAGACACACTCTTTGTCCTCGAGAGGGAGGACGGCGCCTGTTCCAGGGACTCCCCCCAGCCCCCCGCCGCTGCATTGTGTCTGCCCTTCGCGTACGTACCTTCTCTGTGGTCAGGCTGCAGGACAACGTATATTCATCGGCTACGTGTCTCAGCCGTGGAACACGAATACAGCGTTGAACCTTTTGAAGACTGAGCATTTATTGTTGAGAGTGTGTCCACGGGTGGGGGGGGGACTGGATATATTTTCTTTTCCCCCTGACTTTCACAATTAGGATGATGTTAGGCTTTATATAATCCAACATTCAAAATGACAGTGGCTCAAACAATATAGAAGTTTCTCTGTCACACAAAGGTAGTTTGGAGTAAGTAATCCAGGACTGGGCTGCTGGTGCCATGGTCAGCGGGAACCCATCATCTCCATTATCGCCCTAGCACCGACCTCTCTCCTCAAGATCCTCACAGCCCAAAATGGCTACCAGAGTCCAAGCATCACGTCTGTATCCCAGAAGCATGAAGGAGGAAGGGGAAGGGCGAAAGGTGCACGCTTCCCAGCAGAGTCAGTGCTCTTTACAAAACAGTCTGCCACACACGTGCAGGACCCACGCACCCTTGTGCAGGTTGTGTACTGTGCAACCTGAGAGGATGCCATGCATGTCATACACGTTATGGATTTGCGGTTTATTCACAAGTACTTTCTAGCAGGTGACAATGAGGCATCTTATGACCAAAGCAGCACATGAGGTTAATTTTCTGATCGAGTTTTGAAGAATGGGTGTCTTTTCCTAATTCATACCAAGTACCGTCTAAGCCACGGGTGCCTCTGCCCCAAATACACTTAGGGTTCTTTGTCAGCACCTAATCACTCCATCAGCCTGAGCTGCAGGCCAAGAAATGTAGTGTTTATCTGGGCTTTGCCAACTAAAATCAAAACCCAAGCAAGGAAAGAAAGGGGAGAAGGTCGCCGGCAGCCCGCCACACTGCCTCAGTCCGGGGGCATGTTTGCTGAGCGGCCAGCTCACTCCAGGCAGTGGGGGCAGAGTGCCCAGTTTTCAGTAACCAGCCAGGCCACCTTTTTCTCATGCAACCACAACGTGCTCACCCCCCCAGGCATATTTCCTTACCTCTCTCCAGAGTCCTGGCTTCTAATTTACAAAAGGGGCATGTGAATGGCCGTCCTGAGCTCTGAGTTCGTCATGACGAATTAACACTTCACAGAAGAATAGGTGGGGATAGCTGGAGCGGATAGAAACAGAAGGACTGCACGGCGATCGCAGCTGTCAGCACCGCCACTGGACACAGGTGTAGATCCTCGTGGCTCCTTGCTCACACGTGTGCCTCCTTGCTTTCTGTCTGGTGAACTCCTGCGTATCCTTAAAACCTCTGCTCCGTTACCCCCTCCTCGTGAACCTTTGTGGCCGACTTCACACACTTCTCCACCTGCGTACGTAATGTATTGTTGTGCCCATCCCTGGAAGGGTGTTATTTGTCCGTCTGTATGTCTGTCCTGCTGGAGCACGGGCTCCTGCTCACTCCCTGTGCCTGCAAACAGCCCGGCTCGTAGCTGCACATGCACGGTGTCTGCTGAGCTCGTCTCTGGTCCGAAAAGCAAAGTGATACTTTTCCAAGGCACCGGTCCAAATCTTTTATTTACTTTACAAGAATAAATGACTTCCTGGTACTTTACAGACCAAGTTCAAGTTACACGAAGAGAGTTGAGCTTTTAGTCTGAGTCCTTAAATGAATCATCTGTTTTAAAACTCGTGGTTTTACCCCAAGCATAACAGAAAGACGACATTCAGTTATTAGACTGATGTTCTTTCCACCCGTGCCGGAGATATAAGCGCCTACTTTATTTGACCTCGTGTAGTTAGAGTTGTGCTTTGTAAGTCAGACCCAGGAAGGCAAGAGAAAGCAAATTCACTGCCTGGTGGGCACCTCTTGTCAGTTTCAGGTACTTTACATTCAGTTATAAGGTCACCATATTGGTCAATTACCTTCTTCACTGCAAACTGATCCCTGATTTTTTAAAAAGATTTTATTTATTTATTTGAGAGAGAGAGAGGGAGCACAAGTCAAGGTGAGGGGGCAGAAGGAGAAGCTGCTGGGAAGGGAGCCTGACGCGGGGCTCGATCCCAGGAACCCTGAGATCATGACTTGAGCCAAGGGCAGACGCTTCACCAAATGAGCCACTCAGGTGCCCTTGATCCCTGATTTTTTTCCCCCAAGTTGCATAAGTAGGTGTCTGGAGCTTGGCCTCAGGGAAGAATTTGGTGAATTAAACTCTATTTGATCTCGTTTCTCATCCAAGTCATCAAGGCCCCTCTGAGCACAGCCTCACATGACCACTGTCCTTCAGTTATTGTGCTAAGAAAGAAAGAAAGAAAGGCTGGTTTACAACAAAAACTACATTTTCCTTATGAGGCAAGCTGATCACTTTTTTAGGAAGGGTACCCTGACTCCAAGGAAAAATGCTTTCATTGGGAAAGACTTCCTCCCCGCTGCCCGCCCAGCTCTCCCAGCAGAGCATTTGGTCTGGGTTCTGGGAAAGTGCATCACAAACCAAACAACCCAGAACAACAGAATCAGGTCGAATATGGCTCTGGAGTTTTCGGAGGGTGCCTTCCAGGCTCGGGCGTCGGGAGCCCGCGCACAAAGCAGGCACGCTCCTGGATCGCATGACTTCTGAAGTTTTCGTGGTGGCTCCTGAATGTTGATGTTTTGAAGGGGGTAGAAGGTTTTCTACCCCAGCAGGAGCGGACCCCATGCAAGAGTTCTCCCTAAAAACGTGAAGGCCATGGGGCGCCTGGGTGGCACAGCGGTTAAGCGTCTGCCTTCGGCTCAGGGCGTGATCCCGGCGTTATGGGATCGAGCCCCACATCAGGCTCCTCTGCTATGAGCCTGCTTCTTCCTCTCCCACTCCCCCTGCTTGTGTTCCCTCTCTCGCTGGCTGTCTCTATCTCTGTCGAATACATAAAATCTTTTAAAAAAATAAAAACGTGAAGGCCAGACAGACATCTGGCCCTGGGGCTGAGAATTGCAGCTTCTCAGGACAGACAGAAACAAAGCCAGGCACCTTCCCAGGGACAGGGGTTGCAGGATGAAGAGAGCCGGAGGTCCCCGTCATCTCTCTCCCCTGGGCTGCGTGCAGACCGTCCCTTCTGCACATTGTAATCACACGGAGCTTTAAAAACTTTAAGTTTCTTGTGCCCCAGCCCCCGGGGAAAACACCATTCTGGTATCTTGTCATAGATTATATTTCTGCCTGTCCCTTCCTGTCTATAAAGGGAATCATGCGATATTTGCTTTTTTGTGTCTGGCTTGGCACTGTCTACGGGGTCACGTGTCGCGTGTCTAGTGTGGGCCATTCCTTCTCACGGTGTAGCATTCCGTCGTGAAGACACCGTGATCTGGCTCGTTTCTAGTTTGGGGTGTTGTACAGATAAAGCTGCTATGAGCATTCTAGTTTATGGCTTTTGGGAAACATACGGACATGTTTACGTTGGGTCTATACCTAGCGGTGAATTGCTGAGTCACAGATTTTGTCAAGGTCCAGTTCTAGTAGGTTCTGCCCATTTTCCAGCAAGATTATAGGAAATTCTCCTGCGAGGTTTTGGTTTATCCAGTTTCTTTTTAGGAGTTAGCTGCCTTATACTTGTGATGGTGCCGTCCAGGGCCCCCTGCCACCATAAAGGGAAATGTTGTACTTGAGTCTCCTGGTGGCAGGACTGAGGCCTACCAGCCAGAGGTGGGCCTGAAACCCCAGCGTCCTAGCCTCAATGGCATGGCTGCACTCTTGCGAATGCCTTTGCGTGCCGAGCACCGTGCAGGGGGCGAGGGGGGCCGGGCACAAGAAAGAGATTGCTTTCTAGCCGGAGGAGGGAAAAGGGTGGGAGAGACACCTGCTGGGAAGGTGGCCTGAGGGCACAGCAGTATAGCCCCGGCTTCCTGCTGAGACAGCTCTCAGAAGCCCCCTGCCCCGGTGGCAGCAAGCAGCCCTCTGTGGGCTGGTAGAGGCCAAGAGCAGTGCCGAGACGCTCAGGCCCGAGCTGGCCAGGAACCCGGGCGAGCTGGCCCATAACCTGGGGAGCCTCAACCAGAGTCACCTGGTCTGCCGAAGCCCCAGCTGCTCCAGGTCAAGGCAGGTGAGGCTTATCAGTGCTCAGTTTTGTGGCTTACTGGCCTTTTTTTTTTTTTTTTTTTTTTAAATACAAACAAGTCTCCGTGAGGCTTTAGGGCTGAAAAGGACACCCTCCCGGCCCTCGAGAGGCACACAGTCCCATTGTGCAGAGAAATCTCCCCCTATAACCAAGCATGGGGAGTAGAGGTGGTCTGGGGAGGGTGTCCGTCCGGCTTGGGAACCTGCCTCTCCCATTTACAGGCTCTTCGGCCTTGGACACACTGCTCAGCCTTCATTTCGTCATCTGTAAAATGGGACTGTTAGGATAATTAGGTGAGCTCAATGACACGAAGTGCTCAGAGTCCCGAGGAAGCCCTCCCCGACACTGCCTGTCACCTGGCCAGACCGTGAGCCCCCAGCAGCGAGAAGGCCTGGGCCGAAGTCGGGGGTGGGGGGTACACACCTGCCCCCGCATCGGCGGGGTGGGGACAGCAAAGGGCATTCGATCTCTGCGGTGCTGCGGGAAGGGCAGGGAGCCCAAGCGATTTCTGGTGTCCGCAGACCAGGATTTCAAGGACCAGCCCCTGGTGGCCTGGTTTAGGGGGGCGGCTATGGCAGGAGCCAACCTCAGGGCCTCGGCAAGGCCCCAGCGGGTCCTGTGGCAAAGAGGACTCGGACAGCTTCTCAGAATGTGATTGGCAGGTCTACAGAGACGGGATTCGTGGTTGCCTAGGGCTGGGCCATGCGGGGGGGGGGCATCAAAGGGCTGAGACCTAAGGAGTTGCTGTTTGTGGTGACGGGAATGTTCTAAAATTGTGGTTCTGGCCGCTCGTATCTGAGGATGTACTAAAAATCACCAGATCCGACACTTGAGGGTGAATTGTACAGCTTGTGACTTCTGTCCCCTAAAGCTGTTTTAAAATTACAGCTGAGACGTGTATATGGCCATATTCGGGCCTTGTAACACTCCCCCTGCCCCCCGAACCCGGTGAGCCTCTCAGCTCCCTGCTGGTCCCCGCTGTGCATGGGGACAGGTCCCTCTGGGAGACAGCAAGGGGCGGAGCCTCCAGAGCCCAGCACTCCTGGGGTGGGGGGGCACTCACGAGGGTGGAGAGAAGCTTCCAGAGCTGAAGGCCCCTCAGAGAACCACGAGGCCACGGAAGGGCAGCCCCCACACCCAGGGCTGTGGAGAAGCTGCCCTGCATTCATATTTTCCCAATTCGAAGAATGAATTTCATAGCTCAGTAGGAATACAGATGACTCTTGTCTTTCTTTTTCTCTTGGTTGCCAGTGCTTCCGGGTGCTTATATTCTTTTTCTCGGTCAGAAGTATATGAGGTCTGGGGCTCCTGGGGGGCTCCATCGGTTAAGGGTCTGACTCTTGATCTCAGCTCAGGTCTTGATCTCAGGGTCATAAGTTTGAGCCCTGCTTTGGGCCCCGTGCTGGGCGTGGTACTTACTTAAAAATTAAAAAAAAAAAAGTACATGACGTCAAGGGCCAGGTGGGTGGGAGAGCAAGTGGGGATTCAGTGTCTCTGGTGGGGGGTCGGGGGCCGGGGCGTGGCTGGGGGTCTCTGCGGCTGACCGACGCTGCTCGCTCTTGCAGGAACCATGTGGCTGGAAATTCTCCTCGCCTCTGTGCTGGGCTTTGCCATCTACTGGTTTGTTTCCCGGAACAAGGAGGAAACACTGCCTCTTGAAGATGGGTGGTGGGGGCCTGGGGCCAGGCCCGCTGCCGCTGAGGACGAGAGCATCCGCCCTTTCAAGGTGGAGACTTCCGAGGAGGAGATCGAGGTAAGAAAATCGAAGCAGGCGGGGCTGAGCAGAGGGGAGGGCGGTGGGGGCCCTTCTGTGGTTCCCATGAGGCTGGGGCTGGGACGGGCCTGGGGAGCGGGTTTCCCTCTGCTTTTCTCCCACTGGGCAGGTGCAGAGAGAGACATGCCCAGCCCGCCTGCTCTGCCCACCCGTCCCCTCCGCTCCTTCCTCCTCATTCTCCTCCTTCCCCTGCCCAAGGCCCAGCAGTGCCCAGGTGAGAGGGGGGTGCCGGCCGGCCCCGGGCATGTGCATCGAAGGTCGTGGAAAGCAGCCGCTTTCTCCTCCTTTGCGCCCCCATGAAATCCTGGGAGTGAGCTTGCAGGAGAAAGCCAGGAGGTTCTCATCAGGGCCCAGGTGGAGGTCCTGAGTGAGAGACAGGCCATGGTGACCTCAAACACTCGGGTACAGAGAAACTGCTGCAGGGTGAGCATTAATTATGCGCCGGCTGTGTGGTAGGTGTTTGTGGTCACTTTCAGTCCCTGCAGTGACCCTGTAGGGTGAGGACTGTCGTTCCCTCTACAGATGCAGAAATTGAAGCTCAGAGAGGTAAAGCAATTTACTCCAGGTGACTGAGATAATAAGCAGGATTCAAACTTGAGTCTGTCCCAACTCCAGAGCTTGTGCCCCTCCCCACGCTGGAGTTAGGGGGCCATGCCCAGCAAGGTGGGCTGCTAGGCCAGGAAGGTGAGTGGGACCTGGGACGTCCCTGCCCATTTTTGCTCTTGTTCTGTGCAAATTGGAGCACCTGCTGTACGCAGGAGCCGTCCTGGGTGCCCGGAGAGGAGAGAGGCCCTTCCCGCCATTAGCTCACAGTCCCATAATTGAGAGAAGGAATGGAGGTAAGGTAACTGAGGGCTTAGTAAGTGTAGACACCATAGGACGTGCCAATAAAAAGTGAGATTTCTGCAAAAAGCAGCGAGCTGCACCCAAGAGAAACCGGGCTGAGGCTCCTTGGGTAGGACTGACGCTGTTCAGGAGGCTGGGCCCTGAGGATAACACGCTTTTCGTGGGTTCTGAGTTCAGAGTCTAAAACATCCGAAACCTGGGTGCTGGAGGGCTCGGGAGGACACTGTCTGAGGAGGGAACACTTGGGAGGCCCCAAGAGCCGACACGGGTGTCCTAGCCTGATGCTCGCCATTAGGTTCGTGCCTTCTCTCCTGGTCTGTGTTTCACTGGGTGCTGAGTCTCAGAGTCTGCAAGCCACAGCCGTGGGACAACTCAGTCCTGCCCCCTGTTTATACAGCCCCCATGCTGAGGAATAGTTTTTACATCTTCGAACGGCTGAAAACAATCCAAAAAAGAACACTGTCTCGTGACCTGTGAAAATTACACGGCATGCAGATTTCAGTCCGTAAACAAAGTTTTATTGGAACACAGCTGTGTCCATTCGTCCTCGTCTTGTCTGTGGCTGCTTCCACGCTCCAAGGTCAGAGTGGACCAGAGGCAGCTTGAAAAGCCTAAAATAATTACTGTCTGGCCTCTGACAAAAAAGGTCTGCCAGTCCCTGCCATGTGTAAGCCTAGATAAACGTGGATTTCTCATATGATTTAAAACAAAGAGGAGAAGCAAACGTGAAGTCAGAGGTGAAGAACATAGCAGGGCTCCGTGGGCTCAGCGGCCGACTCTTGGTTTCAGCTCGGGTCACGAACTCAGGGTCTTGGGATAGAGCCCCGCATGGGGCTCTATGCTCAGCGGGGAGCCTGCTTGAGAGTCTCTCTCCCTCTGTCCTGCCCCGTTGCAAGTGCATGAGCACTTTTCGCTCTCAAATTTTAAAAACTGAAGAACGTAGGCTTTGGGAACAGCCGCTGTTGTGGGAAACTACGAGGTTCCTTCTGGGGTCGACCCGACAGCCCAGGACGCACGTGTGCAGACCGGCGGCCTTCTCATCCTCCGGTGGGCCGAGGCTCTGCCTCTCCCGTCACACGGTCTTGCGGTGGCAGGTTTCGCTCTGTCTTCTGGACACAAACCTGCCTTGTGCTCTGCGCCCCCCAACCCCTGTCTCTCCCCGGGGTCTCGCGTTTTCTCCAGGACTTACACCGAAGGATCGACAGCGTCCGTCTGACCCCCGCTTTGGAGGACGTGCGCTTCCATTTTGGCTTCAACTCCAAGTACCTGAGGAAAGTCCTTTCTTACTGGCGGAATGGCTTTGACTGGAAGAAGCAGGTGGAAATTCTCAACCGGTACCCGCACTTCAAGACTAAGATTGAAGGTACGTTTGCACAGCAGCAACTGGAGAGGGAGGTCGTGGGAGTGGCCTCCGTAGGCGCGGAACGTGACTTAGACCCAACTTGGAGTCCAGATACCGGTCCTCCAGATGTATTTGTGGGGTCACGTCGCTGGGGCAGAAAGAATGCCAAATCCCCACAAATCCAGGGGGGCTTCGAGCAAGACAGGAAAACACATAAATCATTTAAAAGCCAAAGAAATGCAGAATCGGGCCCAGTGATGGATCAGCCTTGAGAGGAGGGGGCGGAGGCCTGGGCCTGCCACGGTCTCGGGCAGCTCAGCCCCTCCCGAGGCTTTGGAGTTGGGGTGCCGTGTCTGCTCAGGGTGATTGGCCCATCAGATAGAGTCCTACAAAATATTGCCCTGTCTGCAGCTCTCAACCTCGTGTTTGCCCCTGGGTGGTAGGTTGTCCCATAGCTTCACCTGGAGGAAAGGCGCCTCTCGGATTGTCTTGGCAAGGTCCCCTCGAGGTCATTTGGCCTGAGGGAACAGTTTCCTCGGTGGAAAAGCATTTTTCCCCAGTTTGAGCAATAATTGAGACCCATCACGCGATGTAAGGTTGAGGCATTCAGCATGATGGCTTGGTTTATATTTGTTGTGAAATGATCACCGCAGGAAGGTCTGCTAACATCCAGCTTCTCGTACAGATACAAAAAAAAAAAAGAGAGAAAAGGAAACCCCTTTCTCTTTGTGGTGAGAGCTCTGGATTTTAACTTCCCTCCATGTCCCCCAGCAGCATCAGCTGTGCGACACCCCCGTGCTTCCTTACCTTGCACCTGGGGTTTGGACTCTCTGACCCCCTTCCTCCAGTTCCCCCTCCCCCCCCCGTAACCACATGTCTGATTTCTTCTTCTGAGTTTGTTTTCGTTTTTGTTTTAGATCCCATATATCAGTGAGATCCGGCGGTATTTGCCATTCTCTGGTGTATTTACTTAGCGTAAGGAGGGCATCATGTTGTCACGAGTGGTAGATCTTGGTTTTCTGTGGCTGAATAATATTCCGCTGTGCACATACGTACCACGACGTCTGTATCCGTTCTTCCATCCGTGGACGTGTCGTGGCTACTGCTAATAACGCTGCAGTGACCGTGGGGTGCAGGTGTCTTTTTGAATGTGGGTTTTCATTATTCACACACACACACACACACACACACACATATCCCAAAATGAGTTCCTGGACCATATGGTCATTCTGTTTTTCATTTTTCATGGAACCTCCGTACTCCTCCACAGGGGCTGCCCCCATTTACAATCCCAGCAGCAGAGCACGAGGGTCCCCTTGCTCTGCATCCTCGCCCACACCTGTTGTTTCCTGTGTTGCTGATTTTAGCCACGCTGACAGGTGTGAGGTGGTAGCTCATTGTGGTTTCGATTTGCATGTCCCTGATGCTGAGTGATGCTGAGCATTTTTTCATGTGTCTGTTGGCCGTCTGCATGTCTCTCTGGACAAGTGTCTGTTCGGGTTCTTTGCCCATGTTTTAATTGGGCGGTTTATCTGCTACTGAGTTGTAGGAGTTCTTTCTGTATTTTGGAGATGAACCCCTTATCACATTTATGGTTTGCACTTATGGTTTCCCATTCCACAGGTTGTCTTTTCACTTTGTGGATGGTTTCTTTTGCTGTGCAGAAGCTTTTTAGCTTGATGTTGTCCCACTTGTTTGTTTATTTTTTGAGAGAATGCACAGCGTGGGGTGGGAGGGGCAGAGGGAGAGAGAGACTCTTAAGCAGGCTATAGACCCAGCGTGGAGCCCAATGCGGGCCTCCATCTCATGACCCTGAGATCATGACCTGAGCCAAAATCAAGAGTCGGACACTCAACTGAGCCCCCCAGGCATCCCCAACTTACCTTTTGTTTTGTTTTAGTTGCTTGAGCTTGGGTGTCCCATGCAAGAAACCATCACCAGGACCCACATCGGGGGAGCTTTGTGTCTGTGTTTCCTTCTGGGAGTTTCGTGGTTTCAGGTCTTTCATTTAAGTCTTTGATCCATTTCGAGTTAATTTTCGTGAGTGGTGTGAGGTAGGGGTTCAGCTTCATTCTTTTCCACGTGACTATCTAGTTATCCCGGCGCCATTGATTGAAGAGACCGTCTTCTCTCATTGAGTGTTCTTGGCTCCCTCGCCAAAGATTAGATGACTGGATATGCCTGGGTTTATTTCCGGGCTCTCGGTTCTGTTCCATTGGTCTGTTGTCTGTTGGAAAAGCATATCTTAACCCCAGAAAAATTTAGAATCAAATGTTGGGTCGGTGGCTGGCTTGGTCGGTGGAGCACATGACTCTTGATCTGCAGGGTTGTGGGTTCGAGCCCCACGTGGGGTGTAGAGATTACTTAAAATCCTTAAAAATAATAATATAAAAAATAAAATCTTAAAAAAGCATATAGAAATGTTAGGAAACTCAAGCTCATACTGTTACTTTTTTAAAATGTATTTATTTTAATTATAGTAAAACCTACATAACAGAAAATTGACCACTTTGACTATTGTCAAGTGTAATACCCGGCTAAGTGGCATTCAGCACATTTATATCCTCGTGACCGTCACCACATCCATCTTCAGAACTTTTTTATTTTGCAAAACTGAAACTCTGTCCCCATTAAACAGTAATCCCCTTTTCTCCCCTTTCCCTCACCTCTGGAAACCACCATTCTACTTTCTGTCTCTGAATTTCAGTATGGATTCTGTATCTAAGTACCTCATATGAGTGGAATGTTTGTCCTTCTCTCTGGCTTACTGCACTCGGCACCGTGTCCTCAAAGTTCGTCCGTGTTGTAGCAGGTGTCAGGTTTTCCTTTTTTTTAAAGATTTTATTTATTTATTAGGGAGAGATAGAGCACAAGCAGGGGAAGCAGCAGAGGGAGAAGCAGACTCCCTGCTGAGCAGGGAGCCCAACATGGGACTCGATCCCAGGACCCCGGGATCACGACCTGAGCTGAAGGCAGACCCTGAACCGACTGAGCCACCCAGGCACGCCCCCCCCCATTTTTGGAATTGTAAATGTTCATCATGTTTGAAAGAATTTGGCTTTTCCAAGTAACGGACAGGACTTTGGTGTTCTGATTTAGAATATGTAACTGAGTAATGGATTTTGATCTGTGGTTTTATGTAAAAACCCTCCTAAGTTTAAATGCGGTGCTAGAAGATTTAGGATTCAGTTATAAGGATTTAGGATAGTTATAAATCTATCAAAATTCTGAGAATTACTTAAAGTACGTGGAGGACATATGGGTCAGCCGGATCAACGAAAGTCCCTAAAAAGGAGATTGGAATGTTTAGAGGGTGTCATTATACAAGTTTAGAAATGCAGCCATCCATTCGTCAAGGCCTCTGGACCGTCAACATTGCTTTGATTAATAAATACATGAGGGGCACCCGGCTGGCTCAGTCGGTAGAGCCATGGGACTCTGGATCTCGGGGGTCGTGAGTTCGAGCCCCACATTGGGTGTAGAGATGACTTAAAAATAAAATCTTAAAAAATCGTAATAAAAGGTAAACAATATAGAGAGAAGAATATTTGTAAGTTGAACTCAAAGGCGTAATAGAGAGCTAGGTTTTTAAATTTGTGACGTTAACAAGGGAGGACTGAGTTTACACACACATTAAGAGGGGACTTTGACATCTTCGTCATGAGCCTCCCAAGAGGGTCTAAGCCGCTTCGCCCAAGTGCGTCCGGGTCCTCGTATGTCATTTCCAAAGGTTGCCTCTTGCGTCGCTGGTGCTGGATGGCCTGGCTTCCTCGTGGTGATTGGGGTCACTCTGTTACCCCAGCTCTTCCCTGGCCTTCTAGCAGATTCTGACAGGCAGGGCACCTCCTGGACCCAGGCTTTCTGCCGGGGCTGGGGACGCAGCCAGACAATGGGGTCCCTGCCTTCACATAGGTGTGATGCTTACCATCCCAGCACAGGGTAAGGGTTTCTGTGAGGGAGGAGGTTCTGGGAGCTTTGTGAGCCCCCACGCACCACCTGGGAGTGTGACAGAAGGCTTCCTGGAGGAGGGGGCGTCTAAGCTGAGACTTCAAGGATGAATAGGAGTTGGCCACTTACATGGGGGAAGTGGTCCAGGAGGAGGAAACAGCACGTTTAAAAACCCAGAGGCAAGAGGCACTAAGGGGCCATTCCCTTCATGGAGGCTGTGGGCTGGAGAAAGCCTTACCCCTGGACATCATGGCTGCAGGTGCTCCAAAGGGGCCGACTTTGGGCATCGAGGCATCCCTGACCGCAGCCCGCTGTGACTGAACCCATGTACGGCTCAGCCACTTCCCCTGGCTGGTGGCCTGGCCCTGGCCCAGCGAACCTTCGTGCGTCTCTTTCCCTGGTCCCCGGCCTGGGTGGTCCAGAAGGCCTCCCTCCTCCCTCCGTCTGCTGCCGTCCTCGTGCATCCCTCATGCTCAGACCTTTCTGCGGTCCTCTCCGCCCCTCCTCCCGTGTTCTGGGCTCTGCATTTGCTTCCCTGTCCTGTGGGGAGGCCGGGGCCTCCCTCTGGAGGTCAGTCTCTAGCCCCAGAGTCTGGGAGTGAAGCGGGCAGGGCCTCCGGGGGCCTCAGGGCAGCCCAACCCAACCCCTGCAGAGAGGACAGCATTGCTGAGTCATCGGGAGGCCGAGGTTCAGGGCCAGAACCAGCTTGGGCCTTTACCCTTTATGTCCAGCCCCTGTCCCGGCTCGGGCCCTGGGCCCTGACAGCCCCCCTCAGTGCTGCCCTCGCCACCCACCAGGCCCAGCACCCAGCCTGGCTCCTCTGTTCAGAGCCCACAGCCTGGGCCTGGACCGCTCCAGGGCACCACGTGCAAGCTGGGAAACCCCGGGTGGAGGGAGCAGGGGGGTTTGCTTCCTCTGCCAAGGGAAGCCCCCTGTAGGACAAATGAGGAAGTACGGGCTTTTAACATTTTTCTTCGTTTTTAAAATTTAAATATTTAAAATTCAAAAACTGCACAAGGACACGGACAGTGAAAAGGCAGCTTTGGTCTCGGCCCTTCCCCCCGACCTCCAGTTCCTGCTCCGGGACATTTTCTGCTTCCCTCACACGCGTGCTCACACGCACAGCTCCACCCGTGCACACCAGCATGCGTGGGTATGCGTGGGGCTCCCAGCCGTACACACGGATGAGTTAGAAATCTCACATCATGCGGCGTGTTCCGAAGGACGAAGGTTACCTTCCAAAATGAACTCTAGAACAGGAGTGAATATAGCAACGTAGAGGGACCCACAAAAAGGCTCCAAAATAGATTGTATGTAGGCTTCTATTTTTGTTCGAAGAAAGTTACGATACGTGAGTACTTTTTTAAAAAGTCTGAACCGGGGGGCGCCAGGGGGCACACTCAGTTGAGCATCTGACTCTTGGTTTTGGCTCAGGTCGTGATCTTGGGGTCATGAGATCGAGCCCCGTGTCGGGCTCTGCGCTCGGCTCAGAGTTTGCTTGAGATTCTCTCTCCCTCTCTCTCTGCCCCTCCCCCCCCCGCTCACTCGTGCTGCTCTCTCTCTCTCTCTAATCTTAAAAAAAGAAAAAGTGTGAACTGTCAGAGTCCAGAGGAGTCTAAAGAGACATGACAGCTGAATGTAACGTGGGGTCTTGGGTGGGATGCTGGAACAGGAAAAGGTAAGGTTAGGTAAAAACTCAGGACATCTGAGCCATATTCCATGGTCTGTGGACACCAGTGTTATTCAGCCTTTAAAAAGAAGGAAACCCTGCCTTAGGTGACCACGTGGATGAACCTCGAGGACATTCCGCTGCATGAAATAAGCCGGTCCTACAAGGACAAATACTGCACGGTACCACGTACGGGGGATCCCAGATTGTCCAGCTCACAGAAGCAGAGAGGAGGATGGTGGGGGCCGGGAAGTGGGGAGACAGGGAGACACTTGGTAACAGGTGTAGAGTCGCAGTTTTGCCAGTTGAGTAAGTTCTAGACGCTGGCCAGGCTGCATCATGCCCGCGGTCGGTGGTACTGGATGTCACGCTTGCCAATTTGAGAGGAAGGATTAAATGTTCTTCCTACCATAAAATTTTAAAAATAAAAATGTTTCTAAAACGAAGGAGATCTGAATAAATGATGGACTTGAGAGGAGTTATTAATGTATCAGTACTTGTTCATTGCTTGTAACAAATGTACCAGACTAACGTAGCCGCTAATGACCGGGAAACTGGGTGTGGGTTCATGGGAACTTCCTGTACTATCCTCACTATTTTTCTATAAACCTGAAATTGTTCCAAAATCGGGGCGCCAGGCTGGCTCCATGGAGCGTGTGACTTTTTTATTTTAAGTAGGCTCCACCCTGAGATCAAGGCCTGAGCCAAAACCAAGAGTCAGACGCTTAACCGACTGAGCCACCCAGGCGCCCCGAACATGGTAATCTTGACCTTGGGGTTGTGAGTTCGAGCCCCACCTTGAGCATAGGGATCCCTTAAAAAAATCGTTCCAAAATAACAAATTTATTTTTAAAAATTTGGAAAGACAACACAGTGTTCTCTTCAGGTAGTGGTATAAATGTGTGATTTTCCCCCTTTTGATTTATCTGTATTTTCTGTTTCTTACAGTAAACATATATTATTTATGTAATGAATTAATAACCAACCAGAACGTGAGCTGGTCGTGGTGCCGGGCTGCAGATGTGACAGCAGCATGGGCTGCGTTTGCCTTGAACACCCAGGTGCTCTCCGGGCCACTTGCCTGGGAAGGAGGGACTCAGGGAGGCCTGGAGCCCATTCACCCGCCCTCGGCCTGGACGCGTTCCTAGTGCCCAGCACTCGACCTTAAAAAAAACAGTCTCCACTTAAGAAAAGTTATGCTTTGAATTTATATCCCTTGTAGAAAAATTAGGAAATACAGAAAACCTCAAAAAAGAAAATAATTCAGGGGCGCCTGGGTGGTTCAGTTGGTTAAGCATCTGCCAGCAGCTCAGGTCACGATCTCAGGGTCCTGGGATCAAGCCCCCACCATCTGCTCCCTGCTCAGTGGGGAGTCTGCTTCTCCCTCTGTCCCCACTGCCCCCCACTTGTGCTCTGTGTCTCAAATAAATACATAAAATCTTCAAAAAAAAATTCACTTGAAATTTTATTGCTCGGAGACAACTACTTTTTATGTGGTCTGTCCTTCCAGACTTTAAAATTTATATACGTATGAGTTCATATACACACAGTGTATGTATATGCACACGTATGACTGCTTACAAAAATTAGATATTTGACTTGGTAACTTGCTTTTACCACTTGGCACTGTACTGTTTTACATGTAAAATAAATACACATTTACACGGTCATCTTCAACCAGTGTATTACAGTCTCTAGTGCTGAATATACAGAAGTTTTTTTCCCCAAATATTTTTTTTTCTTTTTTTTAAGATTTTATTTGTCAGAGAGACAGAGCACAAGCAGGGGGAGCAGAGGCAGAGGGAGAAGCAGACTCCCCGCTGAGCAGGGAGCCCGACACAGGACTCGATCCCAGGACCCCGGGATGATGACCTGAGCCGAAGACAGACGTCTTACCAACTGAGCCCCCCAGGCGCCCCTCAGTCTTTTTTTTGAAGGTTTTACATTTAAGTGATCGTCACACCCGACATGGGGCTCGAACCTACAAGCCCCAGATCAGGAGTCGCGTGCTTGCGGGAATGAGCCGGCCAGGCGCCCTCCCGTGGGGCTCACGTTATTCAGCCGCGTTCGCTGAGGCCTCCGGGAGCAGGGACCTGTTCTGGGCTCTGGGAAGTCTGTGGTGCTGGAGCAGTCCGGGCCCCGGGCTTGCGGGGCTCACGCTCTGCTGTGTGGGGGGCATGGTCACGGTCTGTCCCTTGCAGGGCGGCCGTGCGGCTGGAGCACCGAGTGGGCATGAGGCCAGCACGGGCGGCCGCGGCTGTGCTCAGTACCGTGGGGCGCTGCGGGTGCCGTACCCACTGCTTGGGCTCTGGGGCCGCAGGGCCTGACCGACACGCAGAGGGCCTCCCCAGTTGTGGGGCCTCCCCCCTCCCCGCGGGCTGACTCGGTCTGTCCCCCAGGGCTGGACATCCACTTCATCCACGTGAAGCCGCCCCAGCCGCTGTCCGGCTGCACCCCGAAGCCCCTGCTGATGGTGCACGGCTGGCCCGGCTCCTTCTACGAGTTTTATAAGATCATCCCGCTCCTGACTGACCCCAGGAAGCACGGCCTGAGCGACGAGCATGTTTTCGAAGTCATCTGCCCTTGCATTCCTGGCTATGGCTTCTCGGAGGCGTCTTCCAAAAAGGGTACAGTGGCGGGGGCGGGGGGGTGGCTGCTGCTGGGGGCCAGGTCTTCCCACAGGCGGGGAGACAGCCGGGACAGCTGCCCTCGGGGCCTGGGGAGCCAGATGGCCAGCGCCCCTTCTCTGGCTTTGCTGGGTGCTGCAGGAGGGGGATGGGCAGAGCAGCGGTCCTTAGCGGCCAGTGCCGGCCTCGGGGCCTGGACTCTTGCGCTCTCAGGAGCTCCCTGCCCCGGGGCAGGGCCGCCTCTGGGCCCTGGGCTGTCCCAGGGCAGCCCACGGGCAGCACGGGCCCCCAGAACCTCGCTGGTGCCGGGNTCTCTGATCTGCACCAACATGGCCCAGATGGTGCCCAGGTGAGGGTCCCTGTTGGGGGGGTGAGGTAGCCATCCGTGCAGGGGGGTCCACCTGGGCACGCGGTCTGAGTCTAGGAGTGTCCTCTTCCCAGGGGCTACCCAGGCGGGAGGGGAGGGAGGGCCCCCCCGCCACCCTGCTGTTCCTGGGCCACCTTGACGTGGATTCTCTCTCTCTTGGGTGTCACGTGGGGTTGGGGACTCTGGGCCAGGTGCCCAGGCAGAGAGGGCCAGATAGAGGAGGGGAAAGTCAGGCAATGGACCTTTCTGGTGGACCAAGCCCCAGAAGAGACCAGAGCTTTCTAGAAACCCTGTATTCCCCCCGCAACCCCCTCCTCCCCGTCATGGGCCACCCCAGAGGGGCAGATTCCAAGAGGGCTGGCGCTTCGCATCCCAGGCGGCCGCTGGCCCGTCTCCCCTCCCCCCAGCCCTGCGCCAGCCTCACCTGGACCCTCTCTCTGCCCTCAGCCACGTGAAAGGCCTGCATCTGAACATGGCTTTCGTTTTAAATCCCGGCACCCTGACCTTTCTCCTGGGACAGCGTTTCCCGAGGCTTTTCGGCTACACGCAGAGGGATGTCGAGCTGCTGAGCCCCTTCAAGGAGAAGGTTTTCTACAGCTTGATGAGGGAGAGCGGTTATATGCACATTCAGTGCACCAAACCTGACACTGTGGGTGAGTGCAGGGCGGGCTCACAGGCCTCCCGTTTAGCCCGGTGTGGGCCAGGGGGCCTCACCCACCCCGCCACACTGCTCCGGGATGAAAACCTCCCGGGAGGGACCCGAACCCGAACTCTTTGTCACGCTGCAGTTCTGGGCACAGGTCAGGCGGTGCATGGCCAGCACATTCCAGACAGCTGCTTGAGCTGATTCCGGGACCTTGACCCCTGACCCCTGCACCCTGAGCCTGAGTTGAGGAGGGAGCCTGGGGGCCTGGCAGCCTGGGGGCCAGGACGGGGGTGGGGGTGGAGGGGGTCGATATTCATTTGGAGCTATTCCCCTAATTTGGACTTTTAGGGTTGTTTATTTTTCACGAATCAGAGCATATAAACTAAAAACCCCACTTTTTTTTTTTGTTTTTTAATTTATTTGAGTCCTCTCTATACCCAGGGTGGGGCTCAAACTCATGCCCCCAAGATCGAGTTGCATGCTCCCCTGACTGAGCCAGCCAGGCACCCCCAAACCCCACCTTTTTAAAAACAGCATTCATACATATTTCTCATCTGAATCGCCCCAAACATGGGAAGCCGCCCATGTAGTGAATGGACCCCCGGAAGCAGTGGGGGCAGTGTTACCCCTTTTTCTCACATGCCAGTTCCAAGGCCGAGGGTTAAGTAGATGGGGGTGCATGAGCACCCCAGCAGTTAGGGCACAGCTGTACCCCGACACAGGGCCCTGACCGCTGGCTGGTCCCAGGCCTGAGTCCCTCCCCCGCTGCGTCCCACCCCAGGCTGCGCTCTGAACGACTCTCCCGTGGGCCTGGCCGCCTATATCCTGGAGAAGTTTTCCACCTGGACCAACCCGGAGTTCCGAGACCTGGAGGACGGAGGCCTGGAGAGGTGAGAGGCCACCTGCCAGCCCCCGGCCGGCGCGTTCCAGCCACTGCGGGGCGCCCCTCACACCCTCACCCTGGGGAGCACGGCCCCAGTTCCTCCGGATGAGGAAGTGGAGACGCAGAGAGGCCCAGCGACTCGCTCCAGGCCTCAGCGTGGAGTGGTCAGGAATAGGACGCAGGGCTCGAGAATGTGCTCCTTTTGCTAACCAGCCGCCTCCCCGACCAGCGGATCTAGAGGGCAGCGTGCGCCCCTTTATGGCCAAGAGGCAGGAGCAGCCAGGGCCTCCCCCTCCCGAGCGCACGAGAGCCGGGCATTGTGGCCAGCTGACTGGGTGACCTGGGGAAGCCAGGCCTGGAGGCAGCTGCGGGGAGCCTCGGAGGCCAGAGCCTCTTCAGTGTGTGAATCCCGGGCCTCTGGCCTGACTCAGGCTCCATCAGGGTCAGCCCTGATCCAGCTTCTCCAGTACCCATCCCCCTCGTCATTGCTTCGGGGCACACAGAGCACCCGACACAGTGCTGGGGTGGGGTGAGGTGGGGCTGGCACCCACCTCGGGTGCAGGGACCGAGTCTAGGTCGTGCTCTAGCCCCAGCACCTAGAAGGCGGCCAGGTATTCAGTAGGCGCTCAACAAACACGCACTGGACGAAGGAGCTCTGAAAGACTGTGTGAGTCAGAGAAGGGAGGATTTGCTCCTTCTATGGGACAGGGAGGGAAAAGGACAGGGAGATGCTATTGGATCTGGGCCTTGAAGGCTGAGTAGGAGTTTGCCAGTGGAGAGGATGGAAGAAGAGAATTCAGGCAGAGAGAAGAGCAGAAGCGAGGGTGGAAGCGATAGAAACTCGAGGTGCTCTTGGAAAGGCTGACTCGCCGAGGCCGGGTGTGCAGGCACCAGATCGGGAGCCCACGCACAAGCCCTCACGCTGGGATCCGTTCCCCGCCCCACACCAGGCAGGACCCAGGGACGACGGGGCTCCACCAGCAGCTCTTTGGCAAGGGGTGGCCCTGCTCCTTGCCGACCAATACCTGCAGCTGGACACGGCACAGATGAGCTCAGCGCTGTGTTCTAGAAAGATCACTGACTGCACTAGGGTGGGGATGGTCGGTGTGGTCGTTTTCAAGCTGTGATCAGAGCTCAGGGGGAGATGGGAGCCCTTGGGCATCTTGCCAAAAGCCGGTTCACGGGGGTTTAAATGTTGATTCTGTTTGCGTCTCATCGGCCAGTTTCCATTCTGTCATCAAAAGAGCATTTCAGGGGAGNTCTCTGATCTGCACCAACATGGCCCAGATGGTGCCCAGGTGAGGGTCCCTGTTGGGGGGGTGAGGTAGCCATCCGTGCAGGGGGGTCCACCTGGGCACGCGGTCTGAGTCTAGGAGTGTCCTCTTCCCAGGGGCTACCCAGGCGGGAGGGGAGGGAGGGCCCCCCCGCCACCCTGCTGTTCCTGGGCCACCTTGACGTGGATTCTCTCTCTCTTGGGTGTCACGTGGGGTTGGGGACTCTGGGCCAGGTGCCCAGGCAGAGAGGGCCAGATAGAGGAGGGGAAAGTCAGGCAATGGACCTTTCTGGTGGACCAAGCCCCAGAAGAGACCAGAGCTTTCTAGAAACCCTGTATTCCCCCCGCAACCCCCTCCTCCCCGTCATGGGCCACCCCAGAGGGGCAGATTCCAAGAGGGCTGGCGCTTCGCATCCCAGCCCCGCGGCCGCCGGCCCGTCTCCCCTCCCCCCAGCCCTGCGCCAGCCTCACCTGGACCCTCTCTCTGCCCTCAGCCACGTGAAAGGCCTGCATCTGAACATGGCTTTCGTTTTAAATCCCGGCACCCTGACCTTTCTCCTGGGACAGCGTTTCCCGAGGCTTTTCGGCTACACGCAGAGGGATGTCGAGCTGCTGAGCCCCTTCAAGGAGAAGGTTTTCTACAGCTTGATGAGGGAGAGCGGTTATATGCACATTCAGTGCACCAAACCTGACACTGTGGGTGAGTGCAGGGCGGGCTCACAGGCCTCCCGTTTAGCCCGGTGTGGGCCAGGGGGCCTCACCCACCCCGCCACACTGCTCCGGGATGAAAACCTCCCGGGAGGGACCCGAACCCGAACTCTTTGTCACGCTGCAGTTCTGGGCACAGGTCAGGCGGTGCATGGCCAGCACATTCCAGACAGCTGCTTGAGCTGATTCCGGGACCTTGACCCCTGACCCCTGCACCCTGAGCCTGAGTTGAGGAGGGAGCCTGGGGGCCTGGCAGCCTGGGGGCCAGGACGGGGGTGGGGGTGGAGGGGGTCGATATTCATTTGGAGCTATTCCCCTAATTTGGACTTTTAGGGTTGTTTATTTTTCACGAATCAGAGCATATAAACTAAAAACCCCACTTTTTTTTTTTGTTTTTTAATTTATTTGAGTCCTCTCTATACCCAGGGTGGGGCTCAAACTCATGCCCCCAAGATCGAGTTGCATGCTCCCCTGACTGAGCCAGCCAGGCACCCCCAAACCCCACCTTTTTAAAAACAGCATTCATACATATTTCTCATCTGAATCGCCCCAAACATGGGAAGCCGCCCATGTAGTGAATGGACCCCCGGAAGCAGTGGGGGCAGTGTTACCCCTTTTTCTCACATGCCAGTTCCAAGGCCGAGGGTTAAGTAGATGGGGGTGCATGAGCACCCCAGCAGTTAGGGCACAGCTGTACCCCGACACAGGGCCCTGACCGCTGGCTGGTCCCAGGCCTGAGTCCCTCCCCCGCTGCGTCCCACCCCAGGCTGCGCTCTGAACGACTCTCCCGTGGGCCTGGCCGCCTATATCCTGGAGAAGTTTTCCACCTGGACCAACCCGGAGTTCCGAGACCTGGAGGACGGAGGCCTGGAGAGGTGAGAGGCCACCTGCCAGCCCCCGGCCGGCGCGTTCCAGCCACTGCGGGGCGCCCCTCACACCCTCACCCTGGGGAGCACGGCCCCAGTTCCTCCGGATGAGGAAGTGGAGACGCAGAGAGGCCCAGCGACTCGCTCCAGGCCTCAGCGTGGAGTGGTCAGGAATAGGACGCAGGGCTCGAGAATGTGCTCCTTTTGCTAACCAGCCGCCTCCCCGACCAGCGGATCTAGAGGGCAGCGTGCGCCCCTTTATGGCCAAGAGGCAGGAGCAGCCAGGGCCTCCCCCTCCCGAGCGCACGAGAGCCGGGCATTGTGGCCAGCTGACTGGGTGACCTGGGGAAGCCAGGCCTGGAGGCAGCTGCGGGGAGCCTCGGAGGCCAGAGCCTCTTCAGTGTGTGAATCCCGGGCCTCTGGCCTGACTCAGGCTCCATCAGGGTCAGCCCTGATCCAGCTTCTCCAGTACCCATCCCCCTCGTCATTGCTTCGGGGCACACAGAGCACCCGACACAGTGCTGGGGTGGGGTGAGGTGGGGCTGGCACCCACCTCGGGTGCAGGGACCGAGTCTAGGTCGTGCTCTAGCCCCAGCACCTAGAAGGCGGCCAGGTATTCAGTAGGCGCTCAACAAACACGCACTGGACGAAGGAGCTCTGAAAGACTGTGTGAGTCAGAGAAGGGAGGATTTGCTCCTTCTATGGGACAGGGAGGGAAAAGGACAGGGAGATGCTATTGGATCTGGGCCTTGAAGGCTGAGTAGGAGTTTGCCAGTGGAGAGGATGGAAGAAGAGAATTCAGGCAGAGAGAAGAGCAGAAGCGAGGGTGGAAGCGATAGAAACTCGAGGTGCTCTTGGAAAGGCTGACTCGCCGAGGCCGGGTGTGCAGGCACCAGATCGGGAGCCCACGCACAAGCCCTCACGCTGGGATCCGTTCCCCGCCCCACACCAGGCAGGACCCAGGGACGACGGGGCTCCACCAGCAGCTCTTTGGCAAGGGGTGGCCCTGCTCCTTGCCGACCAATACCTGCAGCTGGACACGGCACAGATGAGCTCAGCGCTGTGTTCTAGAAAGATCACTGACTGCACTAGGGTGGGGATGGTCGGTGTGGTCGTTTTCAAGCTGTGATCAGAGCTCAGGGGGAGATGGGAGCCCTTGGGCATCTTGCCAAAAGCCGGTTCACGGGGGTTTAAATGTTGATTCTGTTTGCGTCTCATCGGCCAGTTTCCATTCTGTCATCNCCCCCCCGGGGCCCCCCCCCNCCCCGCTCTGAGCTGCACCCGTTGGGAGTGGGACAGGGGTTAGGGTTTCACGTAAGTTAAAATGTGGTGCCGGGGATAAAATGGCCAAACGGCGGACGCACACAAGCAAATTCAGCAAATTGGCCGTTTTGGGCAAATGGGCTTCCGAGGAATCCGCTAAACTTAACTGGCGCAGAGCCCGGAGCGAGCTGAGTGGGAGCGGCCGCGTGTAGCTCCCTTCAGGCAGTGACGTCAGCCCGGGGGAGGGGAGAGCGGGATAGCCAGGGCTCAGAGGGGACAGTGGGGGTGGGGAGAGGAGGCAGCCAGGGCTCAGTGGGGGTCGGGGGAGGCAGCAGCCAAGGCAGGCCTCTGTACCTGTCCCCTACACTACAGGGACACCTTCATGGAGTAGGAACTAGGGAGTGAGCAGGGAAGCCTCTGAGTGTGTGCGCGTGTGTGCCCACGTGGATTTGGGTGCAGACGTGTGTGCACGCGTGTGTGGGTGCACTCGGATCTGTGCCTGTGTGTCAGCCAGGGGCTCAGCAGAGATGCGGCGCCCACATCCGGCGTGGACATGCTGCGTGGGAGGTGCCCGCCTGGTGCTGGACCGTGATCTGGAGCCCAGGGAGGGATCGATCAGAGGAAAGGACTTTCTCTGGGCTCTGGGGGGAGTGAGCGGGCCGGGCCGCAGCCGGGGGAGCAGGGAGGAGCCCTGGCTTCCTGGCTGCAGAAGTGAGGAGCCCATACCTGAATGGGGGGCAGGCAAGTGGAGGTGGGCAGTGGGGGGGCAGGGGAGAGGGGACGGAGGGGAGGCGGGAAGGCAGGCCTGGGTGGCATGGACACCGGAGTGTGGGCAGGGGAGGGAGGCCTGGCACTGAGGGGCCTTCCGGGGCTGCTTCTGCAGGAAGTTCTCGCTGGACGAGCTGCTGACCAACGTCATGCTCTACTGGACGACAGGCAGCATCACCTCCTCGCAGCGCTTCTACAAGGAGAACCTGGGCCAGGGCTTCAGGGCCAACAAGCATGACCGGTGAGTCTGGCGGGCACCTGCCCTTGACCCCCAGGGAGGACCTCTGATGGCGGGACCGTACAGCCTGGCCTCCCGGGTGCCTGGGATGAGAACACGGTGGCAGTTAGCTCACCGAGGGGACGCCGGGCTGCCAGGGGGCCAGGATGCTGGCCTGGTGTGGCATGGGCGGTTCTGGGACATCCGGCCCCTCGGGTGGCTTCGGAGGGAAAGGGGAATGAGGCCGGGGGGAGGGGGGTGCCTGGCCACTGTCCATCCCCCTCAGCCTGTGGAGAGCCTGCGTGTTCTCCAGCCCACCCGGCCCTTCTGGAGAAGAAGGCCCTTAGTGGCTTGGAATCGAGGCGGGTGGTGAGAACCCTGGGTCTGTCCTTTTTTTCTGGCTCCCTGTGGGTGGGTGAATGGACCCCCTCACTCCCCCATCCTGAAGCCCCCTGCTGCAGGGGACCTAAGGGGACCAGGATGCTACCTCGCCCCTCAGTGGGATCTCTGTCCCTTCCAGGATGAAGGTCCACGTGCCCACAGGCTTTGCTGCCTTCCCTTGTGAGTTAATACACGTGCCCGAAAAGTGGGTGAGGTTCAAGTACCCGAATCTCATCTCCTATTCCTACATGGCCCGCGGGGGCCACTTTGCCGCCTTTGAGGAGCCGGAGCTGCTGGCCCAGGACATCTGCAAGTTCGTGGGGCTGCTGGAACAGCGCTGATGCCCGCGGGGCTAGCCACCCCCGCCCCCAGGCTCCCTCGCCCACAGCTGCACCCTGCCTCCCAGGGCTGCTCCCCAGGAGCAGGGAGCCCCCAGTCTTCTCTTGGCGATGATGTACACCCCCATGCCCGTCCCCCGCCCCTGCCGGCCCCCTGCTCACTGCCTGCATGAGCGCTCCCACACGCACGTCAGTGATAAATGATTGATTTTATTCCTAAGAGTGGCTGGAGCCAGGTGACATGGGCATGCCCCAATCCCACAGGGGTGCCCCCCACCCGGGCAGCTGGCCAGTCTGCGGTCTGGGCTGGGGAGGGCACCCCGCTCAAGGACCCTTGCTGGGAAGGGCGGGACAGGCCTGTGGGCCACCAGGACGGTCTACCCCTCCCAGTGTCCTGGGCAGCTCAGAGCAGGGAGCAGGGCCTGAGGCTGGGTGAGGCTGGGGTGGGTTGCAGGGGGCCTGGTCCACACCCCACCTGGCCCCGTGTGTCTCTGGCACCCCCTGGAGGCAATGGGAGGCTGCCAGTCCCCGTCCCAGCAGGGAGAAAAAGGAAGGGGCCACCTGTCCTTCCAGCCCGGGTCACAGTCCACCCCACCCGGACTGGCCCACTGCCTCCCTGTGGACTCCAGGATCGGAGGGGGAGGGCTGGATTTGGAGAGGGGGGAGCTGGAATGAACCCCAGCCATCATCTGGATCCCATCTCCAGCCTGGATCTGCCGCGGGCTCTTTGGTCATCCGCTGGTTGTGTGCCCAGAGCTGGGGGCTCCGAGGGGGGCTTCTCCACTGTTCCACTCTCCCTTGTACCTGCTACCCCGCGGCTATGACCAGAGAGGCCGCCGCTCACCACCCGGGAAGTCCCAGCCTGTCGTCCTCGGCCAAGGGCAGGAGCACCTTTCCCGTTCCAGCTCTCAAGAGCACTTGTGCTTAAAACGGATGGCACGTCGTCCTGGGCTCGGCTGGGGCCTGAGTCAAGCCGCTTTCCCACCTGGGTCTCCTTTCCAGCTCTGAGCCTGGCCCGGCCGCCCTCAGGCCTCCTGGTAGGCAGGCGCCCCGCTCTCACTGTCCCCGGGGTCCCGGGCTGGGCACTGCCCAGGGACGGTCCCGCTGATGCTGTGGATGGCACCGTAGGTCTGCTGCTGCTGTGGGGACAGGGCTGTTCTCTCTGAGGACAAGCCGTTCAGAATCCGGGGCATGTAGGGCTGCCAGAAAATGGGGGGCCTGAGTGCTCGGAGTAGGGAGCCGGGCATGAGACTCTGGACCCGGTCCTCCCCCACTCCCCACTGGGCCTCCCCAGAGCTAGGCTGAGAAGGCGGTTCAGGCCATGCACCTGCCCTGCCTCCTCCCTGTCTGCAGGGGCAGGTGTCCTCCGGGGAACGAATCCGAGAACCTTCTCTCTCCTGGGGCTGGTCTGAGGACCGTCAGCCAGCCATACGAGCACCTGAGCCTGGGGAGGCGGGGGCTGGAGAGAAGGCTGCCCTGACCTGGGTCTCTGGCCCAGCCCTGGCTCTGTTCGGGGAACCCGGGGGCCTCACACGGCTGGCGCTGGGACAACCCTGTGTCCTGCTCACTTCTCACCCCCAGGCCCCTGCCACACTGCTCTGGGAAAGGCCCTAGCGCAGCAGGCCTTACACCCGCAGCGAAGGAGCCAGGACGGAAGCTGAAACGAGGGGCGGGGCAGCATCTTGGCCAAACGGGGCTTCACCTGCACAGGGAACAGCGACTGCTTCTGGAATGTGGCTTCCCCCCGTGCAGGGGAAGCATCCCGCAGGACTAGAGATTCCTTCTGGAACCTTGGCTGCCACATGATCAAGGCACTTGTGTGCCACCGGGAGCCACTGATGCTCGTTGCCTGGGGAAGGAGGACTCACCGTGAAGGGTGCTGGCCTGGGGGCCTCGGCCTCACTTCCTCTGCCACTCCCCGAGTCCTCCGTCTGCAGGCAACAGCAAAGACACACCATGATCAACAAACCCATTTCCCCGAACTAGCACCCTCCAGACAAACAGACGATTCACACCCGGGATGACAGTACCGGCTGGCACCAGGCTCCCTGCAGCAGAGGATGGGGGGGCGGGCACACGGGGAGCAGGGAAGAGGTGGGAAGGGAGGCCACACATCGCACCCAGCCACCCACGCCTTCCCCGCGGATAAACTCGATCTGGAGAAGGCGGCCGACATGCTGGGGCGTGGCAAGGTGGGGAGCGTATCCCCAGCCTGCGTCCCCCCCTCCCGGCGGCGGGGCCCCTACCTTGTAGCTCAGAGGGCTGAGGTGCTTGAAACATCCGAAGCAGGTGTAGGCCACACACACCACGATGGTGAGCAACACGACGAGGAGGGTGAACAGGGTGAGGGGGGCCTTCAGGCCTGGGGACAAAGGGACACCAGGCGTGCTGGAGGGGCACAGCGGGTGCGGCAACCGTGTGTGACCTCTCCCTCGTCCTAGCCAGGAGTACCCGGGGGGACCCGCTGAATGGCTGGCATTATCCCTGGTCAGATGTCAGGAACTGGGACCCCAAGTCAATGTTCCTCTGTGCGCCTGCTCACTGGGCCGGCCCCAGGCGGGCCCCAGTGCCCCGGGCTGGGTGGGATGGAGGCCCCCCACCTGACTGGGGCACGGTCACACCCCTGCTGCCTTTCTCGTTTGCCCGAGAGCATCCACGTCTCGTGGGGCTCCCACGGTGCTGAGGACCCAGCCCCACCCGTGCCCCAAACGGCAGCCTGGCCCAGCCTGCCCCGCTCTGGCTCAGGCCCTCAGCGCAGATAAGGGGGGCTGCCTTCTCTGGTCAGCTTCTCCCCTGACTTGGGGTCACCAGGGTCCCCCAGGCTCCGGCCAGTTCGGGAGGTGGGCAGGAAATGCGGCCCCAACCGGCCCTACCCCGGGCACCGTGTTCTGATGGGACACCAAGGTGAGGGATGTGACGGGCTGGTGCGAAGGTGGGACTGTGAGGCCCGGGGCTGCCTCCTGCCCCCGCCCCGCAGCCCGCCCTGGGCAGAAGGGCCCCTCACCCAGGCGCAGGAAGGAGAAGAAACAGAGCCAGAATAGGCACAAGATGGGAGCGGCCAAGGCCTGGTTCACGGCCGCCACGTGGATCCTCTTCTCCAGCTTGGCCGGGAGGTAGGCAAAGTAGAGGTTGTGCCGGTCCACCATGTGCTTGAGCAGGGTGTAGACGAGGCCTGCCGAGACGGGCCATGAGCCGCGGGCCGGGCTGGGCCCCCGCCTCCCGCCTCCTGGGGCCGGCTCTGCGGTCCGACCGCAGGGAGCCGAAGCAGGGCTAGATGCAGAACCTGGTTGCTCGTGTTCTCGTTCCCTCTGCTCCCCCCTCCTAGCTTCTCCCTGACCCAAGGAGTAGGGGTGTCTGCACTTTCGTCCCTAGGAAACATGGAAATTCTAGGGTCATTTTGCAGAAAGAAGCTGTTTTGCACCAGATGCCCGGCCTCAACGTCGTCCTGGGCCCTCCCATGCGAGCCCCCCACCATCCCGCAAGGCTCCCCTGCTCTCCTTCCCTTCCCCACCCACGCTGACCCCTTGCACCCCACAGGCGGCAGGTGCCCGAGGGTCCTGCCCCAGGGGCAGCACAGAAGGCGGGTGCTGCCTCTTTGATCGTCTCATGCTCTTTACAAAACTGTTTTGGGTTTGAGGAGTGATGCTGTAGATTTTTTAAATAGTTCAAGAGCATACAGGAAAACTGAAACCTCCCCTGCCCCGAAACCTCAGCTAGCAAGGCCAACTGTCTCTTGGGTGTTCTGTTTCCTTCCAGAATCTTCCATTTGTCTGCAGTTCCTGATGTTCATTTTATTTAATTTTATACTTATTTTGGTGCCAAAACCCGGGAACCTGATGTTTATTTTAGTGGCAAGACATTAACGATCCCCAGGTCAAATCCCGGGTCCACTCCTTTGTCACACTGGGTGCTTCATCTGTGACGGGGGGGGGGGACAGACAGCAGACCCGCCTGGCAGGCCTGTGTCGAGCGTGACGTGGGAGAACTTGGGAGGCTCAACAGCACGGGCCGGAGCCAGAGCAGGCGGTCAGCGGCAGGGCCGCTCAGGTGCCCAGATGGAGTGGGACTTGGGCCCCTGCCCCGGCCACTCACCAAACGGCGCGATGATGGGACAGGTGATGCTATAGGCCATGATGACAGTGAAGACACACAGCATCCATGCGTACATGGCCCCGAACTCATACTGGAACGCCTGGTTCTGGACGGAGGGGGCGAGGAGCTCAGTCCGGGCCGCCGGGGGACAGCGTGGATGACTCAGAAATGGGAGGCGCCCAGCTACCCCCACCTCTTGGGGTCCTGTCTGCCCTCCGCAGCCCCCAGCCTCACTGGGCTCCCACCCAGGCCACAAGAATTCGCAGGCCCCTCGTGGCTCTCTTGGTCCGATCGCATCTACCCAGCAGGCCCGGGGCCCCGGAGGGCAGAGGGCGGAGGGGATGCTTAGGGCAGATGGGACAGTGACCCCCCACCTCGCGCAGGCTTCGGGGTCAGACTCCCAGGGAGCTGCACGGCGTTGAGGCTGGGTTCCCGGGAGGCAGTCTACGCCGGCCCTGCCCACCACGCCCCTGTACCTGCTTGACGTTCCTGCGGTCAGCCGCCGTCTTGGCCATGAACATGCGGAAGGTGTAGAGGACGAGGCCGGGCAGCCGGAGCAGCTCCATCCCGTTGCCGATGAAGGCCGAGGCGATGACATAGTTCACAAAGAAGGCGCCCTGGTCGGGCAGGAAGACGCACCTGGGAAGCCGTGGGGGGGGGGGCGGTCAGTGAGCTGAGGCCTGGGAGCCTCTCCCCCAACCACGGAAGGGGCCTCCACAGGGCTCATCATCCCTCTCCTCCCCGAGTGGCTCCGCTCTCAGGAACGTCTCAGAGAATGAACGAGATGGCCCCTAATGGAGTTTCAGCCTTAGGGATGAACCACGTTTCGGCACATGTGGCACAAAGTGGGTCAGCTCCCACAGTGCCCACCAAAGGCTCTGCCCAGCCTTGGCCCCATCAGGCGCCTGGGAGGAGTGCTGGGGAGGCACCAGGCCCAGGATTGCAGGAGGAGAGGACTGTTCGGGAGCACAGAATATCCGTCCCCCCGCCCCCCGATGCAGCCACAGCCAGCCCCCGTGGGCCGTGTCCCCAGGACGGCGACTCCCAAACGCAGCGTGGCCTGTCCTTACTCCAGCCTGATGTAGGTCTCTGAGAAAGTTTTGTCGAAGAGCCACCGGAAGAAAAAATCCAGACTGGGGGGAAAAAAAAAAAGAATGCGTGAGAATTTCTGTCCCCGCGCTCCTTGGGCTCACGACACGTTTCCATGTGTCTGCGCTCTAAGCATCAGCCGGAACCTCCAAACCCACGTTTCTCCTCCAAGATGCTACTTACTGCAGTGTAACTGGTCACGGCCACTTAAAGTAAACAGAGTCTCCCTTCCCCAAGGGGATGGTCCGTTTAAGGAAGAGCGTATCCCCAGAACAACAGTGAGCCAGCCCAAGGGCACCCCGAGTGGGCGGGACGGGCGTGAACGTCGTCAGGGATTTGCATGCACTCGCAGACCGCTTCCCTTCTCCGGGGACAGAGCTCCCCAGATGCGCCCCGGACGTGAATTCAGAGCGGGCGGTGGGTACCTGGTGAGGCCGAGGGACGGCAGGATCAGCACCATGAAGATCAGGAATATGTAGACTTTTGACATCATGATCCGGTTTTCTCCTGACCTGCGGGAGTCACAGGTGGGTCCTCCCAGTCGCCAAGCGCTCCAGGGGCCCGGGAGGCCCCTCCTGGGGCCCGCTGCCCTGGGGGCAGGGCGGGCGCATGCCCTGCTCACTCACCTGGTCCAGTGGGACTCGAGCAGCGTGGAGTAACACACGATGGTGGGGAGCAGGGCCGAGAAGGACCACAGCAGCAGGGTCGGGAAGAACTGGCTGATGATGGGGTCCTGGAAAACAAGGGCCACTGAGGAGACAGGTGCAGGGGCTGTGGGCACGGCGAGGCGGTGACCTCCTGGTCGTGCTGCCCCCACCCCTCCGGAGCCGACGCTGGTACAAGGTAGGTGTTCCATCATGTTGGCTGAACAGGCCGTGACCGCCCTGGACATCAGTACAGCTCTTTGGAGCAAAGAAAGGAACTTCACACACCACTGATCTCCCCTGGCTTCCCTACACACCCCACAGTGCCGCCAAGGGCAGCGGGCACCCCGAAGCTGGGCCCCCCCCCGGCTGCTCAGCTGCCGCCGCCCCAGCGGTAGCCTGATCCTGTGTGCGCCCACTGCGCTCTCGACTGTGGTCGCACCGACCGACCGGCTTAGTACTTTCCCTGAGAAAATGAGCAAAACAATAGAAAATCTCTTGAAGTGGCATACAGCAGGAAGACTCGATAAGGCCAATTTCTAAAAACTGTTACTGAACGAGGGGCACCTGGGGGGCTCAGTCACTTGAGCCTCCGACTGTTGGTTTCAGCTCAGGTCGTGATCTCAGGGTCATGAGATCGAGCCCCACATCAGGCTCCGTGCTCAGCGGGGAGTCTGCTTAGAACTCTCCCTCTCCACCTCCCCCGCCCCTCCCTCAAATAAATAAATCTTTTAAAAAGTTACTGAATTAGATGAGAGGGAATGAAGGGACACGGAGGGACCAGAGATGTGGGAGGGGTCTGTCCTTAGAATGGCGGCAAGGACCTGTAGATTCTGGCTTTACTACAAGAAACCAAAACCGGTTTATGGAGAACAGAAAAGGGGGCTCCATTCAGCCCATCGACCCTCCAAGGAACAGGCCTTGACCGTACATCTGAAGACCGCCAAAGGTGTGAACATTTACAGGCTTCGATTCTAAACAAAACTGTGTAGTCCCCGCTGTGTGTTTTTGTATCATACTAATACCACATCCGCTCAGAGAGCCCCGGCCACACGTGAGCTTGTGAGGCCACCATCGCCTCAGCCCCGCCAGGATGCTGGGGCAGGTGCCAGCACTCCTGCCGTCGGATGAAAATCCAAGGCTCAGAGCTCATCAGCCAGGCGACGGCAGGGCGAGGACCAGGGCCTCAGACCATCCAGCCCCTCGTGCTTTCCCAGAGCGTGATGAACTGAACGCCAAGCGGAATTGGAAACAAGAAAATAGATTTTGGGCGACACTTCAGCAGAGCTAATTATGGGAAACCAATACCTTTCTAAGCCGATGCCCACTTAGGGAGTGTTTAGCTATTCTCCATTTATCTACAAGTTTAAAAAATCATTTGTCTCCTACCTAGACTCAATGGCTTTGTCACAAGATTATCAGACGCTGGAACATGAAAGAAAAAAATCACACCCTGTTGCCCCACTCCGTGAAGCACCTGTCACTCCTTCCTACCCAGCTCCCCCCCAGGTCAGGTACCAGCCACCTGTCTGGCCTGGGGGATACGCTGGTGAGCTAAGCTGTGTCTACGGGGCCATTGGTGCAGGGGTGAGGCAGCCCCAGCAGAGACCCCAGCAGGAGCGTCCTCTGGGCATGTGCACCGCTGGCCTCACCCCTGCTCGGAGATGCCGCTCGGGCTCAGGGCCCCACCTCCCTTGACTCCAGTTCCACCCACCACACCTTCTCCTCGCCAGCCTTGCAGGAGGGGCCTTGCAGCCTGGCCACTCACGTTCAGCTCATGGATGGGTTTGGTGACGTTGAACTTGTCGATGGTGGACAGGATGATGGAGGGCGTGGTCAGGAAGAACAGCCCCACGAAGAGAGTGAAGTTGATCCCCAGCCACTGGAACCACCAGCGGAAGCCCTGGATGGAGAGGTTCTTCCTGCAGAGCGGGGGACACAGGCCCCGGAGCCTTATCTCCCAGGCTCCGGCTGCCCACCAGCCAATGGAACCCCGGAGTCGGTGGGTCAGCAGGTCAAATTTAGACACAGCAAGACACCAGACGGGGCTCTGGCTGGGGGCTCGTCTCGACCTCAGTACAGACAAGCGCTCTGTACTGACTTTCAGCTTCAGCCATGTCAAATTTGGGGTCCCTTTGGGTTCAGAGGGCAACAGGCTATCCACCGCGAACATGACTACCCGGCAACGGCGTGGGGGCCGCAACCCACCACATAGATACCACGAGCACCCAGTCAGACAACACGAGGCTCCGACCCAGTACGTCTCGGCCACGTCGTCGATGCTTAGTGACTAGCGACACAGCCTCCCCAGCAGGGCCAGGGGCTGGGTGCAGGGAGGGGGAGGCGGGAGACCGAGGGGCCCGGGCCCCACTGCAGCCTCTCCTGGGCTCTCACCCCACCAAGAACAGATGGACAACACCCCCCCCCCCAGTTTGGTAAGCCCTATGACACGAAGAGCTGAGCTGTCAGGGGCCAAGCTAGAGCCAGTGGAGACAAGCTCGCTCTCGGGACAGGAGGTGCAGGCGGGTGGGGGAGACTGAGGCCAACTGTGCTAGGTTCCCTGCTGGGGCTGCCCTCATCCCCGGCATCACGCTCAGGGCTCGCCAGTGGCCCTCGTGGACACAGCTTAGCTCACCAGCGTGCCCCCGGACCAGAGAGGTGGATGACCCCTGACCTAAGGTTGCATGGTGGGGGGGAGGGTACAAAAGCCCAGAGCCACTGAGCTCATGGAGCTGCTGAGCCTTGCAGGGGGCCTGTCCCAACCAAGTCACACACACACTGTTTCAAAGATACTAAGTATGAAAAAGAGAAACATCTCAACTAAAAAATAGCTGATCACGTGTGGCAATGATACTGTTTTAGATACTTTGGGTCTGCTGGAGTGAAGTGGGGGGGCGCGGACACCCCTCACGCACACACATCCCAGAGAAGAGCAGGGGCCACGGGCGGACCTCCCTGACCTCCAGCTCACGCCCAGGCTTCCCGGTGCCCGGGCAGCCCCAGCAGGCCCAGGGGCCTCTGTCCCACACCTGCCCGGCCCGAGGGCTCACCAGCATATGTCCTCGGGGTAAGTGGCAAAGGCAACCGTCCACTTGGAGGTGCGGAGCTCCCTGCTGCAGGACGACGGCTGGGGCTCACCTTTGCACTGCAGGTTCTGACACTTGCAGGCATTGAAGTCTTTCAGGACGCTGCCGGGAAAAGCACCAGTGGTCAGGGTCTGGACACCCCAGGGACCCCGTACAGACCTGGCGGATGGGACTCAGCGAGAGCGGGGCCCCAGGGCACAGGACCTTGGCTTTTTTAGTTTATTACAGGTGATGCTAAGGAAAGCCGTGCCCGGCCCCCTCTGGGGAAGATTCTAATCCCCAGAACAACCCGGCAAGCCAGGGAGCACTTTGGCTTTACAGATAGAGAATCTGAGGCTCTGCCACTTACGTGTGCGCCCCATCCATCTGACTCTGCCTCCCACGCTGTTGCACAGCCTCGACCCACGGCTCCTCCCCAGGCCACCCCCTCCACCCACTCCACAGGCGGGCGCACTGTGGGCACATTCTGCAGCCAGGCCTGGGTCTCACTGGCCCTTTCTCCCCAGCTCCTTCCCACCCTGACATCCTCCCCAGGACAGCCACCTCAGCCTTGCCATCTCCGTGCCCCCTGCTCCTGCCTTGGAACACCCTCTTTCCATGAGCGCCCTTCTGGCTCTAGCTCACGGCAGAGTCTGTTCCTGGGTCTGTGCTACCGGCAGAGAAGGCAGGGGAAGGGGCATCTGTGTGGCCACCTGCTGTCCCCAGCGCTCTCCTGACCCCAGCCATGAGACTGCTCTGGGAGCTAGCTCCCCGTGCCAGCCTGCACCCTGCAACCCTCCCCAGGCCTCGGCTCTGCAGCAGGGGGTGCCCCGAGTGCCCGGAAGCGTGTGCATTTGTACGAGGACAGGCAGCCCGGGCACAGAAGATCTGAGGTACAGAGTGGCTATCTGAAGGAGGGAGGCATCTGTCCCGCCAGGTGGAAAGCAGGACAGAGAGGCAACGGGATCCCTGGGGCAGCTGGTGAGAGCCCAGCGGGACACTGAGGCCTTGTCAACCCCAGAGGGGCTCAGAAGAATCACCCCCACCAGCTGTCACACAGACATGGGCTCAGACAACAGAGGGACTGCGGCCTCCTGAGCCACACCCCGGGAAGGAGATGAAAATGCCACCGGCAAATCGCAGGGATGAATCTGCGGGACCACCTGCATCCGACAGGTGGGGGGGGGGGGGGGGCGTCAGCCAGAGAAGGGTCGCACTCACTAGGTAGCCATGGACTTCTCCTGGAAGGTGACGAAGGCCATCCCCAGCGGACGCTCCTGGACCCGGCACTCCTCCTCCGCGATCCTCTCGGTCAGCCTGTCCTTCAGGCGCGTGTAGTAAGCGACGGCGTCCTCCTGCCAGCGGACACACCCCCCCGGTGACCACGAGAACCTGTGCAGGGGTCAGGGACCCCGCGGCACGCTCCTGCCGGGGCCGGGCCTCACCCACTCACACCCCGACACTTCGCAGCAGCAGAATTGGCCGCAGGGCTTGGAGTTGATGAGGGTCCACTGGCCGGTCTTCGCCCGCAGGTTTGTGTAATAGCTCAAGCTCTTCTCCGTCTTCTTCCTGCGGGGGGGGGAGGGGGGCGAACGTCAGCCTCGTGCTGACCCTGTGGCGCACTCCACTGCCCCCCTCCAACCACCGGCTGCCACCAGACCCGGGAGTTCAGCTTCCTGAACAAGAGAGGGATAGAGCCGCCCTCCTGCCTTCCCGACCGGGAGCTCCGGGGCCACGGCCAGCAGGAAGGAGGGTGTGGTCTCCGCGGCGGGGAGGGGGTCCCCGTGCTGGCCCCCCCTTACCTCTCCTTGCACAGGTACAGCAGCCTGGCCACGTTGTAGCACAGCTGGACGTCCAACACCTCACACGTGGGATACGCGTCCCTGTGCCCAAAAGATGCCCGCTGGAAAAGAGGACCCCCCACGCAGGAGGGACCCCCAAGTCCCCAAGACTTTTTTTTTTTATGCCAACAGAGTCATCTTTCCTCTGTCTTTTATCAAAGGGGGAAATTTCGAAATTTAATACGAAGAGGCCTTTTTTAGTAGCATGAAAGTCACTGCCTGCAAGTGACAGGTTTAGACTGTCACAGCTGTAAAGCAGCAGGCGCTTCTGGCCAAGGCTGGACACCACTGCTGACATCCCCCACCCACCCAGAGGAAGAGACTTATCGTCGGCTCTAGGTCACGTCGACCTTTGACCATCACTGAAACCCTATTCAGTCTGTGATCCTTTTGAAGGTCACAGACCTTTCGGGTTTAATGAAAGCAAAGGACCCTCGGCCCAGGAAACATGTGCACACACGTTCACCATCGTAGTAAGACCGTATATGCTTGTACGTATCCCGTGCGTATCCCTGCTATGGACCAGATACCGTCAGATGATTAATTTAATCCTCATCATAACGTGGGAGGTTTCAACCCATTTTCCAGATGAGGAAAATAAGGATCGGAGAGGTTATAGGACTTGTGCCCCAGGCCACACAGCTAGTGGCTGTTGGAGCCACGATCCGAACCCAGGCAGCCTGGCGCCATGGCACGACATTCCCTCCCCAGACTGACAACATCCCCACCCACCACATGCCAGGCACCCTTCTGGGTACATCTTAGTGAGAGAGACAAAGCCCACAGGTACGTTTGTCATGGATTTAAACAGCAGGACGAGCCCGGGTCCCAGGAAGAGCGCCGGGGTTGGGAAGAGAAGCCCAGTGTAAGCATCCCAGCCACAGGGCAGATGCCCACGTTGGTCCCCAGGGATTGCCACAGCCGCGGCCACCAAAAGGGCCACCTCAACTAGGAAAGCTCCGACCCAGTGTCTGGATGGGAAGGAGGGGGCTTTCTTTTGTCTTTAAGGTCATACATCAAGCGAAACGATTGTTTTCAAATGTTGCCCAGCAGGGCGCTCGGGAGCTGTTTCAATAACAGAGAAAAAGGATGCCCGTATCCGGTGTTTACATAAAATGATATTTCTAAATACTTGGAGTTTCTGAAGAAGTTAGTCAATAAATCGTAAACGCTCATTTGACAACTGCGTGTAGCGTTCTTCACGAACACTGCCAAGTCCCACCGTCCTGCGCCCCGGTCCGCACTACAGACTAGTGACTGGTGAGCCGCTGCGGAGGGAAGACAGAGCGAAGCCTGGCTCCCTCGCCCGCAGCCCGGGGGGTCCAGGGGCCTCTGCACCTGCTCTGCCCCACCCGCCCCTCTCCTGATGCTCTGTTGCCAGCCCTGCACACATCCCCCCCGACATGCAGGAGTCCTGGGGTCAGGTGCTCAGCGGGGGCTGCCGGGAAGCAGGTCCTCCCGGGGAGAGCTCGGACTCACTGACTGGTGAGCTCTGTGAGGACAGGGCTCCAGACACAGGTGTCCCCTCATCAGACACCTGCGAGAGGAAGGAGCCAGCCCCAGGTCCTCCCCTCCGGAGACCAGCTGCGTCTCGGGCACCGGGCTCTGCACAGCTGATGCTGAGAAGCCCAGGGCAGATCATCTTCCCTGTGTTCTCGGGGTGTTTATTTGCCCCCACACCCTGGCCTCTGCTCCAGCTACTGTGGTCACACAGGACGGCCGTGGTGGCTGGCAGAGGACAGGCGACCCCAGCAGGAACCCTTCCATGGCACCAGCAGCCACTCGATGCTCATGTGGCAGGGCCAGGTCCTTCTTGAGGTCCCCGGGCGCCTGAGCAGGAGACAGAGTTCTCCCCTAAGGCACCTGTCCCACCCGCAGCTCTGCTCACCGGAAGTGGTTCTCCACGGTCTCCTTCTTGGTGTCTCTGGGAAGGCCCGTGATGAACAGGGTCCGCCTCACCTGCCGGAGAAACACACCAGGGAGAGAAGTCACCGGGACAAGTCCGTCTGCAGATGGGCCCCGCTCTTCCTCCCTGTCCAAGCCCCTCTGAAGAAAACAGCAGGAGCTCGGAAGGCTCGGGTGTTCTCCTGCCGCCTGGCAGAGCCCTGACGGATGCTGTCNAACACACCAGGGAGAGAAGTCACCGGGACAAGTCCGTCTGCAGATGGGCCCCGCTCTTCCTCCCTGTCCAAGCCCCTCTGAAGAAAACAGCAGGAGCTCGGAAGGCTCAGGTGTTCTCCTGCCGCCTGGCAGAGCCCTGACGGATGCTGTCCCGTAGCATCGTCTTCCAGGCTGTACAACAAATACACTTCCAGAGCAATTCTGCACGCCTCCCTCGCATGATGAGAAAGGGAGAAGGAACCCAGAGAGGGTGAGTGACTCAAATGGGGTCACACAGCAGATGAGAGGAGGACCCGGGCCTAGAACCAGCTCGCAGACACTCCTCCTCCCCCATCAAGCTGTGGGCTACAAAGAGAGAGGGCTGCTCGCAGTCCCAACTTCCGAGAAGGGACTTAGAATCAGCAACTACGAGCCCGAACCCCATAATTTTCAGGGCTAGTTGGCAAAACGGAGGGGGGAAATCCATGTTCTAAAATAATGAGAATTTTTTTTACAAAAGCAAATGTCATTCTTGAGCACAGACATGCCAGGTTCCACGGAGACCCACTATTTAAGCTCACTGCCCCCGAGTCCCGGGCATACGGCTGGGGGCGCCGCTCGGCTCTGGCCGCCCCCTGCGCCCCCAGCTGCACTCACCAGGCTCTCCTCCTTGTACCGGATGGACTGGGTGTGGTGCCGCATGAAGCCCACAGTGAGGATAAGGTAGAGGACAGCGAAGATGGTGTGCAGCCAGAGAAGGTCGTTGCTGGGGGAGGGGGGGGACCAGCTGCCATCGGGGCTGGGCTCCCAAGCCGGGGTGGGGGTGCAGGGCTGAGGCCGGGGTCCCCTCACGGTGCTGAGCTGAGAGTCAGTGGCTCCATCCCAGCAGATGCCTCCAACAGAGGCCTCGTGGCCAGTGCCCCTTTAGAGCAGGCGCTGTCCTGACAGAAGGACCCAGACCCACAGGGTCCTCCGTGTCTTCTAGAACCCCTGCAGAGCAGTCACTGCCCAGGCCACACGCACTGGCCGCGGAGGGGCTCTCCTACGTCGGTGCAAGAGCTGAGGACTATCTGGCCCATCCCGGGCTCTGGAACCTGCCTTCCCCTTGGTCCCCCACTCTACGTCCCCACAGCCCCCACCCCATACTCACTCGGTCTGCAGGTTTGCTATCGTTGTCCTCCCAAAACTGTAAGGGTCTTTGTCTGCAGAGAAGAAAGACACTTAGTTCCAGGGTCAGGCTAGGGGAGGGGGAGGGGGCACGGAAGCCTCGGTGTGGGGCCCCGGGCCCGGCAGAGAAGGCCCTGACCAACTGTCCTGTCTTTTCAGAGCTCCCACCAACCAAGGCCTCTGCTGCACCCATAACTTCTTCCCAACCCTCCATGTGGGGAAGTCAACGTTCGAATCCCTCTCACTCTGAGATTCCTGCGACATTCCTTGAGACGTCTAAGGTCATCCTAAGCTGAGAATCACGGGGCATAAGAAGTGGTGCCTGGCCGGCTCCGTTGGCAGAGCGGGCGACTCCTGTTCTTGGGGTCCTGAGTTTGAGCCCCACGGTGGGTGATTACTTTTAAAAAAAAAAAATTAAGAAAAAAAAAGAGAAAAGTGGATTCGTGATGGCATTTTGGAAGCTGGCTCCCTGCAGTTGCTTGGAAACACTGTTTCACGTTCCGATTTTGACTTTGAGCATCAGGAACATTCTCCAGACCCACTCATGATGGCCTCCCAATTGGGTGGGGGCAGGAAAGTATAAAACACTCTCCAAAAGCCCCCGATTCAACAGATCTTGGCATTTTATTCCTCTTACTTAGACAGAATCAGAAATTGACAAGGGGGCCCCAGCTCTTGGCTGGGGGCTGGGGGGGTTCTTCTCCAGACCTTTGGGCAGAGGGGAAAGTTCCGAGAGTCACCCCGAGGACTCATGTCTGAATGGGAGCATGAGTCCTGGGGTTCCGCCCTATCACAAAGCGCCCCATGGCTCTGCCCAGGCCCAACTCAGGACGAGGGGTCATTACCCAGCAAGTCACCCGAGAGGTTGACAGGCAGGATGATGCACAGGGACAAGCAGCTGACCACCACCAGCAGGACGATGATGTGTCTCTGGAAGGACAGGTAGTGGATGGCGTCCTCCCCACACCACTCCAGGATCTGGTCATCGCTGGCCAAGACACGCACATGGAACCTCAGTGAGCGGCAGCAACAGGCCAGTCCACGGGTGACCTCACTTAATCCTTGGGACCATCCCGGGAGGCGGGGTCCCATCCCACCCCCACTGCTCTACATACGAGGACACGGAGGCACAGCCAGCGTCCCGGGTCCCACGGCTTGTGCAGACATGGCTAGGAGGGGACTCCCGAGCCTGCCCCGTTAGCCCCACACCACGCGCCCGGGAAGCTGCCATCTCCAGAGCCATCTGTGCAGGGGTGAGGTGCGGAAGCTCAGCTACCCCGCAGCCCCTCCCTGCCACTATGAATAAGCCCCTGACAACAGGGCGGCTGGGGCTCTCCTGCCGCCAGACTCGCAGCCGCTGCTCTTTCCGCTGGCTCCCCCTCAGGCAATCTGAGAGGGAGAGGCAGCGGGGCAGCCGGTCCTTGAAGCATTCGGGCTAGGCCCTCTGCTGCCCCGACTTCTCCCTGCATCCTGCCGGGGGGGGGGGGGGTGCAGGGGCCCCACAGGTGCCCCACCCTTTCCTGGGTGCCATATTTGGAAGCTCCAGCTGGCTTGGGGACCTGGAAAATTCCAGGGGCCGACAGCCAGATTTCTGTGCCACAGAAGCAGACAGGGGAATCTCCCTCTTTCCTACTCTCCTGGCAGGGAGGTGCCCCAGGGGTCCGGCTTCCGGAAGGAAGACGGGACCGAGCAGTGATGAAGACACGAACCAATGAATGAGCAATTCTCATCCACAGTGTTTCTGGGACACGTCTGACTTCCCCATCTTGTTGGGATCTTGCTGGGAAAGGGAATTCTAAGGAACCTGTGGGCCTCTTTGAATGTCAGTTGTAATGTTGGGGCCGCGAGCGGCTGTTAGAATTAAATTGTAGCCTCAAAAACGTCAAAGTGTTGTCCTTTCTGGGACAGGAAAAGAGGAGAAAAACCCAGGGAGTTGAGATGGGAAACACATCTGACACAGCATCATGGTGACAAAGCAGGATATAGGGCAGTCCCCAGGACAGCCTCTCCATGAGAAATGCGTGTCCATGCGGGGGGGGCGGGGACTGAAGGGGACACAGAACCACAAAAACGGGGCATAGGGAGAGGAGCCGGCTGCAGAGCAGATCTGCCCACAGCCTTTGCAGGTTACCATGGAAATGATGAGTCAGGGTCCGGTGCTGCCCTGCCGGGTCCAGGGGGGTGGGGTCCCCAGCCCAGGGGCAGGGGCATGGCCTGAGCCCCACCCAGCCACCGCCTCCTACAGTAGCCAACCCAAGAACATGCCCTGGGCATCTCTCAGGGGGAGGATTCTAGGTGACCTCAAATTTCTTCTTACTGATTCTTTTCCTTCTGCCGTATGACTTCCAGCCTCAGGAGAAATGCCTCCTAGTGACACGATTTTGCAGTAGTGGAGAAGGGTGGGGTTGGCAAATCCACCTCTCCCACCATGTCATCCTGGGCCCCCTTGTACAGCGGGGAAACTGAGGCCCACAGAGAGGGCCGTCCCCAGCATCCCATAACTGCCGTGTATCATCAATTCCGAGAGGTCCTTCTCACGTCTCGGCACTCTGAAAGGGTGCCCCCTACGATCGCTGCAGATCCTAGCTTGATAGGATTTTTCTCCGCAGGCCCCACATTATAAAAACAAGTCAGCTTTCAACCCAGTGAGGCAAATGTACTAAAGCATCATTATTTCTCCTCTTTGCACTAAATCAGACACGGAAGCCTGCCGGGAAGAGCCTCCTTCCAGGCCTGCCGGTGTTAAATACTAAGGAGCCATTGATCCTGCCTAAAGCACAAAAAATTAGTTTCACGGGCTTGTGCAGAGGCTGTCTGGGGCCCCCTATTCTCAGCCCTCCCATACTGCTTTGGACCTTAGCCAAGAAGCAGCTAAGAGACCCCATCTCGGGGTTGGGCATTTTGGCTCTTTCCTCCTCACTGGTCAAACATGCAACAACCCACCCAAACACCCCCCGTACTCCCACTCCCACCCACACGCAGGCACCGGTGCTCCTGGGCTATACTCACTGCAGGCGGAAGATGGCGGTCAGCCAGGGGCAGCATCCCTGCAAATGCAGAAAGCGGGGGTCAGCCGCGAACATGTGTGTCTCTGGGAGGCAGATGTGATCGTCTATGACATTAAATAACCACCCCTAAGCTCCCACGGTGTGAAAGCAACACTTCATCCCAGATTCAGCAAGCTACCGCATGTCCCCAAACCGACAGGGTCTCCACGCTCCCAGTCCTCTGGGACAGGCACCCCATGCCTGTAAGAACCTCTTAAGCTCTGACAATTTGCGGAATCATACAGGCTCCAGGGGCAAATGCTAAACTTGAAGAGAGAGCTGACGGGAGCTCAGGGCAGCCATGGAGAAGCTTCTGTGGGCTTCTGTTTGGTTGCCCCGAATGACTGGCTGAGACGTGGGACAGACGCAGGGAAACACGCCTGACGGATGGGACAGTCCACCCCGGAGTGGGGTTATGGCGGGAAGAGGGGGGCTGTAGGTTTTACAGTCCACGGCGTCTCTTACACATAATTCTCCCTCAAGCTGGGCTGTCCCCCCGGCCGGGAGACACACGCATTCGGTCGTCATCCGTTCAGGGAGACAGGGCCGGATAAGGCATGGTTCCTGCCCACATGTGGCTCAAGCCAGCAGCAAGTCAACAACGAGCTGTCACACTTGTCCCTGAGTGTGATCACAGAGATGAGTGCTAGAACCACAGGGGATTCAGGAGCCCTCTGCCTGAGAGCTGGTCCCGTCCTGGGCCCCCCAGCTGCGTCTTCCCTGCATACATCCTACATCCAGGGGGCTTGGTCGGTGCCGGAAAGAGCTGTCACCAGCACTGGCCACTCAGGACACAAGGTCCCGAGTCAGCTGCTGAACAGGTGCGCGACAGCCCTCCCCGCCCCCACCACGGCCACGGCCACGGCCGCACCACTCCCTGCGATACCAACCAGCTCGCTTTCAAAATCTTGTTGCCCGAAAGAGGAAGATGACGACAATCTCTGGAATCTGGAGTCACTAGAAACACAAAAGGGAAGAAAGACAGAAAATTATTTTTCAAAGTCTACCACAGACGTCCAGTACGTTGCCACCTCGTAGAGCTCCGGACCAAAGCTACGAGCCCTGCTCAAAGTCTGGCACAAAATGTAACTCGGCCCGTGAAACGTGCAGACAAGGGCGATGACCACACCTGGGCATGTGAGACGTGAAACTTTACCTCACGGGGACGAGGGACAACGGCTCGGGCGTTAGCAGGCCGCCCCTGCGCCCCGCACCCTGGGGCCCCAGCACCGCGACGGGTCTACCTAAAGGACGTCAGAGTGCCGATGTCTGCGATCTGCATCCCAAAGTGTTAAATAAAACTCGGAATGAATGCCATATTTTATCCAATCCACGGCACTGCTGGTCGTAAGGGACGTGAGTATTTTGTGCCTTTGCTTTCACAAGTGCCAGCGCTGAGGCCGCAGGGAAGGAAGGTGTGGGTACATGCCGCGCCCCTCCCGCACGGACCATGTTTCAACACAACGGCCCGTGGAGCAAGAGCGGCGGGTGTCGCCTGGCGAGCGCCCAAGGAGGCGGGGGCGGCCTGGGCACACGTGCATTGCCCCCACGGCTTCCTATTCTGCATCTGACACAAGGTCCGGGCCGTATGGCAGCAGCTGGGGTTCGAGATGCCATGCGCAGGCCTAGAATCCAATCCCCCCTTCGGGTGTCATGAGCTGTCAGAGCCCGGGGGGTCTGGCCAAGGGGGGCCCTGCTCCGTCACAGACTCACCTGCCGCTGGCCAAGCAAGGGCCACCAGCCCACGCCGACCCTGAGCAAGGACAGGGGCAGCTCCCCTAACCCGCCTCACCTCGTCCCCAGCCCCAAGCTAGCTCATCTCAAAAAGGAGACACTTGAAAATATTCAAGGTGGGAAAGACAACTGGCACCCCTCTCAGGTGATGATGAAAGCCCCGCGTGGGCAAAGAGCTGGATTTCCTCCACAGCCTGAAGCCAACAGCACTTCTCGCACGGGCCTGGCAGCAACACGATCGAGCGCCAGCGTCACGTGTGGTCCGCCAGCCGGTCCCAGTGACACACACACACACACACACACACACACTGGAAGTGACGTGTCTTGGTTACCTGTCTGCTTCTGACACCAGGGCAATGCGGCCATAATCCCAGAATCTCCTTCTTATGATGGAAAACACCAAAATTAAACACTAAAAGGAGAAAAGAAACCAAATCAGGTGACTTCTAATTAGAGAGAGACAGGTGTCTTAGAGGCAAAGCCCACTGGCCTCAGGTCAGCAGGGCTGGGAGGGCCCAGAAAGGGTGCAGAGCTGCACAAGGCCACACAGCTCCACGGTCGGTCCGATGCTCTGCCCACCCCCTTTGCTGGCACCGGTGCCCAAGGCACGACAGCCGTCCACACTGCACTGGGCTTCCCCTGGTGTCCTCCTCGTCCCACGCATTGGCCCTGTTCTCTGCTCTCAGGGCGGCATCAACAGCCACGACCTTCCCCAGCCCTGCCTGGCCTTCCTCTGCTCCTGAGCAGGAGGACGAGCTCCGGCCCCACAGCTGCCCTGGGGAGCAGCCTCCCTCTTCACTTGACACAGACGTGCATGTTTAATGACAAGCCCGGGCCTGAGCCAGCAGCGGTGACACCTTTGCTTGGTGTTTGGTTCTCCAGGATGGGGCCGTGCCACTGAGGACCTGGTGCTCCGGCGGCTCGGCCTCCACCAGCTGGGGCCCTGCGCTCATCCCTCTAACCCCTCTCGAAGATCTGCATTCTAGCTCTCTCCTCCCTCCCCACACCTCCGCTCTGGCCGGGCCTCAGACCCGCTCTGGCCTCTCCCCGCTCCCTGGACAGGCTCCCTCCCTTCAAGGTTCAGGGGGGCTGAGAGCCATTTTTCATTAGCACAACCCTGCCAGCCCCAGTCAAGAGCTGAGCTTCTAAATGTCGGTTCTGTCTCCCTAAATCCAGCATCCCAGAGCGGCTGGGCGCCTGCTCGCTGAGGAATGAGCTCAAGGTGGGCGGGGAGGCAGCGATACCATCTCCAGATGCAGGTGACTCACGTCGCGAAGGGAAAACTTGAAGGCTGCGGGCAAGTGCCTGGCCTCCTGCCCCGGCCGCTGCCTTCTTGGGGTGTGGACATTTCCCACGCGCCCACGTTTTCCAGGCCCCTCTGGCTCCCAGCTGCACCCCAGAATGCCCCATGATAAAAATCCACCGCCGCCAGCAACTCTCTCCTCAGCCACGGCCACCTCCCACTCCAGACGTCTCTCCTTGACCCGCAGTCTCCGGGGACCCCCTCCATGAATCCAACCAGCCTTCGACGCCATCCCCGCACTCCAATCCTCCCCCCGCCCCCCACCCACCGAGGCTCAACCTACAAATGGGTTTCGGCTCCAAGACCCGGAGCCCTTTCTCACAGAAGCAAGCAGAGGGGCATGTGGGTCCCATCGCAGCCTGGACAAGTCCACAGCAGAGGAACGGGGAAGATCTGAATCCTCGGGAGAACACCCCCCCCTTCCCAGGAATAATCTTCGTGCCCGCTACTTATGTTTATACCCACCCCTTTCTCTTGGGGCCCTCAGGCCACACCAGTCCCTTCTCCCAGGCCCACCCAAGCCCAGCCTCTGGCCCAAAGTGGGGTGTCTACACCCTCCACCCCCGTCCCACCCCATTTACTCTGATGGGCTCTGTCACACATTGGGAGAAGACATCAGGAGGCACCGGCCAGCCCAGGGGCAGGCAAAGGAAGGTGTGTCTGACCCCAGTACCTGCCCCCTGACCAAAGGTGGCTCGGCACAGGGAAGAAAGATGATATACCTCACACCTAGGGGGGTGTTTGGGAACGAGGAGGTCTACACTAAAGAGAGGCCACTGCACAGGCCAGCTCTGAGTAAGGTGGGCCTTTTCGGAGGTCTGTCCTTCTCTCCACGGCTGATCCCCTAAGAGGCCCAGGACCCAGTGGGGACAGGAAGTGATGTTTCTAAGCTGGGAGGTGCGGCCACTCTAATTCGAACCCACACCTTCCATTCACACCTCTTGTCCCTACGGAAGGCCCCCCCCCCGCCCCAGGCCTCCCCATGTGACAGGCTGCTAACCCGGGGGACACTCGTCATCAAAGGCACAGCTACGTGGGCTCTTTCCCTGCAGAGCGCAATTGGATCTTCTCCAGAAATCCCGGAGGTAAGAACCATGACGTCTGCTGTACAGAGGCCGTGGTCACGGGTCACGGTCACAGGAGGTGAGCAGCAGAGCTGGCCTCTACCTTCAGGTATGCCTGGCTCCTCACCTGACCTTCCCACGAGGCCCAGGGGCAGGGGGAGGGGGACACGATTCAGGAGGGGTCTCACCAGGAAGCAACCGACGTCTATGAGCAGGACGGTGGGGACGCCCCCGAAGGTGACCCCCTGCAGCACGGTGCTGTTTTTGGCCGAGTTGTAGCAGTAGGAGTCGTTGGGCTGGTCCCCGATGCCCAGCCGCTCGCGCATGGACACCGCCTGGGGCTGCCACAGCTCCAGGGGCGGGCGGCCGGTCATCGTGCCTGTCCTCCCTGGAGAGCAAACCCGGGCCGACGGTCAGGGCGTGGACCCCCTGCGGTCTCCCCGGCCTGCTCTGGCAGAGGCCGAGGGGGGGCCAGCAGCGAGGAGTCAGGGAGCGCCGGACACCAGGCTCCGCGCGCCTGGCAGAGCCGACGAGAATAGCTCCATTGTGGGAACAGTCCCGAGGGTCAGATGGGGGGGGTAGGGTGGCTCGTGTCCGGGACACAGCTGGCAGCCTCCCCGGAGTGGGTGAAGGGGAAGGAGGGGAAGGCCGGGGCTGTGGCTAAGGAAGCATTCTGTGGGACCCCTGGGAGCTCTGGGGGGCAGGCGGGGGACAGGCGGGGGGTGGAGATAAAGGTAGGGAGGAAACGCAGGAATGAATAAATAAGAGGGGACACCCAAGGGGCGCCTGGGTGGCACAGCGGTTAAGCGTCTGCCTTTGGTTCAGGGCGTGATCCCAGCGTTACAGGATCGAGCCCCACATCAGGCTCCTCTGCTATGAGCCTGCTTCTTCCTCTCCCACTCCCCCTGCTTGTGTTCCCCCTCTCGCTGGCTGTCTCTATCGCTGTCAAATAAATAAAATCTTTAAAAAAAAAAAAAAAGAGGGGACATCCAAGTATGCGACAGCGGTTGGTCCCCTGGCCACAGACGGGCCCCCGGCCCACTGCTCCTGGGACGGCCAGCTGGGACCTCAGGCGCAGGCCATGCTACTCACTTGGAACTGCGGCTCGGGGGCTCTAGGGAGCTCGTCAGCGCAGAGTCGGCAGTCAGACCCAGCCTCTTCCTGCCATGCCACGCTCCCCGTCTGGCACGATGACAAACACGTATTAGTTCAGCGAAGGCCCAGAAGAGGCAGCCAGAGGAGGCAAAGGCGGGGGGGGGGAGATGGAGGAGGATGGGAAAGAGGGAGGGGGGCTCCGCAGGGACCCCTGGAGCACACCCCCACCTCTGTCATCTCACCCCCACCCTCCTGGGCACCCTTGGTCTAACTGGAAGGCCCAGCATTCCCAAAGCAAATATCACTCCCGGCGGTTGTTGACCTTTCCTTTCCGAGGCTCTTGGCACCCCGTGAAGCTAATGGAAATCTCCGGTGTTTGTCTCCTGACACCCAAGGCCCCAGGCGTAGTGCCCAAGTTCTGGCCCCCTTCTCACGCTGCCTGTGGCTGAAGAGCCAGCAGAGACACTGGGCGAGCCTTCCTCAAGCTCCCACCTCCCCACAACCGGCACGACTCTTTGTCAGGGGCCCTGCTAGGTCTGGTATTTCTTTTTCCCTTTTTTTTTTTTTTTTAAAGATTTTCTTTCTTTATTTGAGAGAGGGAGCGCATGAGTGGGGAGGGGGGCAGAGGGAGAGGGAGGGAGAGAGAATCTCAAGCAGACTCCCCACTGAGCGAGGACCCCCGACACGGGGTTTGATCTCACAACCCTGAGATCACGATCTGAGACAACATCAAGAGTTGGACGCTTAACTGACTGAGCCCCCCAGGCGCCCCTAGCTCTGATATTTCTAGCCTGTTACACAAACAAAACTCTTGGGGACAAGAAGAAAAGGTACAGACAACCCAACCAGGTGTTTGCACTACCTGGGAATGCTGCTGGGGTGTGTATGGGGTGGCGAGCGCCACCTCTGACTCCTGGGGCTGGCTGGCTTGGGGACAGTCTCACACACACACAGGACAAGAAGCGCAGGAAGGGGATGGGGGTGGCAGGTCCGAGGACCTGGGAGGATCCCCCAGAAGGCTGAGCCACTTTCTCACCCCCATAAGAGACTTGGTGATGGCTGGAAGATATGAGGCCAGAGCCTTGGCGTTGGTGGCTCAGAACAGAGTCGCGAAGGCTACCTCTGGGAGACAGATCCTGTTGCTTTCCCTGCTCTAAATGTCACCCAGCGGCACCACCCCTACAGCAGGGCCCGGCCTGACGCCATGCGGCCAGTGCCTGCCCCTCCCTCCCGCCCCACGGTCACCAGAAGGAAGGACGGAGGGCGCGTCCCCCCAGAGGCCCTCACTTGGAGCCGGCTCCGGCTTTGGCTCTGGCGCGGACAGAGGCAGCCCCAGCCACCTTCCAAGACACCTCGGGGCTGCTACTCATTTCCTGCAGGGCCTTCCTGCCCCCAGGATCAGGGAGCACCAGCCTTCACAGGCTTCCCTAAGGAACACAGACGGCCCGAGTCACCGGGAGCTGCCGTTTCCAGGTTGGCGCACTGCCCTGGGCTCACACCTGCCCCAAGTCTCTGAGCTCAGACACCCCCACGGGACCTCCAGTTTTTCCCAAGGGGCTCCCCGACTCTGCTCTCCCCCAGCCCCCAGAGCTGGTTCTGGGCCCTCTCCTATGCTGCTTGCTCCTCTCTCCTCCTCCATCCCCTCTTCTCTGGCTCCAGCCGCTGCTGGGGACCGGGGAGTGTCCACCCCAGGGGGGCAGGGGTGACCGTGGGCTCCAGGTCAGCCTCTGAGTCCAGGACCTCACCGGGGCCCCAAGGGCAGCTGCTGTCCAAGTGCTAAAGTCAGGAGAAGGAACACAGCAGAACAGACACAGAAGGCCTGAAAGGTGACATGAGAAGAAAAAAAATCACCCTCCTAAAACGCCCACAGAGGGAGCGCTGTCATTGAGAAGCGGTGGCTCCACAGAGTTCTAGAAAAGCAGAAGCCCTGTGGGAGGAAGTTACCTGTGGCCCCCCTTCCTCCTTGGCTCCAGGCACACCTCTAAGTCACTTTCCTGCTGCCAAACAGGCTCCCCAGGGTGGATTTACAGAGTTGGGTAAGAGCTCGTGAGCTCAGCCAGCCAATACTGCCAGCCTGGGAGGGAACCTCGGGGCGCCCCAGACCGTGGCCTGTCAGGTCAGCCCCTTCCAGGGCAGGCACCCAGGGTAGGTCAGAGCTTTGGAGGCCCACCGCCGTCTCAGATCTTTCAGCTCAACTGTCCCTGTGCTATACACACGTCACGTCCAAGTTCTGCTGAAACATCCCGGTGCCTCCAGGACCGGCTCCCCTGCATCTTCCTGAACAGACAAGCTCTGACCTGGCAGCTGGGGGCACAAGCACCACAGGGCAGCCCTGCCAGGCTGGGGAGGGGGCAGGGAGTTGGCTCAGTGGAGGGAACCAGCAAGTAGGCCCCACGGCCGCAGGAGCCCGCCTGGCCCTGACTTCACCCACGGGCAGTCTTCCCCTATTTGTAGATCCGTTTAGGCGAATGCCTTATCCGTTCCTTGCAGAGAGCTTTCTAGTAACCTGAGGGTAGGAGAGGCAGGCTCACCGCTGAGACCCTGCAGCCAGGGGAGCTGCAGGTGACTCAGGACCCCAGCTCCAAATTCATTCAGCCCGTGCGCACCCCAGTCTGGTCGTAGCCATCGGGAGGGAGGGCTGAATCCAACAGCTGGTCTCAAACTCGCCGCCCACGCTAACCCACTGTCCGCCTGAGCTGGCAGCAAGGATGGGCCCCTGACCAACAGCACACCTGACCATCGACACCTTCCTTCCAGAAAAGCCAGCAGAATGTTGCAGGAGGCGTGCGGCCCTGTCGGTCTTGCAAGAAGGCCCCATGCAAATTCAGGGTATTTTTATCAGCACAAACCTTCCGATTTTGTTACAACAGCAAGACTACAAGCAGTTCAAGCCCTTCTGCCGCAGGAGCTAACTGGGGTCTTCAGACGCAGGAGAAGGTTGCCAAGTGAACACAAAGGTCTTAGAGCACCCCCAGACAGGACCCGGGACCCTGGACAACTGTTCACCTCACAGACATGGCCCCGGGCACATCAGGGGGCAGTCCACCCAGAGGTTCCTGAACAGGCTGGGCACTGAGGGCCTCGGTACCATGTTGCTTAGCTCAGTGCCTTGACTTCCTTCTCCATCAGATGGGGGCAATGACATTATTTCTCTTACTTACAGGGCTATTGGGAGGTCCACACCTGAGACAGTGCCCATGAAGCATTTAGCCCGGGGCCCAGGCCCAGTGAGCACTCAAAAGCTCTTGGTTTTTATTTTAAGTCACTCTTCCAGCCAACGGGAAACAATGTCAGGACTCCCTCTGATGTTTTGTCCCTGTTACAGCCCTGTTCAAGGGAGACCTTTGCCCCAGACACTAAACAAACGGGAGGTCCTGTGAAGAGGAGGGGCCTCTGTTTCTGTTCCAGCTCTCCTGGAGGCAGAATCGCACTCAGGACTCTGACAGGTGTTCAGAGGAGGGGAGGAGGGAAAAGGGAGAAATCCTGGTTGTTCCTGCCCACACGCCTTGAGTGTCTTTAACCCAACAGGCACCAGGGCCTCAGAAAGGCTCCGACGTGCCTCCACAGCCCCCCTTGTGCCCCGGGCGGGGACTGGGGAGCACAGCCCACTGCCTACCCAGAAACCCGGCCCCGTGGGCGCTGGCACACAGCCACGCAAGTTCGGCGGGGAAGGAAGCTCGGGTCACCGGGTCTTCTGCACTGTGCAGTCCTGTCCTTGAGGACACCACCTGGGGCTGAACGGTGGAGGCCACCCCAGAGTCTCAGGTAGCCAGTCTTATCAGCTCCCCGAACCTGGGAGGTTTGGGTTTCCTGGCAGAACTCTCCTCACCCTCCCCGAACCCCCAGCCTCCCTCCTCGGGGCTCCGGCAGGGCCGCGGGCAGGGGTCACCGAGGGACAGCCCCAGCGGCTTCTACCCCTTCCCAGCGGCAGGGGACTCGGGCTCCTGGCCCCTTCCCAGGCCGGCCACGCACGGAGTTCGAGAAGCCAGAGCCCCGCGGCTGCGCTCCTCGCTCCCCGTCCCGGCTGGGAGGTCGGGCTCCCCGGGGACAAGTCCCCGAGGGGAGGGGAGGGAGAGCCTCGGAGGGGTACCCGACCCCCTGCCCCCACCCCGCGCG
>NC_048225.1:64489014-64495184 GCF_002007445.2 Ailuropoda melanoleuca
TGCCCGGAACGGGTCTGCCCGGAGCCGGTGGCCTGCGCCGCGGGACTGCCAGCTCTCCGGGGGGCGGCGCAGAGCGCACGGGACGGGACGCAGCGCGGGCCCGGGTTTCCGCATCTGCGGCCCGGGGCGTGCGAGCAGGGGAACCTCGCGGCCTTTCCGCCACTACGCATCGGGAAAGCCGGGCCGCACTTGACCCTCACGTGGGCGCCCTTGCAGTTTCTCGGGCCTCTCCCGGGTCTGAGCTCTCTTCTTCCGTNCGTTGCCACGTGAAAGGCATTCTCCGTTCCTCTCTGCCCCTGATTGGAGCCCGGCCTGTGGCTCTCTGCGCCGGGGTGGGGGCCCGGCGTCTCTTCCCGCTTCTCCAGCAGNTCTTCCGTTGCCACGTGAAAGGCCTTCTCCGTTCCTCTCTGCCCCTGATTGGAGCCCGGCCTGTGGCTCTCTGCGCCGGGGTGGGGGCCCGGCGTCTCTTCCTGCTTCTCCAGCAGTTCTTTTCTGTCCCTTCCGGCTTCCTCCTTCTCCCTTCTCCCCCTACCCCCAACCTCAAATCCCAGCCACTGTTTCCTGGAGTTTGCCGAGGGCCCCTGCGCTCAGCTCTTGTCCACCTGACGGGTGCCTGGGCATCGGTCCTCTCCTGCTGTTACCTCCTGCTGCCAAGGGCCTCTCACTTGACCTCCCCCAGGTTCCTGGGTGTGGTTGGCTGGACGTCCGCCCCCCACCCCAGACTTCTCAGACTGTCTGCTCTCCTCATCCCTCACACCCCCGTCCTGCATGTCCTCATTCCTTCCCTGCCTGTTAATGGCACCACCACCTGCCTGGTCTGTACTGACGGGTCCAGGAAGTGCCAGGCTCTATCCCCAGGAGTTAGAATGATGAAGACACTGACAAAAAAAAAAGAGAAACGTTAGAATCTTTGATTTCAAAATTTCAGAGAGGAAAGGGATTTCAAAACTTGATTTTCAGTAGGTGAAGTTCATTTCGAAATCAAGAGAAGGCCAATTGTGTCCCAATGTGANAAAAAGAAAGAAAAGAAACGTTAGAATCTTTGATTTCAAAATTTCAGAGAGGAAAGGGGTTTCAAAACTTGATTTTCAGTAGGTGAAGTTCATTTCGAAATCAAGAGAAGGCCAATTGTGTCCCAATGTGAGTTGAGATAGCCATAACCCCTGTCACGTATCATCCATGTGGGGTTGCTGGTAAAAACACCATTTCCTTAAATCTCCAGTAAATGTATGGGAGGCAGGGACTTTTCCGTCAGATAGGGAAGGAAATAATGGTTTGGAGGGCATGGAATGCAGAGCTAATAAGAACTCTGCCCACTGGCTAGGAATTCAAGATGTCCAGGCTGGGATGGAAGTCACAGCTTATCAGCCCCTGTAATCCGGGCATTCGAAAATGTCACATCCAACATTTTCAATGCTTGCTTCCTTCATCTGCCCCCAAAGGTAAAGGCATGAGCTTTTCATCACACACTTTTTTATTTTGTAGCAAGTAGAAATGAAACAAAGCCTATTCACTGTGCCCAGGAAGGTAAAAATGTCAACAGTGACAGAAAGATGTTTGCTTGGATTCTAGCAGGACGGGTGCATTGGACCCTGAATGGCTTCAGTCCTACCTGCCTATATTACTAACAGACCTTGACTGCGTCCTCTCTAGCTCCTTCCTTGGCTTCCTAAGCAGGTTGACCTAATCCCTTTAGAACTTTCTGTTCCCTCAGCGTTCCAGGTAAAATAGAGAAATACGGATTAAAACGTATTTTGTTTGTTTGTTAGAAAATTCGCTACTATCTGGGTTGGGAATACACAACCCAATCTTGACCCTAAAACAGGCCCATTCCACAGAGCTCAGCCCAGATCCAGCGACAGTTCAAGAAAACAATGACAATTTGGCTTTCTGCTCTTAGGTTATAGACTTGACAGAGTGAAGTGCTTGGGATATCATAACATGAACAGAGAAGATGGGTGGGGGCTACCCAGTTGCCAGGGAGTCTTGACCCTGGGGAGCAAAAATCAGGAGGTGAGCTGAATGGACAGCTCCGTAGATGGCACAGAGCATTTGCCCATCAGCAGTTCTGTAACCCCCAGCTCTCCCCGGGCCCTGAGGCACGCAAGCCACATCCCTCCGTGGCTGCGCCCCACACCTAAGGCTCCAGCTTCCTGGGCACGGGCGCCCCATCCCAGGAGCAGCTGCACTTCTGCACCCTCATGTTGGGCAGGCTGACCACCTGCGGCCTGGGCCTGCCTCCCTCCTTCATGCTGACGATCACGGGCAGCGAGGCCGTCTCCGAGGCCACGCACTGCCGCGGCCCCAGAAACGGCCACTTAGGGCAGGGGCTGCGGGGGCTGCTGGCAGGCGCCCACACACTCGTAGGCCAGGTGCTCATGAGTGTCTGCCTTGCTTTGGGGTGCCTGACCAATGAACCTGAAAGGTTTGTGTCGGGGAGGAGAGGCCAGGATTTCATTCACATCTCTGCCGGATCCCCAGTCTCCCCAGTCCCAGAGCCAACTGGAGTCCCTGGTGTGTGGACCTGGAGTCTGGTGGCTGGCTGCAAGTGAACTTTCCACCCACCACCAGGGCTCCTGGATTAAGGACCCATCCTGTCTGCGGCGACGAGCATCTGGCCTGGTGCTCAGAGAGCTCCAGGGGCTGCTGAGATCCTGGGTTGCCCACAGGTGTAATCCACTGTTCTCGGGGCACCTTCCTAGGCTAGGGAACCTGTGATAATTTAACAACAGTGGGGGTGTGTCCAATAAGGAGCCATCTCTCCCTCTTTCTGGCTGTTCATGCGTTCAGAGATTAGAGGGGGAAGAACCAGCCAATCCATCGCCCCCTCCAACTTCTGAGCCAACACAACTGAGGCTCAGAGAAGTGACCCCTTCCTGAAGCCCCCACAGTGGCTGATGGCTGCAGCATAACGTCAGGCCTTACGGTGGCCAGCCCGAGTTGCTTCCACACCCTCTAGCTCTTCCCAGCCAGAGCCAGAGTCCTGCCTGACCCCGGAAGCTGCGGGGTGGGGGGGGACTCAGTCCAAGTGTTGGGGCCAGGTGGGGGTGGGGCCAATCCCCCTGCTTCCCGAGACTTCCTGCAAGGGCTGGAGGGTTTGCAGGTGTTTGGAGGGTTTTACTGGGGAAATGAAACACCTGGGCAGTCGCCAGGGATAATGCCGCCAGATAAAATACGGGATACAGCTGGGGACATACTTAGACTAATTAGGTATTTGTTGTTTATCTGAAATCTGGATTTTACTGGGAGTCCTATATTTTGGGTTGCTAACTCTGGCAGCCCTGGCCAGGGGCCCAAGAAAGCCAGCGTGGGTTGGGAGGTTTGTGGCAATGGGTTGATGAACTGTCGAGGGACGGCAGTCCCCGGTTTCATTTCCACCTGCTCTGGGTGTGGCCCAGATCTCCACAGGGTCCCTCGGGCCGGAAATGGTAAAGAGCCAGAGCCAGATCTTGTGCCGTGAGGGAGGAGAAGGCGGTGAGGGGCTGGGGGATCAATAGCGCTGGCTGGGGGCCAGTCTGCACCTGGCCCTGGGCCCAGAGCTGAGGGCACCACGGAGGGCAGTGGGGCACAAACCCAGTGCCCAGGCAGTCCTGGGGAGATGGGTGATGGGGGTTGAGGCAGGAGGGCAGGTGAGGAGTAGGGCCCTGTGCCCACCGCCCCCCTCCTGCCCCTCCAGGCCAGGATTTGACCCCAGCCAGAGTCCAGGCTGCCAGGGGAGGGCCATGGGAAAACATGGGGTCAGAGGTCATCCTCAGCCTCCATGGGTGGGCCACTTGCTAGATCTGTCTGGGCTCTGAACCAGAGGGGACTCTGAGGTCAGTGAGGCTAGAGCCCAGGAGCGGCTTCCGTCTGCATCAGAGTCCAGCATCTGGGGGGCTGGGGGGGGGCCTGCCTGTCCTCCCTGGGCCCCCCAAAGCAGGAATAGGGATCATGTGCCAGTTCATCCAGCCCCTTCCTGGCAGGAGTGAGCCCTGGGCTGGCTTGCTGAGCCACTCACTAGCTGCGTGGCATCCTGTGAGTCACTGAGCCTCATCTGACAGCTGTCTGCTAGTTCGTTGGGTGAGGCCAGGAGAGCCGGCTTCTGAAAAGAGGAGGAAGGTTCCAGGAGCTGATGTGGATTGGGCGGGTACTGGGGCCTGTGCAAGCGCTCACGGCCCCTCCCTGCCAGATCCGGGATACACATTACCGGCGCTCCGATCTGAAGGGAGGAAAGCACACACTGGCAGGTGACGTACTTGTCCAAGGTCACGAGCCAGCACGGGTCCCCCTCAGCACTCTCGTTAACAACCTATGACCTTGGGCAAGGGTCTTAACTGCTCTGAGCCTCCTTTGTGAAATGTCAGCACTGCTTTCCTCCCAGGGCGTAGGGGAGAGTGAAGGAGCACGGTGAGGTCCGTAGAGCAAAGGGGGAGACCCGGCTGTGCCAAGGTCGGGGTGCGCACCGTGAAACCACCCAAAGCAGGGGCGCAAGGGCAGCCTCGGGCTCTGGAACACAGCTTTGCATGGCGCCTCCCTTTCCCTGGGAGGCCCCTACCCCCTGCACTTGGCTGTCCTTTCCCTATCAGCTGCCTCTTGGTCTCCTCTGGTGTCCCCAGGACACAGAGAAGGAGCAAAATCATCAATAAACATTTGCTTAATTAATTGAAGAAAAAGGGAGGGAGGAAGAGGAGCTTATGGAGACGAATGGCTTCCAGAAGATCCTTCTTCAGGCCAAAATTTGAGGAAAGAGACTGGTTGATATGGGCATTTTTCTTTTTGTGCATTTTTTACTTGGCGGTTAAAAAAGGGACTAATATTGCTAATGCCTCCCCCCCCAAGGAAGAAAAGAAAGAGAGAAGAAAGAAAAAAAAATCAATCGATCAATCTGGGTAAAACCCTTCCACTCAACAGTGATATTTTGTTCGTGAGTTTCTGAATCCTAGGAAGTCTGGTGTTTCAAGGGGTAAGGAAGGTGGCATCTGGACCCGGCTGCCGGGAAGTGGCTGCCCCCCTGGAGGTGTGCAGGAGGAGGCTGGTGCCGCTGGGGACAGAGAGCAGCAGCCTTGGCGCAGAGCCTGTGTCAGCCCCATGGCTGCCCTAGAGCTGGGGATGGGCCCTGAGTCCAGCGCTCAGCCTCCATACATACCTCCAAGGTGCTGTGGGAGCCCCACCGGCCTCTGTCACCCAGGCTGGAGCAGCCCACCCACCCAGGGGAGGGACAGTGTCAGGGGAGTGGCTCAGGACTGGATGGCAGCCTCCCTGGGGCTCTGGTGGGTTCTGAATATGGGACCTGATCACCACCCACCTCCAGTCCCTCCTTCCTCATCCCATCAGGTATTTAGGGGCTCAGAGATGGAAGCAAAACTGTCTCGTGGGAGACAAAGGGCCAAAGGGGGCTCTGCAGCCATGGTGGGAGGCTCCCTTCCTCCTGCCACCACTGTCGAGCACGTCCCAGGCCAGCCCTCCACCTGCATACATCCCCCCAAGATCGAAGTGCTCCCTCCGAGGCAGCCTTCTGGCCCAAGGAAGCCTCCAGACTCAGGCAGGCCACGCCCGGCCCCATAGCTGCTGGGGTGTGTGCCTTGCTGGGCAAGGGCCTGTACCCCCCCTGGGGGGGGCAATCCCTGGCCCCCCAGCCGCCCCTGTGGAGCTGTTTCTTCTGCTGTAATGTTTCTCCTGCTCGCATGGTGCTGTTAAAGACTGCATTCAATATTTTCCTTATTTGTCCGTGTCAGTGCTCAATCCCCTCTCCCCGCCCCCACAGACTATGGAACCTCTAGGGGCTGGTGTCATTCCGGGATCCTGCTGGTGGCTCCCCCACACCCTGGCCCTGTGGCCCTCTACCCCGAGTTAAAAAACCTTTGGAATTCTTCAAGCAGGGGGCAAAGCCTGCTTGCTACTCTGGGACTGGAGATACAGTTGAAAATGTAAGCATCCCCAGGGAAGGAAGCAGGCCAACAGAAATCTTCCAGTGGGATTATACAGCAATCTCTGTATAAACACAGATTATAAAATGAAAACATCACAGCATATGTATTGTTTTGAAATTTTCTCTTTCGTTTCCATGTATAACTTTAAAATAATAAAAAAAATAGGGGCGCCTGGGTGGCACAGTGGTTGAGCGTCTGCCTTCGGCTCAGGGCGTGATCCCGGCGTTATGGGATCGAGCCCCACCATCAGGCTCCTCTGCT
>NC_048225.1:64501628-64507014 GCF_002007445.2 Ailuropoda melanoleuca
AATAATAATAATTAATAAAAATAAAAATCCCAGTGGGGCAGAAGTCTATAGAGAAAGAAGCAGACGTCTTCCTTCCCATCTCACAAACGCTCACACACTTAGCTGCTCCAAACAACACTTTCCAGAAACATCTCACGATTGTGCAGGTCAGAAGTCTGAGCAGGCTCAGCTGGAGTCTACGCTCAGGGGACACACTGCTGAGGTCAAGGCGTCTGCCGGGCAGGACACTGCTCTAAGCTCACTCAGGCTGCTGGCGGGGTCCAGCTCCTCAGGCTGGAGGGCTGCGCCCTTTCCCGTGCTGGCCGTGGCCTGGGTGCCCCTCTTGGCTCCTTAAGGGCATGACTTAGCTCAGGCCACTGGACCAGAAGACCCCAGACGGGGCGGCTTCAACAGCCAGCGTGTATTTCTCACAGTTCTTGAGGCTGGAAGTCCAAGTTCAGGATGCCAGTGCAGTGGGTTTCCAGCAAGAGCCCCCTCCAGGTTTGTAGACAGCTGCTCACAGCTTAATCCCACCCGGAGGCCTCCACCTTCGTGCCCTAACTGCCCGCCAGAGGTGCCCACCTCCAAACACCACTGTACTGGGGATTAAGGTTTCCAGGTGTGAATTTCGGGGGGGGGGGCTTCTGTCCATAGCAGCTCTCTCCCTCCACGCGGCCCCTCCATTTTCATGCCCGCTACTATGTGTCAAATGCTCCTTCTGCTTTGAATCCCTCTGACTTCCTCTTCTGCTACCAGCCAGAGAAAACTCTCGGCTTTTTTTTTTTTTTTAAGATTTTATTTATTTATTTGAGAGAGAGAGAGAGGATCTCCAGCAGACTCCACACTGAGTGCAGAGCCTGACACGGGGCTCGATCCCAGGACCCCAGGATCATGACCTGGGCAGAAACCAAGAGTCGGACGCTTAACCAACTGAGCCACCCAGGTATCCACCAACAACAATTTTTAAAAGACTTAATGAAGAAAGAAAAAACCAACTGCGTCCTTGGATGAGAAAATGCCAATGCCTCCTAAATTAATCTATAAATGTAACAATCTCAATAAAAATTTTAGAGTGTGGCAAAACTCAGCATAAACAGAATCAAAACCAACTAATAAACCAGGGGAGATATAACATTTGCAACAGAAGATGCGTCCACAGTGTATAGTGTCCACACAACAAAAAGCAAAAATGACAACTTGGTAGAAAAATGGACAGAAGGTATGAACGAACAGTTGTCAGGAATGGAAATACAAATGGCTTTAAACATGAAAAACTGCTCATGCTTACTCATAAGAATAAAATAAATGCAGGGGCGCCTGGGTGGCACAGCGGTTAAGCTCAGGGCGTGATCCTGGTGTTGTTGGATCGAGCCCCACATCAGGCTCCTCCGCTATGAGCCTGCTTCTTCCTCTCCCACTCCCCCTGCTTGTGTTCCCCGTCTCGCTGGCTGTCTCTATCTCTNGTCTCTCTGGCTGTCTCTATCTCTGTCGAATAAATAAATAAAATCTTTAAAAAAAAAAAAAGAATAAAATAAATGCAAATTAAGAGTACAGTGAAATGCCATTTTTTTTTTCGATTAGGCTTTTTTAAAGTTTGGTTTTTAATGACCCTTTTCTGGTGAGGCTGCGCTCTCGTCTGTTGCTGGAGGAAATGGAGCTCAGTTTGGCAATACCTATCAAAAGGAGAACTACATGGGGCGCCTGGGGGGCTCAGTTGGTTAAGTGTCTGACTCCTGGTGTCAGCTCAGGTCTTGATCGCAGGGTCGTGAGTTCAAGCCCCAGGCTGGGCACAGAGCCTCCTTAAAAAAAGAGAGAGAGAGAGAACTATATATACTCTGTAGCCTAGTGTATCCACTTGGAGATGTTTATCCAAAAGACACATTCATACAGGTATAAAGTGGCCCTTATTATACTAGGCTCTGTATTGCAGCGTTATTTGTAACAGTAAACACTTGGGAACAATGTGAACTTCATTCAGAGAGATCTGGTTACATAAATTATGCCTCATCCATACAGAGGAATCTTATGCAGCAGTAAAACAAAAGCATGAGGCAGCACCGCATAGAAGATTCTCCAAGATATATTATGGTTTTGTTTGTGGGTTTTTTTGGTGTGGGTTTTTTTTTTTTAAGATTTTTTTTTTTTAAGTAATCTCAATACCCAACATGGGGCTCGAACTCACAACTTCAAGATCAAGGTCGCACACTCTTCCGACTGAGCCAGCCAGGCGCCCCTCCAAGACATACTGTTAAATGAAAGAAAAAAATATAAGACAGTACGTATAGTAGGCTAATCATTGAGTTTAAAGAAGAAAGGACAGGGGCGCAGGGGTGGCATTAAGCGTCTGCCTTCAGCTCAGGTCTATGATCTCAGGGTCCTGGAATTGAACCTCACATCGGGCTCCCCGCTCATCAGGGAGTCTGCTTCTCCCTTTCCCTCTGCCTTTCCACCTTCCCCCCAACTCCTCACCTCCCCCGGCCCTGCTTGTGTGCTCTCTCACTCTCTCAAAATAAATAATAAATAAAATCTTTAAAAAAAAATAAAAATAGGGAAAAAATAAAAAGGGACAACTGGGTGGTTCAGTCAGCAGTCAGTTAAGCATCTGCCTTTGACTCAGGTCCTGATCCCACGGTCCTGGATTCGAGTCCCACGTCAGGCTCCCTGCTCAGCGAGGAGTCTGCTTCTTCTGCCTATGCCCCCTCCCCCTGCTCCTTCTCTCTCTCTCTTGCTCACTCTCTCAAATAAATAAATAAAATACTTTTTATTTTATTATTTTTTAAAGATTTTATTTATTTATTTGACAGAGAGAGAGAGGCAGTGAGAGAGGAAACACAAGCAGGGGGAGTGGGAGAGGGAGAAGCAGGCTTCCCGCTGAGCAGGGAGCCCGATGCAGGGCTCGATCCCAGGACCCCGGGATCATGACCTGAGCCAAAGTCAGACGCTTAACAACTGAGCCACCGAGGTGCCCCTGACCAGTACCCTTCTAAGAAGAGAAAATTTGGACACATGGACCCCAGGGGTACGCGAGCACAGAGGATCAGCCGTGTGAGGATAGCGAGAGCGGAGCCACCTGCAAGCCAAGGAGAGAGGCCTCGAAGACACCATGTCTGCTGGCACCTTGATTTTGGACTTCCCACCTCCAGAACTGGGAGAAAATCCATCTCTGTGGTTTAAGGCCCTCAGTCTGTGGTCTTCGCTACGGCCGCCCGAGCAGACTAAGCCACCAAGTGTCATCAGAAGGTTGTACAAATTTGTCTCAACTGTCTCCTGGCTGACGATCAATTCTGATTTCAAGGAGGCGACGGTGTCAGAGAAAATAAGAAGCTCCTTCGAATCAATTAAGCTAATAGCCCTGGCTCAGGAGCAGGGTGGTAGGGGCCACAGGGAGGCTGGGGGCCAAGACCCGCAGAGACGGCTCAGCGTGCGGTTACAAAAATGACATTATAATAACAAATTACAATTACAAATTCCAAAAGAGGTAGAGATCATGCTGACAGACGAGTAAGATTTGCACGGTGGGAAGAAATATCTACGCGTCTCTCTGCAGAGCACAGAGCGTCTCGGGGGAGGGGAAAGGGACAGATGAGGAGGTGAGAAGGAGCCTGGCCGACTCACAACCTGGGCATCTCTGACTCTTGGACTATGCGAGTTAAGTATAAAAGGATTTAAGAAACATTGTTAACTTAATTTTCTTAAAGTAAAACAGTGTAAAAGTTAGTAGCACTATGAAAGACTCCTGTTTATTAACCGCCTACTGTATACCAGGGGACTGTGCCAGGCGCTCGGATGACATCTTGGTTAATACTGACGATATTCCTTGCAAAAAAAAAAAGTACATTGTTCCTGTTTTATAGGAGGAGACTCATATCGAAGAGGGTAGAAAACTCACCCGATTACGCACAGCTAGTGAGTGGCACGACAAGGACAGCCCAGGGCTCGCTCCCGCCAGGGAAGGGGCTGGATGAACTGAAACATGGATCCCTATTCCTGCTTAGGGAGCCTCAGGGAGAACAGGCTGGGCCCACCCAGGAGCTTGTCTGGAGACCCCAAGGGGCCACACGGGCCCCCAGGCCTGGGATCCGGGAGGCTGATGGGTGCGGGGTTGGAACAGCCCAGGGCACTTGGGGCTGGGCCTCAGGGTATCTCTGGAGCACCCATAGCAGTGCCTGGCCTGAACGGGAAGGGACGGGAGCCCCCTGGAGCCCCCCAGATGCTGGGCTCTGATGTAGACAGAAGCCGCTACTGGGCTTCAGCCTCACTGACCTCAGAGTCCCCTCTGGTTCAGAGCCCAGGCTGGGTCCAGTAAGCAGCCCACCCATGGAGGCTGAGGATGACCTCTGACCCCATGTTTTCCCATGGCCCTCCCCTAGCAGCCTGGATTCTGGCTGGGGTCAAATCCTGGCTCCCCCCCCCCATCACCCTTGTCCCCAAATGTCCTCAACTCCAGGCCCTTGGTCAGGACCCCTCTCCCCTGCCCCCGCCTCCCCTCCAGGACAGCAGCTCTGGCTTTGGGATGACTTCCAGGCCCAATCCAACCACACAGAAATTCAGGCTCCCACCCAGCTCCACAGCCTGCAAAGCTGGGCTCCTTCCCATGCATGACAAAGGACTGTCCTCCCAACGGGGCCCACCAGCCCCTCAGGCTCCCAATCCACACTGGGCTTTCTTCTGGCTGATCGCCCAAATGTTTTCTTTCCCCAACCAAAAAACCTCTTGAATCCAGTGGAATCCACATTCAGGAATGGGGCTGTGTTTGCAGAGGGATAACAGGTCTGGGAGATTTGCCTTGTGTCCGCCTCTACTTATCCCCTTGCTGGGTCCACACTCAATCAACCCCCCCGAATTACAGGTGGCTCCCCATCTCTCTGACCCCAGCCAGAGGGCCCCTTTCGTGATGCACACGGCAGGAGGCCAGGGAAAGAACCGGCTTCTCTTTCCTCCTGAGTGGTCGCCTCCTGTCTCTTGGCTGCAGGTGCCCCCAACCTGACCACCCCACTGGCCCTGGAAACGTAGATCCCAGCCCTTCCAGTCACCCATTCCCTTCCTTCACCCGCACCCTGTGGGGGCCCCCGCACTGCCTCCTTCTTGACTCCCACACCCTCCAGACTCAGCTCCCAGCAAGTCCCAGTGTCCTCACTGGCAAAATAAGGGTGTGACCATCTGGGATCGACCCTCCATCACTTGCCTCCGTGGCTGCAACTGCCACCTCCCCCTACCCGCTGCCTTCCCCAGCCCCGCCCTGTGGTCCACAGAGGTCTCCTACAGACTTTAATCAGAGGTGCGCTATTAATTAAAACCCTCTCCAAATTAACTCAAAATGGATCACAGACCTAAATATAAAATGCAAAGCCACAGGGGCGCGTGGCTGGCTCAGTCAGGGGAGCATGAGATTCTTGATCTTGGAGTC
>NC_048225.1:64507227-64577346 GCF_002007445.2 Ailuropoda melanoleuca
TGCTTGTGCTCCCTCTCTCGCTGGCTGTCTCTCTCTCTGTCAAATAAATAAGATCTTTTAAAAAAAAAAGAAAAAGACAAAAAGAAAACAACCCAAATAAAAGAGCAGGCGAAAGATCCAAACACCTCACCAAAGAACAGATACAGACGGCGAATAAGCATTCGAGCTTATTCGAGTCCAAAAGAGGCTCCACGTCACGTGTCGTCAGGGAAACGCAAACCAACAAGGATGACTCCACCACACGCTTCTTGGAACGGCCCAAATCCAGAACACTGACACCACCAAAAGCTAGCAGGGACGTGGAGCCACCAGAACTTTCCCTCGCCGCTGGTGCGGACGCAAACGGGCGCGGCCACTCTGGGAGCCAGTTTGGAGCTTCTTACAGAATGAAACATGCTCGGGGCCCCTGGGTGGCTCAGACCATTAAGCGACTGCCTTCGGCTAAGGTCATGATCGCAGGTCCTGGGATGGAGCCCCACGTTGGGCTCCCTGCGCAGTGGGGAGCCTGCCTCTCCCTCTGCCTCTGCTGCTCCCCAGGCTCGTACTCTCTCTCTCTCTCTGACAAGTAAATAAAAAGTTAAAAAAAAAAAAAAAACTAAACTAAACATGCTCTTACCGTATGATCCAGCCATCATGTTCCCTGCTATTTACCAGAGGAGCTGAGAAATCCTGTCCACACAAACACTTGCACATGGGTGTTTATAGCAGCTTTCTTCACAATTGCCAAAACCTGTAAGTCACCAAGACATCCTTCACTGGTCCACGGGTTAAACAAACCAGCTAACCTGTGGTCCATCCGCACAATGGAAGCTTATCCAGCACTAAAGAGAATGAGCCTTCAAGCCACGAAAAGACACGGAAGAATCTTACATGCATATTACTAAGGGAATGAAGTCAGTCTGAAAAGGCTACATGTTCAGCACGTGACGTTCTGGAAAAGACAAAACTATGGGGATTATAAAAAGATCAGAGGTTGCCGGGGGGCTGGGTTGGGTGGGGTAATGATTGGGGGAGGCACAGACGATGTTTAGGGCAGTGAAAATACTCTGTATGATGTTATAACAGTGGATACCCGTCGTTCCACATTTGTCCAAACCCAGTGGAAACGATGGACATTGGGTGACAATGATGCGTCCGTGCCGGCTCAGGCACTGTCACAAACGCACACAGTGGTGGGGTTGTTGATGGCCGGGGAGATTGTGCCTGTGGGGGGTCGGGGGGGTATATGGGAACTCCCTATATTTTCTGCTCAATTTTGCTGGGAACCAAAACTTCTCTAAATAAAGCCTATTAAAAATAAGAACAACAAAGAAAAAAATAAAAAACCTCCGATGACTTCCTACTACACTTTGGATAAACTCAAGTATCTCACCCGAGCCAGGCTCAGCCTCCCACCTCTGCTCCCGCTGCTCCTCACTGCCTCCCTGACACCCTGTCACATGGCGCTTCGTACCACTGCCAGACCTGCCACGCTGGTTCCACCCCAGGGCCTTTGCACTAGCTGTACCATCTGCCTGCAAGGTTCTGCATCCTGACCTTTCCGGGATTCACTAATTCTTGTCATTCAGACCTCAGATCAAACATCAAGTCCTCAGAAAGCCCTCTCTTGCCCATTCACAAAATCTGTGAGTCCCCTCTGCCCCCGCCAATCAAGATCTCTCTTATCACCCAGCTTTATTTTCCCCTTGCTACTTAGTCCTATCTAAAATTATCTTCTTTATCTATTTGTTTAACTGTTCGTGGACTAGCTCCCCATTAGGATGTAGATTCCATGGGTTCCGTGATGTCCCGCCCGCTCGCGGCTGTGTCCCTGCGCAGAGAACAAGCACCAGCACTCACAGTGGATACGTCATCAGTATTTGTTGAATGAATAAATAAATCACTGAATTGAAAGGTGGATGTTTTAGCTCTGTGCAAACTTTCTGAGCATCTTGGGATCTCAATGTCTGTAAAACGAGGGAGATAAACTGGATTTTCCTTCCAGCTCCAAGGGAGGGAGAAGAGGGGTGGGTTGGGCTTCTACCCGGACAAAGCCTTGCCCCGTGAGGTGTTGTAGGTTCCCGCCAAGGACAGCCTCCCCAGGACCAGGAAGGATTGGTGGCTCCGCAGCTGTGAGCCACCTTCCCCGGAGCCCCCGGAGCACCAGGCCCCTGCAGGCAGCGAGCCCCAGTGTGGATTGGGAAGTGTCTGCACCTGTCCAGGACCCCCTTCCAGCAAGGAGCAGGGCTCCCGGTCCACACTCTGGCCCCAGTCAGTTCTGGGCTCTGGGGCTGCCCCTGCACCTATTCTTCCTTCTCAGGAGAATAGCTCATTTCAGGGTTCAGTCCCCAGGACCAGGAGAGGCTCTGCTCCCCCCGGGCACTCTCAGGGACCCTCACATCCACAGGGCATCTCCATGGGACAGGAGAGAACTGTCAGAGAAGCTGAAGGAGACGCCCGGCCGCCACCCCGGCCCACCCTACTGACTGGAGCCCAGGGGCAGGGGGAGATGGAGAACGCCTTCACCATTACAGTGAAAGAGGAGAGTCCAGAATGGGAGAGGACCGAGAAGCTGCAAGGGCGCCCACGTAGGGGTGAAGAGCTGCCCGGGCTTCCCCGATCAGTAGTGCTGGAAAGGCCCCGAGGGGAAGCTTGCTCCCACACCTTGTTCCTGTGGGGGAAGCTGAGGCCTGAGGAGGTCACCTTACTTGCTGAGGGAGGGGTCAGGTTGGAGTCAAACCTCTCGGTCACAGGACCCCCCCCACATCGCCAACTCTGGGCCCCAGTGCACCCTGCGTCCCCTGCATTCTCCCCTTGCATGCTCCCCCTGCAGGCTCAGTGCCGTGGGCACACGGGGCTTTCCTCTGGGAGAACAAAAATCCAATTAAAAAGCTGACTATTTCTGGCTCAGCCTGGGAGGCTCTGCTGCTCGGCTCTGCAATTAAGAATGGAGTAAGGCGTAAAGAGAGGGAGGGACGGGTCCCCAGGGCTCTGTGGGACCAGCCTCTCATTTCCCACAGGCGGCTTCAGCATCCTGCCCGGGGACCCTGAAAGGGGCTGGAGGCTGAGGGGGAGGTCGGAGGCCCCACCTCAGATCGAAGCACCAGGCTGCCCAGCCCGGGAGGGAGCCTCCCCAGCGCCTGTGGACAACGGTCGGCCCGGGGTTGGCCTGAGCACCAGCTAAGGGGTTCTGCGCGGGGCACAGCCAGGACCAGCGTGCTGTGTGATCCTGGGCAGCCCAGGACCCTCTCTGGACAATGAGGGATTTGACCTGCACGGTCTTCACGTCCTTCCAGCGACTCTGGTTCTAGACCACAGCTGTCTCCTCTGGTTAGGATCATCCAAGATGTGTCCATTTGGAGCAGTCCATTTTTACAGTTGGAGATTTCCAGAAGATGTGTTAGCTCGGTGTTAGCAGCAACTGAGTAAAACAGAAGCATGCTCTGGGCTGTCGGTGTGGGTGTGCCTGTGTGTGTGCGTGTATGTGTGTGTGCACGTGAGGGTGCAATCCCTTCTCTGCCTACAAGCCGACCAAGGTCAGCACTGAGGACTGAGGGACACGAGCAGGCTCACGGGGGTCCCAGGAAATGTTTTTGTCTGGGTGTTAGTGGGAAGGCCAGGTCCTTGTGCCGGGGACCCCTAAGGTCCCCAGAATAACAGGGTCTGGCCTGTTCCCATCTCACACGCCAGGCTCCCCTGGTGTCCAGAGGGGAGCAGCTGTCTGTAGATTCCAGACAAGCACAGCCTGGGGAATACAAGGAACGTAGCTGAGACACCACAGCCCCGGCCGGCAATGACCAGAGGCACCCTCCACGACCGCACTGACCTTCGTGGGCAGCGGGTCTGATGGGTGATTTTGCAGATGGAGATGGCCACTCCAGCCATGTCCTTCCCCTCCCGAGCCTCTGTCCATTCCTCCAAGTTCTGGTTTCAGGAGCTCAGCCCCATGCACCCAGATCACCCAGGGCCTGTGTCACTTGCCAGCCTGAGGGCTTCTGGTCCACCCTCATCCTCCGGGCTCCCCACGCCACGGCCGGGATGGCCCCTCCTGTCGCTCTCTGGTCCTTCTCTACCCTGAGCCCTGAAATCTCCGTGTTCCCCACACTCTGCTTGTGAAGGGCTGAATTGTGTCCCCCCAGATTCCCACGCTGCAGCTCTAACCCTCAGTACCCCAGAACGTGACTGGCCTTAGAGATACGGCCCGTGAAGAGGTAAGGAAGGTAAAACGAGGTGGCGTCAGTGGCCCTGATCAAATACAGCTGGCGTCCTCGCAAGGACAGGTTAGAACACAGACAGGGAACCGTGTGAGCACAGCGGGAGGGCAGCCGTCTCTGGAGACCCCGGCCCGGCCCATCCCTGCATCTCGGGCTTCCAGCCTCCAGATTTGCGAGACGCTGGATTTTCACGGAAACCACAGCGTCCAAGGTACTTTCGTGAACAGCCCAAGGGAACGACTACTCCGACTTCCCCGCACAGATGGGCACGACGCCCTAACTCCCCCGGGCTCTAAGCCACAGGTGCGAGACCGCACCTCCGCACCCAGCAGGCTCTGGCCCCGCCTGCTCCTCAGGGCGGGGCTCCCCTCTGCAGAGTGGGGTGCGCACGGGCTGTAGCTCTGCTGTGGCTCGCCACCGCGCCGGGCATACCGCGAGCCTCGTTCTCCTCGTTTGTAAAAGCGGGGAACTGAGGCACCACTTGACAGGGTTGCCTGGGGGGATGTGGGCACGTTATGTGCAGGGTCTGGCCCTGGACTTGACCTGCACTTGGTGCTCCGCGAAGGGCGCACCTGTTATCTAGTGCATCTCACGGCCCGACCTCCTGCAGTATCTGGCCCCGCAGAGAAGGGAGTTACTGAGCTGGAAGCCTCGGCCAGGCTGCCACACCTGCTTTCCCCCTGGCCTGCCCCCCTCCGCGGATCTGCGTCCACTTCACCAGCCCGAACACCCCCTCCGAGCCCCCAGCACCCCACCAAACCAGAGTGCTTTACCGAGTACATGGGGTACAGCCTGTGTGGGCTGGGGGGGGCAGGGAGCAGCAGCTTATCTGCACATTAATTAAACAAATTCCATTTTAAATGATCAATTACGACATAGGGGATGTGGGTTCGGGGAGGGGACCTAAAGCCTTGAGACTTGCAGCCCTTCTCTGCAGCGTCTCCCACCTCTCACCTGGACAGCTGCGAGTCTCAAGGCTTACGGAGTTTCTTTTTTTAAAAATAAGATTATTTATTTATTTATTAAAGCTTTTGTTTATCTGAGAGAGGGCGAGCAGGGGGAGGGGACAGAGCAGAGGGAAAAGCAGGCTCCCAGCTGAGCAGGGAGCCCCACCCTCCGGCACAGGACTCGATCCCAGGACCCTGAGATCATGACCTTCGCAGCCTGACCTGCCCAGGCTCCCCTCCCCTTATCTTTCAAGACCTCTCTCCAGCATCACCTCCTGTCTGCTCTCAGCTCCCTTCACCGCCTCTGTCAGAGCATTTATGACCCTGTAGGATCACCCTGTAGAATGGGCTCTTCCCTGTCTCTCTTCCCCACCAGATCGGGAACTCCCTTAGGGGAGGAAGAGATGGGTCTGGTTACATCTGCGGCTCTGGTGCTGGTATACAGTGGTGCTCCATATGTGCAGACGTGGGTCCCACGGAACCCAACACTTCTCTTACAGCTTCCCCACTTCATCTCTCACAGCTGAGGGAGTGCTCGGAGGCAGCAAGGCCAGCTTCTGTCTCTGCCCTGCCTGTCCCCTGCCCGCCGTGGGCCCTGGGGCTGGGTTTTAGCTGGGCCTCCATTCCCCAGCGTGGCCCTGGACATCTCAGGACACTGACACCATCACATCGAGGGGCTCGGTAAGTGAATACTCTGTATTTTGTGTGCCCCCAAACAAGCTGTAAATAAATACATATCGACTGGTAATCCCAGGGATTCGCTTCCTTTCTGCTGTGTCTCCCCAGAGGCCCATGTTGGCTGCAGGCCACAGTCAGCCCGACTTGGTCAAACAGGGGCTCACAGGGCAGTGCCGAGCGGTGGCCCCCCCTTCCACCTGAGGGTCAGAACCTCTAGTTCTGAGGTTTGGGTGGGAGATGGGGACTCGCCAGGGGCACCCAGGTGGGGGCAGGTCTGGGCTCCAGACAGAGGAGCATCTTGGAGGGTAGAAGGTAGTCAGACTGGAAACAACTCAACAATGCCAGTTTTGTCTCCATTTCCCTTCATTAAGAAAGGCAGGGGTTTGGGACATCCGGCTGGCTCAGCTGATGGAGCGTGCGACTCTTGATCTCAGGGGTGTGAGTTCGAGTCCCATGTTGGCCACAGAGATCACTTGAAAACAAAACAAATGAACAGGCAAGCGATCACTTGGTTTGAGAAGCAGGTCCAGAGCCGGTGGTGCCTGGGGAACCGCCATGGACAGGTCGCCCCCTGCCCCCCGCCCCCAGACCACCGCCTGACCCTGGCTCCACCAGGCCCTGGCTCTGGGACCGGTCCTCCTAGTTATCTTCCCTGAGCCTCAGATCCCTTAACAACCCCCCTGAAAACAAGAGCAGCCTCTGGCTATTCCAGCTGCCTCCTGCCAGACCCCAAGCCCAGCAGAGAAGTTTCTGGAGGGGTAAGCAACCCGCCTAAGGTCACAGGGCTAGTAAGGGATGTGACTCTCCAGGCCTCTACCTGAGCTCGATGACCATGGACGAGGCTGGACACAGGGCCACCCAGAGAGGCACCCAGGGGGTGTGGGAAGCCGCAGATCACCTGCCTTCCCACCGGGAACAGTGACGCTCAGGGGCAGGAGCAGAGGCTGCTTGAAGGAGGAAGATTCGAGTGCTTCCCTCTAACAGACACCAAGGCGCTTTGTCATGGGAATGCATGAAATCACCTGGAGCTGGGCGCTGATCCAGATCCGGGGTCCCTGCTGGGTCCTGTCTCCGTGTCAGGGACCCAGAGTATCAGCGGTTGGTGCCTGGTGCCCTCTAGTGGCGCAGCTGGGTAGTGGGGCACCGAGGCGGGAACCCACTTTCCTCCCGGGGCTGCCCCTTTGTCAGGGGCGATTAGCGATTAGCGGGGCCACCTGCTGTCCCTGAGCGCTCCTCTGTGAGACAACGGGGCAGAGGGGGCGGGGGGAAGAAGACTTGGAATCTGAAGGCTGGGATTCTGGCCCTTAGATAAGCTGCCTTAGATAAGTGCCCCGGGTTCTTCATGTGTGAGATAGGGGTGCCCTCCCCACCTGCCTCCTGGGATCCTAGTGAGACTCCAACGGGATGTGATGGATGACAGCACCTCGCCAGTTCAAAAGTAATAGTGCAGATCCAGGATGCCAATGACCACTGAAGGCGTGGGGGAAGGAGCTGGGGGCAGAGGAGCCAAGGAGGGGAGAAGGCGTCCCCAGCAGCAGAGGGGAGGGCAGTGGGGAAGGAGGGCTGGGCTCAGCAGATACCGAGACATCTGCGTAGGGCAAAGTGAGGCTTCTGGGGACATTCAGGCAATGGTGTTGGAAAAGGAAGTCGACAAATGCTCATTTCTTGTTCCTTTCTCTTAATCCAAAAACCAGGTAGGCCCATACTACCCAAACCAATCTACAGATTCAATGCTATCCCTATCAGAATTCCAGGGGCATTTGTCACAGAAATAGAAAAGCCATCCTAAAATTTGTGCAGAAGACCCTGAAGAGCCAAAGCCATCTTGGGAAAGAAAAGCAAAGCCGGAGGATCAAACTGTATGACAAAGTTACGGGAACACACACAGTATGGCGTTAGTGTAGAAACAGCCACAGCGATCACGGGAGCAGAAGACAGAGCACAAAGATGAAGCCCCACACGTATGGCCAATTAATTCACGACCAAGGAGGCAAGAATATACAGTGGAGAAGAGTCTCTTCGATAAACTGGTAGGAAAATGGTACACACAAAAGAGTGAAACTGGCCCACCTTTAACACCATACACAGAAACACACTGAAAACGGATGAAAGACTTGAAGGTAAGACCTGAAACCATAAAACGCCCAGAAGAAAAAACATGGGTGGTAAACTTCTAGACGTTGGTCTTAGCGATTTTTTGAATTTGATACTAAAAGCAGGAGCATCAGAAGCAAAAATCACCAAGCGTGACCACATCAAACTAAAAAGCTTCTGCACAGCCTGGGGCCCCATCCGCAGAGTGAAGGCAACCTACCGAGTGGGGGAAGATATTTGCAAATCATGTATCTGATGGGGGGGGTCCTATCCAAAATACATAAACCCACAAAACTCAATAAAAATGACAATAATTTGATTAGAAAATGGACAGAAGATCTGAACAGAGATGCAGATGGCCGGCAGGTGCATGAAAACGGGCTCAGCATCAGTGATTATCAGGGAACTGCAAATGCAAACCATAGTGAGATGTCGCCTCACACCTGTCAGCATGGCTAAAATCAACAACACAACACACAACAGGTGTTGGCGAGGGTGCGGAGAAAGGGGAACCCTCGTGCACTGCTGGTGGGCATGCAAACTGGGGCAGCAGCTGTGGAAAACAGGATGGAGGTTCCGTGAAAAATGAAAAATAGAATTACCTTGTATCCAGCGATTCCCCTCTGGGTATTTATCTAAGGAAAATGAAAACCCTAACTCGGAAGGGCATCTGCACCCCCATGTTCACTGCAGCAATATCTACAGTAGCCAAGACACGGAAACAATGATCCACTCACCGACAGACGAATGGATAAAGATGTGGTACAAATATAATGGAACATTACTCGGCCATAAAGAAAGAATGAAATCTTGACATCTTGGATGGACTTCAAAGGCATTATCCTGAGTGAAGTAAGTCAGACAGAGAAAGACAATACCGTATGACTTCCATTACCTGTGGAAGCTTTAAAAAAAACACAACAACCGAGATTATAGATACAGAGACTAGCTTGATGGTTTCCAGAGGCAGGGGCGTGGGGTGGAAGAAATGGGTGAACTGTTTTTCTTTGGTTTAAAGGAACTGAATAACTTGTATATTTTAAAGATTCATTTATTCATTTTATTTATTTATTTATTAAAGATTTTAAAAATTTATTTGACAGAGAGAAACAGCCAGGGGGAGACGGAACACAAGCAGGGGGAGTGAGAGAGGAAGAAGCAGGCTTCCAGTGGACGAGCCTGATGTGGGGCTCGATCCCAGAACGCCAGGATCACGCCCTGAGCCGAAGGCAGACGCATAATGACTGAGCCACCCAGGTGCCCCTATTTATTCGTTTTAGAGAGAGAGGGAGAGAGTGCATGGGCTGGAGGGGCAGAAGGAGAGGGAGAGAGAATCTCAAGCAGACTCAGAGTTGAGCACGGAGCCCGATGCGGGGCTCAATCCCACAACCCTGAAATCATGACCTGAGCTGAACTCAAGAGTCAGACGCTCAACAGACTGAGCCACCAGGTGCCCTGAATAATTTGTATTTTTTTAAAATTCTAATTTAAATAAAACACTCTATTAAAAATGTCATACAAACACATTATCTATTACTAGTTCTTTGCTTATAAATATATTTATGGACCGGATAGGTTATTAAGACTTTCATGACTCAGAATGTCATCAACTAAGAATTTGAAGCTTTCCCATTAAAAAAAAAAGGCCAGTAGGAATGATAGTTATATTTGCTTCTACAAAACAGAAAAAATTAAAACATCTGCTTCTCGGAGTGCGTTTCCCAGTAGCTCGATATGCTCAAAGCAATGTCCCCACCCCCCAGTGAAGGCTATAAGAAGGCAATCCTGACCCAACTCGGTTTTCCGGGTCTCCTTCTCAGGCACCTGCCGGGGACCCCTGCAGCATTACCCTCTGCCTCCATCCCCCAGCTCCCCGCCAGCCCACTCCTGCTCCCGCTCCTCCCGCAGGAGGGTCCCTCCGTCCTCGAGGCGAGGGGGGCAGCGCCCGCCAGAGGCACACAGTTCATGCCTTCAGAACACGGGTCTAGGTTTTAGACATTCAGGGCTTCCTCCTCCCTGGCTGTGCTCCTACCTTCTCCGTCTGCGGTGTTCCCATCAGTAAAATGGGGAGATGCTAAACGCATCATAATTGTTAAAGAGGAAATGAGTTCATGGGTCTTGCAGACGTAATCCCAGGCCTGGCACTTAGTCGCTTCAGGCAGTGTGCACGGTTTACGCCACACAGGAGAAGCTGACAAGGAATCTCAGCAAAGAGGCAGCCTGGCAGTGCCGGGGGCTGCAGAAACAGCAGGGACCACATCAGCAGAACTGTCACCTGCTGAGACGCCGCCAAGTTGCGTTTTACCCGCGGTGGTCATCACCCCAGAGAAGGACGGCCAATTATTGTTATTTTTCCTTTTTAAGGGACGTAATAATCAACTGAAATCGAAACAGACCAATGACTTGCCTGAGGCCACCTGGCCAGTGAAGACTGGCGCCCAGGCCTTCGCCCTTTGTGTAGCAGAAATGTACCAAGACGGCAGAAGGAGAACAATGTTTGCTGTGATTTTACCCACAAGATCCCACTCGTGAAAATCCAATTGAAAATTCACATATCTTAGAACTCAGGGGGACCAGTAGCCGAGAGGCTCGCGCGCACCCACTGAAGATGACTGATCGGCTGTCGCGCCAGAGGCAGATTTCTAAGGCTTTCCTGGTCACCCCCGACGGAAGTACCCCAACGCATGGGAAAGTCTCCGATGTCCAACCAAACCTCTCTCACTGCTACTCTGGCCCATCAAGTGCATTTTCAGTCAGTGACTTTGGGGGAGGGAGAACATCTATCCATGTAATCCCTCCTAAAATGGAAAACAGCCTTGGAATTGATTTCCATCCCAATGCCCCCCACTTTTTTTTTTTTAGAGATTGATTTATTGATTTAGAGAGCACGAGTAGGGGAAAGGCAGAGGGAGAGTGAGAATCTCAAGCAGACTGCACATTAAGCATGGAACCTGACCCGGGGCTCGATCTCATGACCCTAAGATCACAACCTGAGCAGAAACCAAGAGTCGGATTCTTAACCAACTGACCGCCCCAACACTATGCAGTCTAAGATTGAAAACTGCTTTGAAGTTGATTTCCATCCCAATCCCTTTTTACCTAAATGCTCCTGACGTGCCTCCCTCCTACCTGAAGGAGGCTGACGCTACAGGAAAGGCTCCGATGCTGTGGGAGAGGCGCCCCCTCTGTTGAAGCAGCCGCGAGACAAAGTGACCCTGACAGAAATTCAGTAAGCGTTCCGCACATCCCAGGCAGCCGACCACAATACAGCATTCTGGAAGTGCTCAGGAAACATTTGCTGGTCGAACCAAAGAAAGTCAGAACCTAACCAACAGTGAAATACCAGGTCCAAAGACAGGCTAGCAGGTGCGTGGGGCTTTCACCCCAGCAAACCAGAGGCCTCCTGAGAGACAGAAACAGCCCAGCCCGCCCTATAAGCAGAAGAGTCATCACACATTCATCCAGCCAGGCCTGCCTGCCTGCATTTATACCGTGGTGTTCACTGAGCATCAAGCCCCAGGACCGGGGGCACGGCCTGCAGCCCAGCCTGTCCCCCGACCCTGCGCAGCACCCCAGGCTGCTGGGGGAGGCAGACAAACAGATGATTAGCTCATCTGGAGGCTAGCGGCACAGAAAGTGGATGGAGGTGGAGGTAAGAGACAGAGGACCAGTCTGCCCACTTTGACCGAGGAAGACGCTCCGGCGGCCAGAGTGGGTCTCGCAGGACACACTCCAGCCTTGGCTGGCCACACGGGGCGATGTGTCCTGCTGGGGGCCCGCACGGCCTGGGCAGCCTGGCGGCCCCCTAAAGGTTTGCAAAATATATTTGCTGATAATACTCTCACGTGATTCCTAAGTCAGTGGGAAAAGGCCTTCCCATTGTCCCCGCCCCAAGTAACTCTTTCTTTGGTGTCTTACGTATCCTTCTAGAGCTTCATCCGTCGTACTCCCCCGTCTTTCCTAAAGGTCGTGTGCTCTCCACAATGGCTCAGACCTTGAAAAGAGGTGCACTTTGTTCTCTAAATGCTCCTGATTCTACAGACTCACTATCCCCATTTCTGCCTCCGTTCGGGTTTGTTGGTAAAAGGGAAGAACAGGTCAAGGCTTTGAACTGATGTGATTAGACAGCAGAGAGGCCTGTCTACACCCCCTGGACCAGTGAGGGAAGCACAGTCAGGTTCTCCAGTGTCTCTCTGAGAGCCAGAGAGCACTGCCTAGTAACGGTCGCACAGGCGGGAACAAGGATGTGTCCCCACGCAGCCTGCCAGGGGGAAGCAGGGAGCAGTGCAAACATTTTTTAATCTTTTTTTGGGGGGCGGGGAGGGTAGAGGAAGAAGAGGGAGAGAGGCTTGCAGGGGACACTCAGGCGGCTCAGGCCACAAGATCTCAACCTGGCCAGTGCCTGACGTTCGGGGTGGGGGGGGGCCCTTTGACATCGCAGGGAGTCCCCAGCCCCTAGCTCTGAGCGCCTGCAGCTCCAGCCCCAGTGCCACTCAGCCCAGTGAGTAAGTGGGCAGCCCGAGGTGTTGGGAGAGAGGAACAGAACTGTTCTCCAAGGCCTGACCCTCTCCGCGCCTCCCTGGAGGACTGGGGCCCCAGCCCCCTTCAGTCAAACCCAGCCCCGACTGCGCGGGGTCAGAGCTCAGAAGCGAAGGGCGGGGGTCCTTAGCCGGTGAGGATTCACCTGAGCTGGGCAGACCCTAGGCACCAGGTCCTCGGTAAATGTATGTTGGTGGATTTAGGTCTGGGAGGGGGTGGCCTTGCAGGGGGTGAAGAGAAGATGAAGGGACAGTCTCCGGTCACCTAGGACAGCTCGCCAGCAGGCTCAGTGCTGAGGGGACAGGATTCAGTGTCAGGCCTGGGTCAGAGTCCTGGTACTAACTTGGGAAACTTCCTTCCCCTTCTTAAAGCATTAGTGGGATTCATGTACCTTAAAATTCACCCACTTAGATGTGCAGTTCACTGACCACGCACGTCCACAGTGCTGCAACCATTGCCTCTCACCTCAATCACCTCATGGCTCCCAACAGAAACCCCGTTTTGTTCCCATTCCCACCCGGCCCTGGGCAGCTGCGATCTGTTGCTACAGACATACATTTTCTGGACATTTCAGATCCATGGAACCCTCAAATTTGCAGCCTTTTGCGACTGGCTTCTCGCTGCTGGTGACGTTTCTGAGCACCTTCACGGCGTAGAGGCCAGGGCTCCCTATTTACCGCTGAACGCTCTTCCATTGAGTGGACGTGACGCCTGGTGGGTATCCGCTCACCAGTCGGCGGACATCTGGGTGGTTTCCTCTTCTCGGCTCTTGTGAATAATGCTGCCCTGAATACTCACGCCCAGGGGTTTGTGCGGACAAGTGCTGCTCCTCTCGGGTGGGGAGCTGAGGGGCACCGATGGCTTATAGGGTGACTCTCTATAGCTTTCTGAGCTGCCAGACTGTCGGCCAGAATGGCCGCACCATTTCTCAGGTGGGCTCTCATGCCCGCACACCCTTGCCAACATCCGAGATTAGCTTTCCAGGGAACACCGGCACCACCAACACCTGCCACGTTAGTGGCTATGCTGTGGTATCTCCCTGGGCTTGGACTGGCATTTCCCCGGTCAGCGAGGATTTAAACATCTCTTACAGTTCGTCTGCCGTGTTATCTTTTTTGGTGAAATGTCTGCTCAAATCTTTCGGGGGCAGCTTATTTAACTTCCTTGAGCTTCGCCTTACTCTACCCAGTGCTTAAATCCTAAGATTTCCTATAAAGGGCGTGTAGAGCCGCCTTACGTAACGGGGGCTTTACAATGATAGCTTTGCACAGGGTCGAACTGGTCCGTGTGGCCCCATAGGAACGGGCCTCGCAGGTTTGGAGTTGGAGCCCAGGCTGCCGTTCTCGCCGAAGGCTCCCCTCCCGCAGCTGGAAAGTGAAGGATGAGCACTGCTTGCTCCAAGGGTCCACTGTGTTCCAGATGTTCCATTGAGCCATCCCACAAGGTCTCACTGCAAACCTACCAGAATCTCCTGATGGAGCGGGACCTCCCTATTTATAGGGGATGAAAAGCGGAGAGCAGATTCAGTAACTTCTCCAAGTTTCCGCAGTTGAGAGTGGCAGAAACTAGCGCGCTTGTGATGAGCACAGGGTGACGTCCCGAAGTGTTGAATTACTGTGTTATACGTCTGAAACAATACTGTCTGTTAACTAACTGGAATTAAGATTTTAAAGAAGAAATCTACCAGCAAATTGTGGGGAAAAAAGTGGCAGAAACTTAGATTTGAACCCAGAGACGATGCCAATGCCAATGCCACAGGCAGCGAGCTCCCGGGGTCGAGTGGGAGGCACACTGGCCTGCGTGGGGGGCCTGCAGGCTCCATCCCGCTGCGTGTGCAGCACACCCAACCGTCCCCCGCCCCCATGAGCAGCAGCTCAGTGAGCTAAGCTGCTTGTCCCCTCCAGGCCTCAGCATCTTCGATCAAGTGAGGGAAAAAGCAATTCCTCCCTCAGAGGGCAGTCTGTCGGATCCAAAGCATGGCAGGTGCACGGCCAACTACAAAGCAGGCGGCTTCCTCCTTTGGTCTGCGCTGCTGCCCTCCCCCCCACTCAGGCCACTTGGCTCTTCCCGGCCATGAGCTCTGGCCAATCCTAGAACAATCTCCTGACCCTGACCTGGGGGCAGGCTGGAGCAGAACATCTTAATGGCTCTCAGGGCCTAGCCTGTAATTTCTTGTCATCCCTACTTCTTGCCTTCAGACAGCATTCCTCACAGGAGCAGGAACGCCTGGTCAGGTCCTCAAGTTCCCTAGAATGAACATAAAAAAGCAGAGTAATGGGGCGCCTGGCTGGCTCAGTCAGTAGAGCATATGACTCTTGACCTCAGGGCTGTGAGTTCAAACCCCACACTGGGCACAGGGCTTATTTAAAGAAAAAAAAAAAAGGCAGGGTAATAAAAAATAAAACTTTATTGAAGCAGCTAAACTTAACAGCGCTGAGTAACACTTTTCCAAGGGGACACCTACAAAGCAAGAGTTAAATAGAAACATGGTCTAACTTCGTGCTTTTCTGGTTAACTATAACAATTCTAAGTTGCTCGCTTCTTTCCCATTTATAATTCAGAGAGAAAAGCCCTTGTCACGTTTTGTACCTCTCTCCGCCTTGACTTGGCATCAAGCAGACCCTGCCTCGGGCTCCAGATGGAGGACCCCACCCGAAGGTCTCCAGACCTTGTACGACTCGTGGCCTCTCTCTCCCCAAACAGGTACACAGGCCTGCCTCTGGCCACCACCATCAAACCCCCTGGAGCATCTTCCAACATGGACAAGACAGGAAACTAGTGTGGCCGGGTTTGAACAGATTTAAGGAGGTTTTATCACAAGGACCTGAAAACTGCCAGACCTGCCCTCGCCCTGCACGGTCCTCCTCAGGGCTCTGGTTCTAGAAAGGAGAGCAGAGCCGCCTTAGTCCTTCTTGCCCCCAGGGACCGGGCTTCTTGTGAGCACCTTCCCTGGGCTGGAATGGGTCAATGTGGACACCGTGGGGGATTCCAGCTTCACTCGGTCCAGGAGGGTCTTCTTGAGGGCAGCGGGAGAGACCTTCTCTTGGTCAGCCATGGACTGCAGCTCTCTGCAGACAAAGCCCCAGAGGGTTGAAGGAGGAGCCAGAGCTCCAGACGGCTTCCCCGTGCACGGAACCCCCAAGCCCCGAGGACTGGACACCACCCAAAATTAGAACCCCAAATCAAACGCTTCCCCATCAGAAGTGCTATTTAACTACGTGCGGGTGCCCACACACGTGTGTAGCGACACGCGCCATCTGCGATCACAAGGAGAGAGCACGCACGGAACAGTCAGCCCGTTTGAAGTCACACACTTGTCCAGCCCCACCCCCACCATGTACCAGCTGCCTGAGCTCAGGAAAACCGCCTCTGGGCCTCAACCTCCTCGTCTATAAATCCAAGCTCCCTGCCCCATCGGAACTGGGGTACCGTTCAACGCAGAAAGGCCTGAAAACCCTCAGTAAAACAGAGTCCAATAAACCATGCTTATGGACAGAGCACTGCTGAGGGACCAGAGACGGCAGTTTCTGCGGGATGGGGCCCAGCCCGGGGGCACTGGGAGTACAGGGCCTGGACACAGAGGGGGCGCAACCCACCGTGTGCGGATGCAGGAGGCCTCCACAGCATTGATGAGCAGGGAGCGGAAGCCCCCGCTCTCTAGGAAGTGCAGAGCGTGGATGGTGGCCCCCCCGGGGGAGCAGACATTGTCCTTGAGCTGGCCTGGGTGCTGCTCTGAGTCCAGCAGCATCTTGGCAGCCCCCTGTGGGAGACAGGAAGGATGAGAGGAGAAAACTGCTCCTGTACCGTAGGACAGACTTCTGCACACCCACTGCCCTTCCCCAGTCGCTATCCCAGCTTCCTAACCAAGCGCCGCCTCCAGCTCCGGGAGCCCGCTCATCCCACAGCCTAGTCCAGAACAAACAGAGCGAGAATACTGACCAGCAAGGCCTGGGCGCCCAGGCGGACCGCCAGGCGCCGAGGCAGGCCCATCTTCACCCCACCATCAGCCAACGCGTCCAGCGCCATGAACGCCTGTGGAGACAGTGCTGAGTCCCAGGGCAGCAGGCACACAGGGCCACTCCCCGTGGTCTGCTGCTCTTGATGACCGGAACTAGCTCCAAATACTGACGTCCTCCATCAGCTAGCTTCACCCCACATGAGGGCAACACCCACAGCCCAAGTCAGTCTGCCTGCCTGCCCATCCCGCAGCCCTGGGTCCCCAGAGGGTCTCACATAGGCAGGCCCACTGCCACTGAGCCCCGTGACGGCGTCAATCAGGTCCTCCTCCACCTCCGTGCAGAAGCCCACGCTGCTCATGAGCTGCTCCAGGAGATGCCCATCTTCCACCAGGGCGTGGGTGCCCGTGGCGTACACTGTGGCGCCCTCCCGCACCACCACAGGTGTGTTGGTCATGCAGCGAATCACCTTGGGGGCCGGTTGGAAGGCCATCAGCTTCTGGGACAAGGAAGAGGCCCAAGTGAGTTGCCAGGGCACGCCTTCCAGCAGCGCCCCCGGCTCCCCACACAGGTGCCCTCGCAGGGGCACCAGGGACGAGACGGGTACCTTTTCCACAGAGCTGATGGTGACACCGGCAGCACAGGACACCACGATGTGCCTGGCCTGGACGTCGGCCCCAATCTCGTCCAGGATGAAGGGGATGATGTGCGGTTTCACCGCCAGGAACAGGACGTCACTGTGCCTCACTGTCTCCTTGTTGCTCCGTGTCAGGTTCACACCCAACTTCTGCAGGAGGAGACTGCCTATTTCACAGTGCCAGGCAGCCTCCCTCCGCCCAGCCCCCCACCCAAGCACAGATGAACTCCGCCAGCTGCAGCCTAGAATTCCTTGCCCTGTCCCGTCAGAGTCTGCCCCTACCCTGCGCGAAGTCTTCCTTTGCCGTTAGTTAGCCGGCAAGTGAGCCAGGTGCTAGGAAGGCACAAGCTTCCCCAAGGCAACCGGGGCGTGGCTGTCTCCATCCCCAGCCATCCTCGGGCACCCCGGCACCCCTCTGCCAGGTAAGTTCACCTGGCTGGAAAGTGGCACAGGCAGAGGAGAAGGTGAAATGGGAGCGCCCAGGGGTTGGCTCGGACTGCAGGGACGCTCCTGGGAGGAGGTCGGCGCGGGCCGGCGACCAGCACAGCTCCGCTCACCTCGGGGTCCCCGCCCTGTTCCCCACGCCCCTGCGCCCCCCTACCCTGAGCGAGGACACCGTGGGCAGGTCCATTTCCGGGGAGCTGGCTATGATCTTGTGAGCCGACAGGATGCCTGCGGAAGACAGGGCTCGTCAGCCGGGCACCGCGGCCCCGCCCCCCGGCTCCCGCGCTCTCCCCGGTAGGGCAGGTCCGACCCACAACAAGGCCCCGCGCGGGCTCGCGGCCCTCGCTGCTCCACGAGCCTCGTCTCGCCCGCCAGACGCTCAGCCGTTCGGGCTCGCGGGGCGGAGGGCGTCCCCGGACCAGGCTGCGGCCCGCACGCCCGCGCGCGCCCACCTGCGGCTGTGAACCCCCGCGCCAGGGCACAAGCCAGCTGGCCGGCGCCGATGAAGCCCACGCTCATGGCGGCGGGAATGCGCCCGGCACCGCCAGGGAACCGCCGCAGGAGACACGAGGCCGGACGGAGAGAGCTCCCAGCGCGCCGCACGCCCCGGAAGCCAGACCCAGGCAGCTGCCGGGAGCTTCCGGGCCAGCTCCCGGGACCTCCCCCCACTGCCTGCCTGGCAGGTCGTGCCGCGGGGCCTCACGGGGCCCCGCCCTGCCCCTCCAGGACGACCAATCCGCGGCCGGGAGCTCGAGCGGACCAATCCATGGTCGAAAGTTCGGGAGCGGGGCACCATTCCTCGGGCGGACCCAGCCTCCGCCGGGAGCTCGGACGGACCAATCCGCGACCGAGACCTCGAACGGACCAATCCTCGGCCGGGAGCTCAGGCCGTGTGCCCGCCCCCGCGCACGGGATTGGCGGTGGGACCGGGGTTGGCCACCGACGCCGGTGGGGCCCGAGGCGGGGATCCCGTCCGAAGCCCACTAGTGTAGCGTCTGGAGCGTACTGTCAGCCGCCTTCGTGGGCGGTAGGCCTCCCCGGCTTGCGGACTGCGGGGATGAATGAGGGCGGGGGCTCAGGTAGGCCGGGGGCGGCTGGATCCCGGGCTGGGCGGGGCTGCGGCTGGAAGCCCCTACTACCCGCTCCCTCCGGGCCTGCGGGGTGGTGGGCGCGGTAGCAGCTGGAGTTGTCCATCCGAAGCTGCACGGTTCCCAAGAATTGGTCCGAACTAGATTGAGGATAGGCTTCTTCCCTGCGTTTAGGAGGATCCACTCGTTAAGTGTGAAAGTGGTCAGCCACCTCCATTCTGACCTGTCTAGCCAGCTTATTTCTTTTTTTTTTTTTAATTTTTTTTAATTTCTTTATTCAACAGAGATAGAGACAGCCAGCGAGAGAGAGGGAACACAAGCAGGGGGAGTGGGAGAGGAAGAAGCAGGCTCACAGAGGAAGAGCCTGATGTGGGGCTCGATCCCATAACGCCGGGATCACGCCCTGAGCTGAAGGCAGACGCCCAACCGCTGTGCCACCCAGGCGCCCCTAGCCAGCTTATTTCTTAACTCAGGCCAACACCCTGGGGCAAAGTACCCGGTGATGAGAACTGAAATCGCCCTTTCAAGCAATAGGGACGGCCCTGAGCTTGCCCTGGCAAGACCACCCATGACTGATCCCAAGATGATGGATGTGCCCTTTGCTGCCACCTGCACTCCCACTGACCTCTGTCCCTTTGTATTTTCCTTATGCAAACCTGGAGGTATTTTCAGCACTTCGGAGACCGTCTTAGACGCTAGTCGGCTGTCTTCCCGGTGTTGACCTCACTAAAATAAACTCCTTTCTTCTTTCCCCTCCCACTCCTTTCTCTGCCTTTGATTTAGTGAGTGGTGAGTGGGTGAACCTGGTATGTCTGGGACCCCCGGAGCCAGGTGCTCTTGCCCCGCTGCGCCCGAGGTGCAGGTAGGGCCCAGCCAAGACACCTGGAAGTCTATGACTCCACCCCCCACCCCACCCCACCCCCCATTTGCTGTAAACGCTCCGCGGACGGTAGGTTTGCGTTTCCATCAGCAGTAAAAGTAAGTAAGGGGCCTCCGGAGCGGGTGTCACGAAAGTACGGAGGTAGCAGGGGGCATCCCTGGAGGACTCACAGGGCGGGAGAGACTGTGGGCTCCCCACGGCCTGTCTGCGGGTGGTTCTGCACCCCTGCCCCGCCCCCTCTCTGCAGCACCCCCCTCCCCCTTCCCCCCTCCCCTACCTGCTCACATCCCTGACCAAGCCCCCACCTCTTTGGTTCCTGCACCCTTAAGGGTCCGGACCAAATGTTCACTATGAAGCAAAATAATATTTCAGTAACTTTTTCTGATTAGAAAAGAACACATCCATATTGAGGGAAATATGGGAAATCCAAAAGAAAGTAAAGGTCAAAATAGTCTCACAATCAAACTTCCTAGGGATAATTTCTTGGAGACATTTTCGATGGCTTTCCTTACATTATTATTGTCTATGCATATATACTTTTCCATCCTTGAAAATAGATGATATAGTTTTGAAACTGCTACATGAGATCTATAATAAGCATTTCCCAATGTCACTGAAAAGTTGTTTAAAACAAGATTTGTGTGACTACCTAATGTTCCATTATACAGCGGCACCACACTAACCATTCTCCCAAAGATCAAAATTAGGTTTATTAATTCGTTCCACAGACGCTTCCTGAGCCAGATTCTGGGGGTACAGCCATGAACAAAGCAAAGGTCTCTGTCCTCACAAACATATCAGTTTTTGAAATTGTTTGGGGGCGTCTGCGGGGCTCAGTCAGTTAAGCGTCTGCCTTCGGCTCAGGTCATGATCTCAGGGTCCTGGGATGAGCCCCACATCAGGCTGCCTGCTCAGTGGGGAGTCTGTTTCTCCCTCTCCCTCTGCCCCTCCCCATATCTCGTGCTCTCTCTCCTTCTCTCTCAAATAAATAAAAAAAATCTTTTAAAAAAATTACTCAGGGCACCTGGGTGGCTCAGTCGGTGAAGCGTCTGCCTTTGGCTCAGGTCGTCATCCCGTGGTCCTGGGATGGAGCCCCGCATTGGGCCCTCTGCTCAGCAGGGAGCCTGCTTCTCCCTCTGCCTCTGCCTCTCTCTCTCTGTCTCTCATGAATGAATACATGAAATCTTTTAAAAAATAAAATAATTTTAAAAAACTAAAAAATCATTCATACTACTGTGAGAAAATCTTTGTCTAACTCTCTGATTATGTTCTTAGTTCCACGGGTAGTGGTTTTAAAGGCTCCCCATGGTGGCCAAGGGGCACCAGCAACTCGACAGTTCAAACTAGCTGAAGAAAGGGGGACTTTCGATAGAGCCCTTGGGAAGGTACTGGGGAGCATGCCATCTGGGAGGGGCACCTGCCTCAGGAAGAGCTCGGGGACCGGAACTGGGGCCCAGCGCTGCCCACATCCTTCCTCTCTTCTCTGGTCTTCACTTGTTCCCCCTTGGCCTCCTTTCTTGTGGAAGAATCTTCGTCAGGCAGCGGGGAAGGTGGGAGCTTCTGAATGCTCTCTGCTCCTCTGAGGGATGCTGGGCTCCCCATAGTCCGTTTGGGAGGCTGCGGCCCCCTTGCTTCCCCTGGTCTCTGGCTCTCGCCGCAACACAAGATTGGGGTGGGGCGAAGGGTGGTGTCTCACTCCTTCCCACATCCGTCCATCCCTGACCTGGTCGCCTTGGTATCTCCTGCTTCGGTGTCTAGGGGTGGAGGTGAGATGTGAGGAGGACCACAGGGCCCAGGGGAGGAGGCCATGTTGGTGGCCCCCGTGCTGCCTTGACCACCAGCCGGCCCGGGCCACATGAGAGATGGCACAGCCAAGGCACGTGGCACTCCTGACGGATCTTGGACGAGTGAGTCACTGGCCAGAAACCGGTTCTTTTTTTGTGGTACTTCGAGATCTATCTTTTTTTTTTCATCTCCAAAGTTTAAAGTGTATACGTACAAAGTTTTATTCTGTTTTAATTATAGGCAATTCCATTTCATTCTCTTGTAATGACCTTGATGACTCTGCCAGGGTTCCCTTGGCGAGAAGTGGAAAGGAAAGTCCCCTCCTCCCCCCAGCCACTTAGGACCCACCCCCGTCAGGAGGGCCCCAGCTTGGTGCTGCCATCCTGCCTCGGACACACATTCTCCATGTCCGGCACCTGCGTCCTTGGGCACCCACTCTATCCATTTTACTCCATCTGAACAGGCAGAGAGAGAAGCCCCAAAGGAAAATGGGGAAGCTCACCAAGCTTCCAAGACTGCCCACCTTCACCCCTCTCCTCCTCCCTCCTCCCTCCTCCCCGCTCCTCCTCCTCTGGTCAATTAGATCAGCTGTTGCTGCCCTCCCCCTACCACAGTCCTGCTCCTCTCCCTCCTGCCTTCCCAGCCAAGATGTATCATTTCTGCCTCCACTCCCCCAGTTCTTCACCCCCCAGGGCCTCTGGGCCTCCTTCCTGGTCTAATTAGCAGTCTCAACTGTTGTCACAATGCACATGACCCGAGGAATGAGGGAGGGTCCTGACCTCTTCCAGCTAATCCTATGGCAGTTTCCCTTGACCCCAGCCCGTCCTGACTTGGGGACCTCTCCAGGCAAGCACATTTTGCATGCGTTTTTCTTTTTTTTTAACGTTACACCAGTAACCGTGTTGATTGTAGAAAAATTTTAATTTGATCAAATGGAAAAATGAACATTGCTTTTAATCCCACCTGACCTGAAGAGATCCAATGTGACTCTTCAGAACATAACTCTACACTTCTTTGTCCTCTAAGTCAGGCACGTCTTAAACCTGATTTTTTAAAAAGATTTTATTTATTCATTTGAGAGGGAGAGAGAGCACAAGCAGGCGGAGAGGCAGAGAGAGAGGGAGTAGCAGACTCCCCACTGAGCTGGTAGCCCGACGTGGGACTCGATCCCAGGACCCTGGGATCACAACCTGAGCTGAAGACTGACACCCAACCGACTGAGCCACCCAGGGCCCTTAAACCTGATTTTTAAAACAAGTACGTGTTCGTGTTGTATGTAAACAGGCCAGGTTGTATGGAGAGGAGACATGCAAAAACCATAGAGATTTGGGGCAGTTTTCAGATCATTCAAAATCACCTTTAATGCTGTTACTTTGTCTTTAGGTGAAAACACTGTAATCACTCCTCGCTTCTAACACACCTGGCTGACGTCTTCATCTTTGCTGCCCCCCTACAAAGGCCCTGCAGGTTTTGCATCACGGAATAAATGTGTTACCTCACATGTTGCAGCTCAGAGGTCTCCGTGGGTCCCACTGGTTTCTCTGCTCTGGGTCCCACAGGCCACATCAAGATGCCGCTGATCTGGAACCTTCTCTAGAGGCTCTCGGGGAGATAGCACCTAGACTCATTCAGGAGCAGAATTTGCCTCCATGTGGCTCTAGGACTGAGGTCCCCTTTCCTTCCCAGCTGCCAGCCAGGAGTCGTTCTCAGCTTCTGGAAGCCACTCACATTTCCAGGCTCGCGGTCCCCTTCATCTGCAAACCAGCAGTGACAGGTCTGGTCCTTTTCATGCTTCAAGTCTTTCTGGCCTCCCCTTATGCCTCTGTTGGTTCGCATCCTCCTGGGGGCTCCCGGGTGTGATCTGAAGCCGGTGCCCAGACACTGTGGGCAGGGAGGGACGGAGGAAAGAGGCAAGCCACTCCAGATGGGTTGAACGAGCACAGGGAATGGACGTACAAGGCCTGTCTTGGGGGCTGCAAGATGGTGGATCCCTGTGCCCGCCCACCACATCCTAACCATTCACAGAGAGGCCTCACTAGGGTTCAGTCACGTACCCCCTCTCTCCTGCTGGTGCCAGCACCACATCACTGTCTCAAGGCCGTCCTGGGGCAGCTTCTGGACAAGGTGACCAGAACCCACATTCCAAGGACAGGGGAGGGGGTGAAAAGCCTGCAGGTGCTGGGGTCCAGCTGCCGGGTCAGCCAGCGGTCACATCTTCTCATGGACCTTCCCTAAAGGCTCATCTCTGTGCCTCTAGCCAGAGAAAATTCTCTACTTTGAAGGGATCCTGTGATTAGATTGGGTGTACTTGGTTAATCCAAAATCATCTCCTTATTTTGAGGTCTGTAACCTTAATTACATCTGCAAAATCCCTTTGAAATATAAAATAACAGAGTCATAGGCTCCAAGGACTGGGAGGCCTGGATGTACTGGGAGAACATTCTGTCTACCACACCATCTCCCTGTGCTGAGGACCACATTCTTACATTTTGAAGTGAGGCCAATCTCCTGGATTTTTTAGCTCACAGGGCATGATAGGAGCAGGCCCATCCCTGCCACTGGTTGAATGGACTGGCTGGGAGCCCCCAGATCTTTTAGGGTAGGTCACTGAGTAGCTGGTAGAACTCTTTAGAAGGTATGGATACCCTTCTTGTAAAGAAAACAATAGTCTGTCCCGGTACTCACAGCATCCCGCACGGAAGGACTTCATTCAGACATCTTACAGAGGTAATCTAGGCCTTTCTGTCCAAGCCAAGTCCTCTTCCTTGCCTCCAACCATATGCTTGCCATGTCCTCAGATCCTGACTGTCCAAGACCGGCTCCATTTTCCCCTCCACTAATCTGCTGTCATTAATTAGCTTTGTGGGTAAAAACAGAGCCCAAGAACTTCAACAGCCAGGTGTAAGGAAACCCAGCTGCCTGGAAAGTTTACATAAGGGCACTGCCAGGTGTGGCCACTTCCGGATAAGCCGGTCACTAACGCCCATGTCATCAGCAGAGCACGCTTACGGGGGCGCATGCAGTGGGAAGGAGTGTTAAAACCCATGCCTCAGCGTAGAGATTCAACAGATTTTGCCCCCGCCTCGATTTCTTCATCTGGAAAATGGGAATCATGATACCTACCTCAAGGAATTCACTGCAAGAATTAGGTGATGTAAAGTATCAAAATTGCCTGGCACCGCGCCCTGGCTTACCATTTGCTTGCCACACCATTGTCACCCCGTGTCCTGTCCCCATAACCACAGCTGGAGTGAAAGTGCTTTCTAAAAAGGTGACATGGGGGTGCCTGGGTGGCTTAGCCATTAGGCGTCTGCCTTCAGCTCAGGTCATGATCCCAGGGTCCTGGGATTGAGCCCCGCATTGGGTTCCCTGCTTGCTGGGAAACCTGCTTCCCCCTCTCATACTCTCCTTGCTTGTGTTCCCTCTCTCGCTGTCTCTCTGTCAAATAAATAAAAATCTTTAAAAAAAAAATAAAAGAGGTGACGTGTGAGTGACTGTTCACAATACTGTTTTTGGAATGAGAGTTGGGGAAGGATATAAACATTATAAATGAAAGCTTAATCTAAACCTAGTTATTGCAGTGTTTGGCACCCACAGAGACTGGGGATCTCGGTCACCCCCTCTCTTCACATCATTATGAGATCTCGTCCCCATCACTGCTCCCTTCTCTCTCGTGTAAAGAGTACCAGAAAACGCAGAGACACAGAGCGAAACATCACTTTATTTCAGATTATCTACACTCAACTCTTTTGGCTACGTTTTTAAAAAAAGTAAATACATGTGGGTTCTGGTGGTAAATCTAAAACAGTGGGGAGGATAACCTAACCACGCACAAGAAATGCTGGGTCTGCGGGGCGAGGGGGGAGGAGCAGGTGAGCTTAGGGCTCTCTGACCCCCAGAGTACTGACTCAGAGCTGGAGCCCACCTCCTCCCTTTTAAGAGGAAACGGTGGCCCAAAGTTTTCCCCATTGGCTTGAGGTCACAGTTGTGACCCTGTTCGATCCAGAAACCAGGCGTCCTGACTCCCTGCCCACTGCCCCAGCTGGAAGCCCTTCATCCTCCTCCCTAGCGACACCTCAGGGGAGTGGGGACCCGAGATGTTCACAAGAGTTCAGAACAGGTCAACGCTTTGGGGAACAGGTGTTTTTTTTTTAGACCTCCTCCCTACCGAGGGGAAACTGGGGGATATTTTTAAATTTTTGTTTTAATTCCCATCGTGTAATAGAGTAAATCAGTCTGTTTCCCCCGTTCACGTCATAGGGCATGTTGTCCCACACTCAGCTGAGAATTTGCCAGAGAAGCTCCCAGCTGTCCATGCCCAGATGCACCCTTTAACGAAGATTACCTGGGATTTCCTTCTAGAGCTCAGCAATCCAAGCAGCATCAGTTACTCGTAAGTGCTTCGGGTGGGTGAGGCCCAGGAGGACAAGAAATGGAAGAACGTGCAGGAAAGGGGAAACGGGGGCGCTAAGCGGGGCCAGGGGTCACTTGCTAAGGAGGAAATTAACACCTACGTCAAGACCTGCTTCTGTGCACCTGTGCCGTCTGAGGCCTCAGTGGCTGCGCCCCACACCTAAGGCTCCAGCTTCCTGGGCACGGGCGCCCCATCCCAGGAGCAGCTGCACTTCTGCACCCTCATGTTGGGCAGGCTGACCACCTGCGGCCTGGGCCTGCCTCCCTCCTTCATGCTAACGATCACGGGCAGCGAGGCCGTCTCCGAGGCGACGCACTGCCGCGGCCCCAGAAACGGCCACTTGAAGGGCAGGGGCTGCGGGGGCTGCTGGCAGGTGCCCACACACTCGTAGGCCAGGAAGCCGGGGGGCTCCAGGACCCAGTTCTCAGCCCACTTCATCCCCCGCAGGTCAATGTACACTTCCTGGCGGCAGCAGCGGGTGGCTTCCGTCAAGGGCACCTCGGGGTCACAATCGCCCTGAGCTCTGTGGGGGCAAGGAGAGGCAGAGGTCAGCGGGGAGGGCCCAGGGCAGAGGGTGGGGGGGGCGCATCTGGGAGGGAGGTTTATCATCCAGCGCTCCTTATGTTCAAAAGCCTGGCTATGTGATCAGGACGGGTCACTACCAACAACCGAGCATCACAAGTGCCATTAGTCCCAAGACTGAAGGAGAAATCTGCGGGCATTCACTCCCAGGCACCCTGAAAAGACCCACTTGGACTGAGCTGCGTTCCCTCTGTGCCTTGTGAGTGCCCCCCGCCGTGGGGCCCAGGTGCCTACCCATAGGCCCCCAGGTCCAGCGTGTGCAGCTCCAGCTGGGGCTCGCCCTGCCCGGTGCCTGCCGGCCCCTGGGAGGCAAAGCGCACCAGCTTGTGGGCCCCCGAGGCTGGGGGGCCCAGGTGCTCCCTCTGCACCGTCACCTGCAGGAGCAGGGGCTCCCGAGGCCGGCTCAGCTGCTGCCAGAAGGTCACGGCCTCGGTCACGTCGAAGGCCTTCCAGCCACTCTCGTGGAGGGACACCAGCCTGCGACAGGGCAGCACGGAGACAGGGGCCTGAGCTGGGGGCTGGTGGCTGCTGGTTTCCCCCAGGGGGAGCCTCCTCCTCCCCTCCCCCGTGCTGGGCCCCCCCTTCCCCCGTCACCAATTCATTGCACTGGGACCCCCGGCCCCGCTCCTCCTCCTGCCCTCCTGTCTCCTTCCCTTCCAGCCGGGACCCCTGCCCCCTCCCCTCCCACACCCTTCCTCCGCCCCATCCCTGCTCTCAGTCCCCCACCTGGAGTCCACCAGGGAGGTGCGGTTGGAGCTGTCGTCCCGGACGTGCAGCCACTCAATGGTGACGCGGGCACGGGCGCTGTGCGGGGACAGCCGCTCGTGCCTGCGGAGCGCGGCCCTGGGCACCGGCTCCTGGAAGAGGCGCAGCACGGCCCGCACCAGCTCGCTGTTGGGGGGCAGCCGCCGCTCCATGCTGAACACCAGCAGGTGCGTGGAGGCCTCGGATGCCAGCCACCTGCCCGCCACCTCTGGGGACAGGAGCAGGGTCAGGAGGCCTCTCCACCACCAGGGCGGCAGCAAGGGGGGCAGGGCCCGGGCCAGGGAACAGCATTTTCCCAGGAGTCCCCAGGGAGATCGCAGGGAGATCCCCAGGAATCCCCAGGGAGAATGTGTGGGCTGGGGCTTTGCCTCAGTGCACAGACATGCAGCCTTCTTATCTGTTTGTTTTTTAAAATATTTTATTTTATTTTGAGAGCAAGAGCACACGTGGGTGCCCGAGGTGGGGGTGCACGAGGAGGGCAGAGGAAGAGAGAGCATCTCAAGCAGGCTCCCCCCCAGTGCGGAGCGCAGGCCGCACTCAATGTCATGACACTGAGATCATGACCCCAGCCAAAATCGAGAGTCCATACTCAACCAACTGAGCCACCTGAGTGCCCCTAAGATTTTACTTTTAAGAAATCTCTATGCCCAATGTGGGGCTCGAACTCACAACCCCAACATCAGGAGTCACGTGCTCCACCGGCTGAGCCAGTAGGTCCCTGGACAGCCTTCTTTGGGCAAAGGGGGCACAGCAGAAATGGGAGGGCAGTCACCTCTGCGGAGTCTCCAGGCCTCCAGGCACCCCACCCGGCCTGTCCCTGGGCTCTGAGAAGGGGAGCCCCGGCCCCACGGAGGTGAGAGGGTGCAGTGGGATTCAGACCTGGCCCATCTCCTACTGCCTGACCTTTAAAATGATGGAATCGGCCCTTCTGTCTCATCTCACAAACCGCCCCCGACTCTGGGAGGGAGTCAGAGCTGGTTCAGCCTCATTTCCAGAGAAGCCAACAGGCTCAGAGATGTTGGGTGACCCATCTGGGGCTGGATGGCAAACAGCAGAGGTGAGACCCAAGCCCAGAGGTCCTTGCTCTCTTGCCGTGGCCCTGGCAGCAGGACACCTCCTCCTGGCTGAGCGGTGGGGTGCTCAGCGCAGAGACCGGGTGCCCAGATGCAGCCGTCCTCACCCTCCGGGGTCCCCCTGCCCGGCCCCGTGGACCCTGGGCCCCCAGACGGCCCCACCCAGCCCCAGCAAGGACCAGGGGCACGGCGGCAGGGAGGCCTCACCTCGGAATTCCTGGCTGAACCTCTTCCCTCGAGAGCGGGCCCTGTGGCTGCGCTGCAGCAGGGCCACGTACTGCGCCATCACGTGGGCAGGGGTGACCAGCTCCCCGACGTCGCCCTCGTCCAGGACGGGCACCTCGCTGAGGTGCAGCTGCTGCAGCAGACGGCCCCGGATCTGCTCCCCACTCAGGGCGGCCCCGGGGCCGGAAAGGGGCAGCGCCCAGAGCGCCCAGCACAGCCACAGCGGCCTCATGGTGCCGCGCGTGGGACGGAGGAGGAGGGGCGGAGCAGACAGACGTGTCCCCCCAGGAGGCTCCGGGAGGGTCCCCGCGGGCTGTGCAGAGGGCCAGGCTGGGCCAGCTTTATAGCCAGCCCTGGGACGGGCCTGGGGTGGAGGGAGGGAGGCCACACCCCTCGGACCTCCTGGGAGCTCAGCGGCCAGACGGGTCCAGGAGCCTCGAGGAGGGGGCCGTCTAGAACAGGCACAAAGGCCTGTCTGCATGCCACACCAGCCTGGGGCCTCCAGCCACTGCTGTCTGGGCAGCTCAGTGATCATTTTAGTGCCTGCTGAATTTCCCCGGCCCTGCTCTGGTCCCGGTCTATGAAAAGGTGGTCCTATTCTGTAAGAAAGAGAATCCTATTGGGCAACTGTTGAAATCTTCCCTGGAGGCCAGTCTGGGTGTCTGTGTGTTCGTCAGGAAGGAAGGAGGGAGAGAACCCTGTATTCCTGCCTGCTCTGGGCCAGGCCTCATTCAGCGAGCTCCCACAGAAGCCCCTGGACTCATCCTTGCCCACTGTCCGTCCCTGAGGGCCCCCTCCTGCTCCCCTCCACAGGCCCTCGGAAGACAGTGTCCTGTCCACGACGGAGGAAGCTGCTGCTGTCAGACCCGGCTCTCTGGCTGTCCCAGGAAGGGCAACTTTGCAAGTGTCTTTGCAGTCACCGACCTCAGAGCAAGAGAAGCCCTTCAGGCTGCACGCATCATTCTGGGAACACTCCATGCCCTGAGTCAGGCCGTGGGCTCTCACCAGAGCTCAGGGGGATCTGGGTCAAGGGAGAGGGACCTGGAAAGTGAGGCCATAGCTGCCCAGACCCATGTCCTGTCCAAAGCCTCGGGTACGGAGCACGTGGGAATCGGAGCCTCCCAGGCTGGGTGCACATATGGGGCCTGCGTGCCTTGCTGGCTGTTTGACCTTCTAGCAAGTTCCTCAAGGCCTCAGTGACTCAGTTTCCTCATCTGAAGGAGGGGTGGTAAGAACTGGGTCTACTTCACAGGAGAGCAAATGCATTAGCACACGGAGGATGTGTATCCCAGAACCTGGTATACAGTAAGTGCACAATAAGGGCTTGCCATCCTTGTTACCCGTGGTCTTTCTAAAAATGGCCACGAGAACAATAATTTCTTGAGTGCTCACCACGCTCCAGGCACTGTGCTCAGCTCTGAGCATGTATTCACAACAGCAGAGGAAGCAGGTGTCCGAACGCACCTTCCAGAAGCAATGGGAAGGAGCAACGCAGAGGGAGGGACCGAGTCCCATCAGAGTGCTCACGTCTCCCATAGTCTGAACCCCCCTGCACCCCACGGGCCTCCTGCTCTCTCTGGGCCAAGCGCAGCCTCCGCCGGGAGCCGAGCTGTGGCTTCTCTTTGCAAGTGATTAGCAGGGACTTACTTGATGCAAACATTTGGGCCTTAAGTCAAGCCAAAAGGTGCAGAAGTGTCACATTCGCAGGCGACCCAGGACCCACGGCCCTTCGTCCCTGGAAGCTGTCCTGAGCTGCTGTTCCATAAATATGCAATGGTCCACCTCCCTCGCCACTTGCAGAGAGGAAGCCCGGTGGCTTATCACGGGCCAGGATGGTGCCAAGGAAGTAACACCCGGGCTGCCCCTCGCAGGCCGGGGACCCCTCCCCAGGCCCCCAACATCTAGGCCCCAGGAGCCCCCTGGGGCTGGAAGTTCACAATGAGGCCATGTGGCCCCCTGTGTTGGTTTCAACAGGGACCTGCTGTCCCAGGGCTGGGAGAGGTCAGGCCCAGTGCTGCTGCTCCCCAGCCGTCCAGCATGAGAACACGAGGTTCTCTTGCCGCCCTCCTCCCCCCAGGAGACACCTCGGGGCTGAGGACCCCTGGGACTCCTCAGTGGCCCAAGCCCCTTTTGCAGCAGGGATCACTGATCAGTTACACTGAAACTTCATTTTCCCAAGAAGACCGTAAACAGGAAAGACTGTCCTCTCCCGATTCTCTGCCTCCCCCAGGCCGGTCACTGGGCTCCTGGGTTGGCCTCCCAGCACACAGACGACCCTAGAGTTTCGTCCTCAGTGGGGACTGGAACTACTAGTCAACACCCAGCATCTCTGACTGAGGAATGGGGCTTCTGGAACCCGGTGCTCAGGGGGCCCCTCGGGGCCAGTGGGCACGTGGGCAGGTGGTCCACAGTTGGGAAACAACTCTTCTAGATCCTGGGGACCTCCCTCAGGCGGGAGTAGCCTGAGAGCATTTGGGACCCCAGAGGGTTTGCCCAGCAAGGGGCCCCCTGCTCCTGTCCCCGGCTACTTTGTAGACTCAGGGAGCTGAGAGCCGACATGGCCTCTCCAGGCCAATCTGCCCCTACCCCCATTTTTAAAGCAGGAAAACTGAGGCTTGGAGAGGCGACCACTTGCTCAAGCTTCCACAGTTTCTGATGGCTGCCAGCAGAAAGCTCGGCCTTCGATTCCCAGGACTGAATTCCTTCCACACCCTGAAGCTCTTTCCAGGGCACAGTCCTGCCCGACCCCTGAAGCGGGCAGAGCACACCCCCCAGCCCCAGATGATCTGGGGACTCAGAAGGGTCGGGCCAGGGCTGGGCAGGGACCATGGAGAGGCAGACAGACACAGGACAAATCCCCGGACTCCCTGGACATGGGCTTTTAGTCCTGAATGTGGATTCCAGGCCGACTGGAGTTTTGCTGGGGAAATAAAATAATTGGGCAATTAGCTAGTGGCCAAAAGAAAAACACGAATGTGGATTGGGACACTTTTTACCAGGGGCTCATTACCCAGCAGGAGGGAGAGCAGCGGCCTTTGTCGTGCAGAGCTGGGATGCAGGCCTGCCTGCTGGCCGACACTGTGGATCTGGGTGGACGGTCTGGTCTGGCGGTCTGTGGGCTCGGGGTGGGCTCCAAGAGCAGGGAAAACAACGAAGTTGCCTCTTCTGACCTGTGGGAGGGAAGACTACTTTTAAAGCTGTCTAAATCTGCCCCCTCTCCCCAGGCTTTGTGAGGCAGGAGAAACCCATACCATTCACCAACCTGTACTGCTAGGGATTGTAAAGTTTTGCAAAGACTTTTTTTTTTTAAACCAGGGAATGGTAAAATGAGTTTTTGTTTTTTTAATTCCAGTGTAGTTAACATACAGTGTTCTATTAGCTTCAAGTGTATGTAAAGACTTTTATCTTTCAGAGATATGTTGGGATGCTGGGAGTGTTACCTGTCTGAATGCAAGTACCTTTGAACACTATGGGTCCAATTATACACAGATTTTTTTTTTCAATTGATACAGTCTAGGGCTGTAAGTGTATTCTCTCTTCCTTACGATTTTTTTTTAAGATTTATTTATTTAGAGAGAGAGCACAGGCAGGGAGGGAGCAGACAGAGAGGGAGAAGCGGACTCCCCGCTGAGTGCAGAGCCCCACTCAGGGCTCGATCCCACCAACCAGAGACCATGACCTGAGCCGAAAACATGAGTCAGGTGCTCAACCGACTGAGCCACCCAGGCGCCCCTTCCTTGTGATGTTCTTAATGCTATTTTCTCTCTCTAGCTTACTTTACTGTAGGAATACAGCATATAATACACAGACCATACAGACGTGGTAATCAACTGGTCAGGTTATCGATAAGGCTTCTGGTCAAGTAGTGAAGTTTTGGGGGAGTCGAAAATCCTACGCAGATTTTCGACTGCACAGGGGTTGGTGCTCCAACCCCCATGTTGTTCAAGGGTCAGCTGTACCCTGCGCTCACACTGGGTCTGTTGCACGCGTATGCTTTAGGACCCGGGACTCTTGAACCAAAGTCTCCCCCTACCAAGGTGGCCCTTAGAGAGCCCAGCCTTCCAGCTCACTCCATCCTGTTGGTTCAGAATTCCTCGGATCCTGCAGTGGCCCGGTCCCCTCGCACTGCACAGCACGGCTGTGTTGGACACGTCAGCTGGCCTGAGCTTTGACGGTGGGCTCCCACCCCACACTGACACAGAGCCCCACACAGCTCTCCCACGATCCCTGTTCCAGCATCCCACCTTCTCCCAGGCCCGGCTTGTTCTGTGGGACAGTCCCCGGTGTGGTGACTTCTGCCCAGAACCACCCAGCAACCTGTCTATCCACAGACGGCTGAACCCCAGGCCTCCTGCCTGAGCCCCACTGGGCACACAGTCGAGAACCTGACCGGAGCAGGGGGAGGCCGGCTGCAGCTGCAGAAGCAGGCCCGAGAGGGTAAAACAGCGGTCCTGCCACGAAGGTGATGGTGATCTGGCCTGTTCCAGATGATTCCTCAGCTTCCTGATTGCCTCAGAGACGAAAGAAAGGGCCCAGGAAAAAAAAAAAGAAAGTAAAAGAATTTTTTCCTGAGGTTTTTTTTTGGGCTCTCCCTGAGCATTTGAGAGTAAGAACAGGTGAATGGAAAGGTTTTTTTCTCTCTCTAAATGCTCCAAACATAATCATGAGATGCAAACGAAGCTTCATATTTAACATCTAAAGTTAACACCACGTAGGTTAACGTTTCCCTCGAAATTTCTGCTACTTCGGGGCGCCTGGGTGGCGCGGCTGGCTGAGCGCCCAACTCTTGATTTCGGCTCAAGTCATGGTCTCAGCGTCCTGGGATCGAGCCATGTGTGGGGCTCCACACTCAGCGCGGGACCTGCTGGAGATTCTCTCTCTTTCTCTGTCTGCCCCTACCCCCAAATAAGTAAATCTAAAAAATAAAATAAAATAAGCTCCTTTTACTTCTCCACCACCAGGCTTTCCTGCAAAAAACTCATTCTGCGTCTTTCGGAATATTTTCACTCTCAGGAGCCCTGACAGAGGAGCGGGAGGCCGGCATTCGTTCTGAGCCGTGCCCCTCTGCCGGGGTGACCCCTAACCTGACCCCCAGAGGCTCTCCTGAGGCCCAGCCTGGCTTCCCAAGCCCATGCCCAGCCCAGCCAGCAGCCGCCCTGCCCACCGCACGCTGGCCTCTCATGGAACAGCCCCGGACGGCCAGCTATGGGCTCGTTCTTCACGCTTCTTTACCTTCGAGAGAGTCTCGTCTGGCAAGTCTGGCATAAACTTCACTTCCTCCATGAAAATCCTCCCCTGCTGCTCTGCTCACCCTCGTCTCTCCCTGTCCAGGGCATCCCTCTGTTCTCTGGATGTCCTTGACCCCTCGTGGGAATAGCGGGATGGCCCACCCTGGTGGCACTGCGGACACAGATGCCCAGCAGACTAGCTCAGCAAGGGATGGACGCTCTCTTGTTGGCACGTGCGAACAACTGGTGCTCAAACAGTGTATGCTGGGTGCAGGGGACGGGAGGAAGGGAAGCGAGAATGCATGGATGGATGAGTTCCTTTTTGGTAAACAAACAAACCAACCAACCAACCCTGAAGGGGGAAATTAGAGACTCGAGTTCTTAGTCCAGCTTAGGTTACTCATAGCTAGTTGAAAACCATACCGTTGGCGGATGGACGGAGACAGGTGTCTCCTACGCTGCCCGCCCCCCACCCCCGGCTGTCTTGTGGGTGCCCTTCCAGAGCCATCCACCTGCACAAGCCCAGGTGTGCGATCACACCGGGATGGGGGCACGTTCTCCTGTTCTCACCCACCCACATCTGAGCTCCCTCTCTGCCCTCGGGAGTTTTCAGGGCCAAAGGGAGGCCCCCCAGCTCTGCCCTTAGATCATCGCCTCGTCTTTCTTTGGGGTCACCCTGTTCTAGATGGGAAGTCTTCACGGCGCAGACAGGATCACAGTTTCCAGGGTGCAAGTACTGAGCCCATCAGAATGGACCCAGCCCCCCCCCACCCCACCCCCAGTCCAGGGAAGAGCCCTGGAGCCCTGGGGAGGGAGGCGGTGGTGGTGGTGCTCTAATCTCCAGAGCTGGGCTGATAAAGTGGGAGGAAGGATTTGCACCTCTGAAGGGCGACTAGAAAGCTGGGCTGAGTAAACAAAATACATAATAACGAGCAGGCGAGTCATCTGGGAATCTGAGGATTAGCCCTGTCCCGCTGGGGCCGACCCTTTCCCCAGCATTTTATCAAGAGCTCAGCGCAGCGGCTGTCTGGGAAAGGAAACGAGCTTTTGCCATCCCCTCTGGTGCGAAGCCCCTGGCCCGCTCGGGCCCACTTCCTGCACGTTCATTAGAGGGTGTGACACTCGGGCCACCACGCAGCCCCAACACCTCCTGCAAACACTTCTTGCTTCCTATGCAATGCCGCGCTCAGCCGTCCCGGGAGCATTTGGCCGCCGCTTGGTCCGGGGGCTCTGAGAGGTTCCTGGTGGGAGCTGATGAGTTCCCTAAAGAGATGTGTGTATGTGTGTGTGTGTGTGTGTGTGTATGCGTGTGTGCACATGTGTGACATCTGCATGGTGTGTTTTCAAGGACGTGTCTGGGGTACAGAACCCCACAGGGAAGAAGGATCTGCAGCCACAAGCACCAGTCTCCCCGCTTGGTCCTTCCCGGCGACAAACCCCACTTGGGACACACATCGTGCACGGGGTGGGGGTGGGGGGGTCTCCTTCCTTCGATTTGCTAACTTAGACATTGACACCCTGCAAGGCCTTGGCTCCTCCCCCTCACTCTGCATTCCCTCCTCCTCGCCAATTTTTAATACACACAGGGTAATTTATTTCTGCCACTTGTGCAAATGCACACAGAGCACTCAAACCTCCAGCTCTTGCCCTGGAGCTGCCCACGGTGTCTCGCTATGTCACGAGGTACGATCAGGGGGTGGGGACGCTGGAGATGTCTGCTCTGGGGGAGCCCAGAGACCCCAGGGGAGACAGCACAGTGGGGGGGGGTCTGCCAAAATCTCTCCAGAGACGGCGATGGCTGTGAGACTTCTCCATGGCCTTTGCACGCCAGCTCCTTGCCTCGGGCGGCCGAAGCCTTGTCAAAGGGCAGAGCCCCTTCATGAGGAGGGGAGGTCAGTCGACCTAGGAACCCCAAAGGGTGTTCCCTGTCCTCAGAAGGCGCAAGACAGGGAGAAGACGGGGGCCCTGTGGCTCCCTGACCCCACCCCAAGGCTCATCGCCCGCGGTGTCTGTCTATCCAGGCCTCCTTGCTGACACATCTCTCTTTCCACCCTCAAAACTGTGGAGGCTTTCAGAAGGGAAACTGAGGCCAAAGTGCACAAACTAATTCCGTTTCGAGGTCATGCAGCCTGACTTTGAGGGAGTCGGACCCCCACTGGGATTCAAACCCAGGGCCCCTGACCAGCCAGGCTGCACCTTCATCTCGTGGGTAAACAAGCTCCTAATCCCAGCAGCAGGGTCCTCCTGGGAGGCCAGCGAATCCTGTCCGCAGTCCCTGAGCATCCGTGCATCAGGAGACCTCGGGGCTGGGGACCCAGAGACAGGTCCCGCGCTGGGGGAGCTCACCCCCAGTACTCAGGTGATGTGTGAAGCAGCCTGTTTCAGATTTTCCTCCCCTTGGGGTGGGGGGCCCTTGCATGCTGACTGCCATCCCCCGAGCCTCTGGGCTGGGCGAAGGCCCCGCCACACTGACTCACGGCTCTAAACCCCTCAAGGCCCGGCCGGCCATGCCACATCCTTGACTGCACAGCCAGTGGCCTCCTCGCCACCCCAAAGGACACTGGCCAGACTGCCTGTGGGCCCCAGGTCATGAGACCAGGCTTGGCAACAGCGTCAAAGCTCGGGGCACCTGAACAAATAAGACGGGGCCTAAAGAACTAAAGTGATGAGTCGGGAAATGTGTGCATGAGACCCAGGCCAGAGATGCCGGCTTCTTCCCACAGCAACGACCCCTCCCTGCTTCTGAGGGGCCCCAGCGCCTGCCGCCAGGTGATGTCACACACTGGTCATGGCCACACATCATGTGGCTTCGGGCTTGTCCCTGGGCCATCTTCCACATCTACAGAGCAAGGAGAAGGACTGAGCCGTCTTTGTAGGGCTGTTAAATCAGTTAGTACTTACAAAGCACTTAGAAGGGGCTCCTAGTGGCTCAGTCGGTTAAGGGTCTGCCTTCTGCTCAAGATCATGATGCCGAGGTCCTGGGATCGAGTCCCACATCAGGCTCCCTGCTCAGTGGGGAGCCTGCTTCTCCCTCTGCTCCTCCCTTCACTTGTGCTCGCTCTCTCTCTCTCTCTCTCTCAAATTAATTAATTAATTAAATCTTTAAAAAAAAATAAAGCACTTAGAAAGAACAGGAAAGGGGCGCCTGGGTGGCACAGTGGTTAAGCATCTGCCTTCGGCTCAGGGCGTGATCCCGGCGTTCTGGGATCGAGCCCCACATCAGGCTCCTCTGCTATGAGCCTGCTTCTTCCTCTCCCACTCCCCCTGCTTGTGTTCCCTCTCTCGCTGGCTGTCTCTATCTCTGTCAAATAAATAAATAAAATCTTTAAAAAAAAAAAAGAAAGAAAGAAAGAACAGGAAAACCCTACGTAAGTGCTTTTAAAAAAAAAAGGAGGGGCGCCTGGGTGGCACAGCTGTTGGGCATCTGCCTTCAGCTCTGGGCGTGATCCCGGCATTATGGGATCGAGCCCCACATCAGGTTCTTCCACTATGAGCCTGCTTCTTCCTCTCCCTCTCCCCCTGCTTGTGTTCCCTCTCTCGCTGGCTGTCTCTATCTCTGTCGAATAAATAAATAAAANAAAAAAAAAATCTTAAAAAAAAAAAAAAAAAGGAAAAGAAAGGATCCCAGAGGGGCGCCTGGGTGGCTCAGTCGTTAAGCGTCTGCCTTCAGCTCAGGGCCTGATCCCAGGGTCCTGGGATCCAGCCCCACATCGGACTCCCTGCTCTGCTGGGAGCCTGCTTCTTCCTCTCCCACTCCCCCTGCTTGTGTTCCCTCTCTTGCTGGCTGTCTCTCTCTCTGTCAGATAAATAAATAAAATCTTTAAAAAAAAAAAAAAAAGGATCCCAGAGGCTGCTTCCCTGACCCCAGGGCCCTCAGCCAGGGCCCATCCGTGCAGCACAGCCCTCAACGGGAAGATAGCATTCCACAGGCACCTGCTTAGTGAAACCCCTTGTGAAAAGTCGGTAATATGTATCAAGGACCTTAAAAATACTTGTGGCCTTGACAGCCAGTACCTGCACCAGCGGTGAGCAGGGGGTAAGGGAGAGTCGTCCGATCGCCGTGCTGTCTCCTGGAGTGCATGCGACATTGTGTGTCAACTAGACGTCAATACAAATAAAAGAGGGGCGCCTGGGTGGCACAGTGGTTAGGCGTCTGCCTTCAGCTCAGGGCGTGATCCCGGCGTTATGGGATCGAGCCCCACATCGGGCTCCTCTGCTGTGAGCCTGCTTCTTCCTCTCCCACCCCCCCTGCTTGTGTTCCATCTCTCGCTGGCTGTCTCTATCTCTGTCGAATAAATAAATAAAATCTTTAAAAAAAATACAAATAAAAGAAAAAGAACTAAAGACGTAAAAAATATTCCGAGCCTTGCTCCAGGCAAGTCCCCTTTTGAGAATCTGTCCCAGGCAGATACTGCGAGACTCAGGTAAAAGTTGTCTACGAAGATTCTATACAGCATTTCTAGAATTACAAAAAAATTAAGAAAAGTACAAATGCCCAACAAAAGAAAGACCAAAGGATGGTATATATGCAAAATGAATTATTAGTCATGAAAACTCATGTTTAAAAGGATTTTAAACGGGGCGCCTGGCGGGCTCAGTCGGTGGATCACGTGACTCTTGATCTCAGGGTGATGAGTTCAAGCCCCACAGTGGGTGCAGAGATTACTTTAAAATAAAATCTTTTTTAAAAAAGAATTTTAAATGGCATGAGGAGAGCTCACACTATGTCAATTTAAAAAGGAATGCATCAAATTGTTTCTAATGTATGATTCCAGTCAACATACATAGAAGAAAAAAGGAAATTTACCAATGCGTTCGCGGCGATTATTCCTGAGTTGAAGAAATCTGGGTGATTTTTAATGTCATCTTTATACTCTTTCTGTAGTTCCCAGAATTCCTGAGAGCTTTCTTTTTTTTTTTTAAATAATCAGAAAAATGAGATTTTTGTTTTGCTTTGTTTTTGTTTGCACACGCTCAGCTGTTACAACAGATAACTTTCTGCCAATAACCTGCCTGCTTAGAACCTGGGGTGAGTTATTTCACCACAGACACTGAGTCTGATGAACCAGAACAAGGGGAGAAAGGATACCGACCTCACGGAGTCTGGGGATGAGAAAACGAAATAAAGCACCAGCATCCGGGGGCTCCTCAGAAGCAGGGTGCATTGGCTTTGCTGCCAATCCAGCAATCGCACTATTTTTTTAAAGATTTTACTCATTTATTTGCAAGAGAGAGCATGCGCTGTGCAGGGACGAAGGAGCAGAGGGAGAGGGAGAAGCAGACTCCCCGCTGAGCAGGGAGCCCGATGTGGGGCTCGATCCCAGGACCCTGAGATCATGACCTGAGCCAAAGGCAGATGCTTAACCAACTGAGCCACCCAGGCGTCCCCAGCAATTGCACTATGAGGTATTTATTCCTTCCTCTTTTTATGCCCTTACAACTTGTATCCGTGTAAACACCAAATCTTAAAAGATAATCTACCTCCAAGTTTGACAGATTGTGCTTTTAATGTAGTGGAATTTCATACTCGTCCCTGTTGTACACATTTACTATACTTGCCATTTTCATAGCTATTTGATTTAATTTTGCAGCCACAGCAAAGGCATTTCCAGTTTTTACTATTGGAAGCACTGCTATTATAAACATCTCTGTGCATACGATTCTTTTCTCTTTTGACCTACTTCCTTGGGGTGGGGGGCGAATTTGCAGATGGTACTAGCATTTTCGTTACTCTGCCTAGTTCCACTCCAAAAGGATGTTCACATTTTCTAAGTCTCCTGCAATGAAATGAGGGTATGGGTTTCCCAGAATCCTCAACAGGGAATCTTCAAAGCTAAGCTTTCTTGTGTAGCTACTGAGACGAGAGCTATAAAATGACTACTCAGTGTTGTCCGAAGCTGCCCTTCCTTAGGATTTTACTTATTTTCCGTATTTATTGTTTCATTTCCTCTATACTGTCGTGTTGGAAAAGGATAATTGTAGACATCTATTGCAGAAAATATCAAGAGGTCATATCCCCATTTTTAGCGACAGTGGCAACTTGTCTTCAAAGTCTTTAATGTAAGCAAGACAGTGTGATATTGGTTAGGAGTAGATAAATACACCAATAGAATAAGAGAGTCAGAAACAGGACCCGTGGATATGCGAACACTTGGTTTATGACAAAGGTAGGGCAGCATCATAGTAGAAAAAGAACAGCCTTTTGAACAAATAGTGCTGAATCTATTAAGGACCCATATACAAAAAAAATGAAATTGGACCCCCACCTCACATCATACATACAAATCAATTTCTGGTGGAGTATGGACCTAAATGTGTAAGGCAAACCTATCAAGTTTTCAGGAGACAGCAAGGGTTCATGTCTCAATGAACACAGGATAGGGCAAGATTTCTTAGACACATAAGACACTATCATAAAACTAGCTCTTTCTTTTTACCCAATATTTTTAGCTTCTCTGTCTCCTACATCTGCACAAAATCATAATGAAGTAGGGAAATGAGAACTATCGTAAAAAAAACAGATTGTTCAATTAAACCATATGAAAATCAGGGATGTTTACCCATCAAAGATATTTTAATTAAACAGAAAACTAAAAGAGTTAACCGTAAAGGAAGAAATTTGATAAATTAGCCTACATTAAATGTGAGACTTCTGCTCAAAAGCCTCCATTAAGAGTAAAAATTCTAGCCAGACAGCGGGAGAAGATACAATTCATGTATTTGACAAAGAACTTGTATTCAGAATATATAAAGACTTAGTAAGAGTCGCTCAGAACAGAAATCCAACACCAGAATGGGCAACAGATCAGCACAGACAGTCACAGAGAGGACATCCAAACGGCCAACAAACAGGAAACGATGCCCACCCTCACTAGAGATCAGGGAATGCAAGTCAACGCACAGTGCGGTCCCACCACGATCCCACTGTTAATAAGGACAGAAAGTACCCAGTGTTGGCATTTCTGCCACTATTGCCTAAAGCTGACGGTACACACGTCCCATGACCAGCATAGCTGTGTGGCCAATAGAAAACGTTGTGTGTTCGCCAAAACCATGTGCTAGAATGTTCATAGCGGCACTTCTGGTAAGGCCGCCGACCTGGGAACCATCCAAATGCCCGTCCGTCCTCTGTTGCGCGATGAACAGAAGGCTGCACGGCGACAAACGTGAGCGAATGACACCTACCCAAAACCACACGCCGACTCTACATCCCTCCACGCGCAAAAGAGAACGGACTCCGCATTCCCCTTACAGAAGCTGGGATCGCGCTTCCCCTCGGGATGTGCTGCCCAGAGGCCGGCAGAAAGGGGCTGTGGAGATGCCGGCGATGTTCTGAGCCTCGATCTGGGCTCTGGTCACACAGTTTACTTGTAGAAACTTCACCTCACACATTACGACTTACTCCCTCTTCTATGTGTATGTTATGTTCAGTAACACATTTATTTTAAGTCACCGTTAATGAAAAGACAGGTGGAGAGTAGAACATCACTGAGGTCTGGCCTGCTCTGTAAACCAGGGGCCCCCCTTTTAGGGTCCCTTCCTCTTTCCCTAAAGACATATTTTTACATGTTTCTACAGATACATGTAGTTTGAAAATAAATTCCTTTTTGTGGTTATTGGATCGATTTTCCCCCAGCACAAACTTCTGAATGCAGGTGGATGGAACTTTGGCCCTTTCTCTGGGGAAGAGTCTTCAAATAATGTTACGATGTTGCCCTTGGCTTCTGGTCTCCTGTGGCGAAAAGATTCTATATGTTTCTTTCTAAAGCTCTTTATCTTTACCCAGTTTTTAGCTTCTCTGTCTCCTACAGCTGCACAAAATCGCAACGAAGTGGGAAGATGAGGCCACTGCAGGGTCACCTCCTTAGGGTTGAGGCGAATGGGGGGCTGGCCCTGTCTTCCCCCCTCCCCCCGCCGTGATCAGAGACAGGGAAAGCCAGGACTCTAACCAGCTAGGGCAGCCCCTCCCCAGGCAACCGCCTGCCAATACCAGCATTGCTATAAATGAGCTTGTAGGGCAGGTGACAACAAGTCACAGCAGGTCGCGCCCCCCAGACCACCTGCCGCACCCCTTCAACCCAGGCGCCCATCAGCACATCCCCTGCAAGCCCTGCAGCCATGACCCAGACACAGCCTGGGGCCTGGGCCTGGGTCATTCCAGGGGAGGAGACAGACGATAAACAAGACAGCAGAGAAACCAGATAACGGGAAGGAAGTAAACAGGGTCATGAAAGAGAGAGTGACTGGGAAGGCCTCCCCGAGGGGCCATGTCTGGGGTGAGAAGGGCCAGCACAACGGGGGTGGGGAGGGCTGGTCAGGCCAGGCAGCTGCCCGTGTGGGGCCCAGAAGGGCGCTGTGTGTGTGTGTGTTTGAAGTCAGGAAGCGGCCCTCAGGGCTGCAGACAAGGGTGAGGGGAAGGGGCCGGCGGAGGGGGTCCCAGGCCATGGGAAGGCTCTAACTCAGAGCCGTGGGAAGCCAGTAGGAGGGCTAAGCAAAAAAAGAGACACGATCTTATTCGCACTTTAAAAGATAATTCTAATGCATTAACAAAATGTCCTATACTCGTACAATGGAATATTCTTCAACCTTAAAAAAGAAAGCCGGACCCCTGCAACAACGTGGATGAACCCTGAAGCCTTCACACTCCGAGAAATGCGCCGTCTCAGAAGGGCAAACACCAGGTGACTCCACTGTTAGGAAGTCCTCCGGGTCAGGAGATTTAAAGAGGCAGAAAGCAGAGTGGTGGGTGCCAGAGGCCGGCACAGAGGGGGTCCTTGTTGCATGGGGACAGTTTCAGTCTGGGACGGTGAAAGAGTTCTGGAGGTGGACGGGGTGATGGTTGTACCCCAGCCTGAATGCGCTTGGTGCCCAAGAACCGTGCACTTGAAAATGGTCAAAACAGTCAATGGTATGTTATGCATATTCTACCACAAAAGAAAACTAATTTATTTATTTGTTTTTTTAGAGACAAGGGGAGAAGGGGAGAGAATTTTAAGTAGGCTCACTCCCAGCATGGAGCCCAACGCAGGTCTCGAACTCACAATCCTGAGATCGAGACCTGAGCTGAGATCACAGGTGGGACGCTTAACCAACTGAGCCACCCAGGCACCCCAAGAAAACTCATTTTAAAAGATAATTCCACCTGCTGAGTGGAGGATGGACAGCAGTAACTGGGTCCAAGAGAGGAGGCAGAGGGACCTTCCGTGCCCGTGGTGTGGGGCGGCCTGTCGGCGGGGAGGAGGCCTGACTGGGCAGCCTCGGTGGGATGGGCGGCGGGCAGATTTGCCCACCAGGTCACTCAGAGCTCAGCCGCGGATGCTTTAGGGGGACGTGGAGGGGAAGGTCAATATGTTTCTGACCCACTGACCAATGACAATGACGGAATACGAGAGGAACCAGAAAGCGTTCCAAGACAGATGGTGCAAGCGCGCCCTTTGATGTTTGAATTTTCAGAACTGTCTTTCACACTGTTGTCTTCAAAACGATATATCATTTTTTTCAACAAGAAGATTTAAAAGCCCACATGTAAGGCCACTGCACATCTTCAAGCCGAGCATGTGTCGGGGCGCAGGACGGCCGGCGTCAAACCCACGTCCACAGTGGCTGTCGATCCAGTGGGGTCTGGTCAGCGAGCCCCACCTGCTTCCCGCTCCGGGCTTTGGTCTGACAGCACAAGGTCATAAATCTAGTCCCCAGGAGGGGTGCTTTGGGGAAGGGCCTCGTTGAACCCTAAGACCCCCTTATGAGGCAGGGACTAAGGTCCCTATTTTACAAGCAAGGGACATGGGGCTCACAGAGGTTGAAAGAGCCGTGCGTCTCTGCTCCCCACAGCTGGGCCCAGCCAGTCAGCCAGCCGAACGCCACTGTCTGCACCAGGCGGACGCTCCTGAGACGGAGACACTAAGCCATCCAACAGCGATGGAGAGAATTCTCCATCCTCAGGGAGGGGCCCAACAGAGGCAGAGGGCGATGCAGAGATCCTAAGAGGCCAGATCGTCCTCTGGCCCCGGGGCTGGACCCGGCCTCACTGGAGTGGTGCTCCGGGGCTATTCTGCGGAGAGAGAAGCCGGCTGGGCTCAGGGAGGGTGGGCAGGCGAGGAGGGCTGAAGGTGCTGGAAGAGCACAGGCTGCGAGCCAGAGCTCTGCTTCAGCCCCAGCTCTGCCCTCTCCGGGCTGGGTATTTAGTGTTTGGAAGCCTCGGTGCTCTGAGGCTCTGGTAACACGGGGGGTGAACAGTGTCTACTCTGAAGGGTTTTGTGAGCAGCAAATTAGATAAGGTGTTTGCACAGCGTTTGTTTATCTGGGGAGGCCTGGGAGGGTCTGCTGGGGGCTCTGGGGGCCAAGGGCAGCAGCTAAGCTCCCCTCCTCAGGCCTGGGCACTCCCAGCAGACAGGAGGTCATGGTGTGGCATGCAGGGCTGCTTCTCACGAACCCCCTCACTTCAGAGCCATGTTCTGCCAGGGGCAGGAGAGTATCTTTAAAGACCCGGGACCCAGGGGTGCCGGGGTGGCTCCGTAGGTGAAGCATCTGCTTTCAGCTCAGGTCATGATCCCAGGATCCCGGGACTGAGCCCCACATCGGGCTTCCTGCTCAATGGGGAGTCTGCTTCTCCCTCTCCCTCTCCCTCTGCCTCTCCCCCTGCTTATGCTCTCTCTCTCTCAAATAAATAAATAAAATCTTGAAAATAAAAAAAACACCCTGGGCCCAAGTCACCTCCCCAGTGACCCTGCCTCACTCTGCCAGAGGGACGGAGTCATTCCTCCTGCATCCCACGACTCCCCATGAATACGCCCATCATTGGCCTTCTGTGTCCGAAACCACTGCAGCCACACTGCGGGCACCTGCTTTTGCTAGCAGCCCTAAGCCCCGTCCGGGAGAGGGGCATCCCACAGCCGCGTAGAGCAGAGCACGGGGCAGGCGCTCACGGGCGTCTGTTGAATAAAACGGAACCAAACCACAGTGACATGTTTCCGTACAGGAGCCTTAATATGTCTCCTTATTACACGAGGAGGCTGATCATAGATTGTTTAGGGAGTACAGGAGATTGGGAAGAGGGGGAAATGGTCCGCTTCTGACCCCCCACGGATGATCTGGGGAAACAGTAACCTGCACGGCCTCGCGGGCAGTCTTCCCCAGGCATCATCTTTGTTTTCACATAATGATGTTGCCTTCTTTACACACGATTTTTTACATCTGGCCTCTCTCCACAAGAGTTACAATATTTCAGTCTTCTATCTCGGCATCATCTTTACTCAGTTCGGGACTATCCATTTTCCCAAAAATCATGTTTCCAAAATAAAGATATAAAGAATTATGCCTAGAAGCTTTCAAAATTATTTTTATCGGTAAACCCTATTTGTATAAATAGCATCTTGGGTGGAACTCTGATACATAAAGAGATAGCAAAGATATTTTATTCAAAAACATTTGTTTTCGAAATCAAGGTCCTGGCTTTTGCTTAGGATGATGGCAAGCACTCAGCACACGAAGGGGACAGGGTGACTTGGGGGCCACCCGCGCAAGAGTAATGAGCTGGAACATCGCATCAGGGCACACCTTTCCCACTGAAGAGACACGAGGGGCTCGGGCAGAAATACCTATGCCAGAACTGTACAAAACACAGCTACACCCCCCAAAAAAATATGTTTTAGAACACAAAAATAAAGTTGTTGAATACACAAGGATACTCAAATCCCTCCAGCAGAACACAAGAGCAAGTGATTTGGAAAGAATTGTTTGGGGCGCCTGGGAGGCTCAGCCAGTGAAGCCTCTGCCTTCGGCTCGGGTCGTGATCCTGGGGTTCCTGGGATCGAGTCCTGCATCGGGCTCCCCTGCTTCTCCCTCTCTCTCTGCCTCTCCTCTGGTTTGTCCTCCCTCTCTTTCTCTATCTCTCAAAGAAATTAAAAAAAAAAAATCCTACCCACTGCATAAATAAATAAATAAATAAATAAATAAATAAATAAATAAATAGAATTGTTTGTTGAGAGGTGGTACTGTTACAGGACACTCGGCAAGCCTGTAAGTGATGTGTTCTCATCTGCAGAGGGAGAACAGGAGCAAAACACAAGGATCTGAGAGTCAGAAAGGACAGAGTCCGATCAGATCCAGACCCAACCATCCACATGGCCACTTATTCTGTGTGCGGTGCTACGGGTCTTAGGGACCCTCCGCGGCCCCCACTCCGCTGCCCCGGCTTCGAACCCCGTTTGGTAGTGCCCAGCTCCCTCTACTGGCAACGGGGGGAGCCTGCCTTCCCCACCGAGATCAGTAGTGTTTCTGATGGCTGGCGGTGGTGGAAAACAGAACCCTTTCTAGAGGACTCCCATTCCTTTTGGCACTTCGGCTGCCCTCAGATTTATTAATTTATTCTCGAATGGGAAATTCTGGAGATGAATGAAAAGGTTAACACCACGTAGCATTTTTTGACTCTGACACTGAATTGCCCACGGCAGAGAGTAGACAGGCACGGCCTGAACCAGACTTCTCCCCCAGACACGGGGCGGTGGGCAGGTGGCTGAGCTCGGCCCCCCGGAAGCCACAGTGTCCGTCCCCACGTTTGAGTTCAGAACTAAGAGCAGTGCCACAAGCCTAACACTCGGTACCTCCCCGGTTCTGATCACAGTCAGCCTAGGACCCAGAGCTGGTGTTAAGTCACTGGACGGGGCACCTCTGAGCTAGAAAATCCACTAACAGGCCGGTAACCTCAGCCCACGGAAGGTGGGACTTGCCAAGTCCCCTTGAAGTGACCAAAGGAATGGGACAAGGAGGTTCTATCAAAGTGCGAGCAGGCAAAGAGAAGCCAGGGCACAAGGCCACGGACATCCCCGCACAGGGCCATGAGAATGCGAACCCCCTGCTTCCAGCCTTTCATGCTCCAAGAAAAGGGCAATTGCAGAATTGTGGACTTCTCCCTTCGCCAGACAACCCGAAGGGGCGGCGGGGCCAGTCAGGGAAGGGCGCTGGCCCAGCCAGCTTCACGCTGCCGTTCAGAAAACCAAGTCTTCGGCTCTGGCTGCCTGACTCTCCCCCATGTGAAAGCATCTCAGACCTGACAGAGGAAACCCCCACGAAGTCTCAACTTTCCCCTTCCCCCTTTGAGCGTGCTTGCCAAGATGGGCACATGCGCCCATTTTCAACAACTAGAAAAGTAACGCTCCCGAAGCAATGGGAAAACCTCACTGCCACAGGCAGAGAGCACAGAGATTGTCCACAGGAGCGTGATGGGTGCCCCTCCAGGTGCACCAGGCTCACACCCAGGCCACGCTTTCTGCGGTCGCTTTCTAGCCAGTTAGTGCAGTGGCAGTGTGAAGGCTGGCCCGGCCAGCAAGGTGCTGGATTCCGGCAGGTGACTTTAACTGGAGGGCCCTTCATTGGCCTGGATGAACATTCCCTGAAATGCACTGCAGGCTGGGACTCTTCCTACACCATCCTTCTTTCTTCCCTGGCCTTCCACGGGAGTGCCTCTCCCGCACCGGCCCCCAGTGAATCTCCTGCACATCTATCCCACCCTAGACCTTGGCGCCTGCATGAGCAGAGATCCTAAGAAAATGAGTATTTGTAAAGAGACAAGTTGAGGCATCAGAGGAACTGTGTTCCCATGAAAGAAACTGAAGATACGCTGAGCCTAGCTTGCGTATGCATTTTTCTAAGACCAAAGCAAGCAAGCATGGCCAGGTCCAATCTGAGGAAGATTCCTCTACAGGAAAAACCTAATTGTTGAATTGATGAGCATGCGAAGAGTGGCACACGGCACACTGGACACGACAGGAAACTCAAGTTCCATAGGAACCGAGCACAGGAAAGAAGCAACAAGTAACAGGAGAATAAGGGTCTAAAATAAAAAGGCCAGTCTTCTAACCTAAAATGTGTCACCCAATACTATGAACTATTAAAGAGACCACATCTAGAAATAACCTGGAGACTTTTCTTTTTGTTTTTTTTTGGAAAGGGTGAGAGAGAGAGAATCTTAAGCAGACTCCACGCCCAGCACGGAGCTCCCGATGAGGTCTCACGACCCTGAGATCATGACCTGAGCCAAAATCAAGAGTCAGACGCCCAACTGAGCCACCCAAGTACCCCTCTTCATTTCTTTGAAATATTTATGTTTGGGATGCCTAGGTGGCTCAGTTGGTTAAGCGTCTGCCTTCGGCTCAGGTCATGATCCTGGGGTCCTGGGATGAAGTCCCCTGTCAGGCTCCCTGCTCAGCCGGGAGTCTGCCTGTCCTCTGCCTGCTGCTACCCTCTGCTTATGCTCTCTCACTCTGTGGCAAATAAATAAATAAAAACTCTTTAAAAAAATAATAAAACATATGATTAAAGTAGAAATTGCAACATATCACAGGGCTTACAAGGAACATAGTTTTATATATATGAAAACAAGACCATCAGCCTCAGGGGTGGTAAATGAACCTATTCAGTTGCAAGATTTCTACATTTGATGCGAAGTGGTACATGAACTCTAGGCAGACTGAGAGCCTGAGAATGGATATCGTCCTAGAGCATCCACTAAAACATTATGCAGACAGGACAGCTAAAAAGCCAATCAGTTAAACTGTACTTCTAAAATAAACAACTAATCCAAACAGAAAAACAATAAAATGATAAATCTAAATCTGACTCTACCAGTAATCACGGCTTGCTGTGAATTAAAAGGTGGCACCTGTCAGAACAGAGAGAAGTGTTAAGAGCCAAGTATGTGTTGTGTATAGGAACTCCACTCACTTTAAGTTGAAAGACAGAGGCAGAAAGTGGTGTCTCGTGCACACAGTACGCATTAGAAGGCTGGAGAAGCTCTAATTCACATCAGATACAACAGAATTGGACATAAAAGGTATTAGGAGAGGAGCGCCTGGGTGGCTCAGTCGTCAAGCGTCTGCCTTCGGCTCAGGTCATGATCCCAGGGTCCTGCGATCGAGCCCCGCACTGGGTTCCCTGCTCAGCGGGAAGCCTACTTCTCCCTCTCCCACTCCCCCTGCTTGTGTTCCCTCTCTCGCTGTCTCTCTCTGCCAAATAAATAAAATCTTTAAAAAAAATGTTATTAGAGATAAAGAGGGGAATTTTGTAATAATAAAATGGTCAATTCATTAGGACGACGTAATACAACCCTCAAAATACGAAGCAAAATTGATACAATTAAAGAAACAGACAATTGCACAATCATAATAGATCTTTACCACCTCACAACACCTGATAAGACACAAAAAATCTAGGCAGACACAGAAGATGTGAACAACAATAGTATTAATTATGTAACCTAAATGGTATTACAGAACAAATTCACCCAACATTCTGGAGTACATATTCTTTTTTTTTTTTTTTTTTTTTTACAGATTTTATTTATTTATTTGACAGAGAGAGAGACAGCCAGCGACAGAGGGAACACAAGCAGGGGGAGTGGGAGAGGAAGAAGCAGGCTCATAGCGGAGGAGCGATGTGGGGCTCGATCCCATAACGCCGGGATCACGCCCTGAGCCGAAGGCAGACGCTTAACCGCTGTGCCACCCAGGGGCCCCTGGAGTACATATTCTTTTCAAGCAAACATGGAACGTTCACCAAGACAGACCATACGTATACCAGGTCATATTAGGAGTCTCAGTAAAACTAAAAAGACTAAAATCATAAACATATTCTCTAACCTCGATGGAATTAAAGTACAAATCAGTAACAATATTTAGGGAACAAAACAGACATCTGCTAATTAGGCCATATATTTCTAGATCATCAACCCATGGGTCAAAGAAGAATTCACAAGGAAATGAGAAAATATTTACAACTGAACGATAACGAAAAGACAACACGTTAAAAATTCTGAGGTGCAGCTCAAGTGGTACTTAAAGAAAAACGTGCGACTTCAAATATTTCTATTAGAAAAAAGTCTAAGATCATGACCTATCTTAAGCTAAAGAAAAAAAGAGCAAAGTAAATCCACACTAAGTAGAAGAAAGTTAACGAAAAAGAGCAGAAATCAGTGAAACCGAAAAAGGTGAGAAAAGTTAACAAAGCCAAAAGCTGGTTCTTTGAAAATCAGATCAACAAAACTCACAAAGTCCCCGCGAGACTGATCAGGGAAAGGGGCAGACAGAAACCACCGGTCCCGGGACGAGAAAGCAGTAACCACCGCAGCTCCTACAGATGTGAAAAGAACGAGGAGGACTCCCATGAGTAATACGGGTTCTGTATGCTGCACGGATTACATACTGTGTTCTTACGGTGACGCTAAGGAAATCGTTATTGAAATCACGAGAGAAAATATGCTGACAGTATGGCACTGTTATTGATTGAAAAAAAAATCCTCATGTAAGTGGACCTGTGCTTTTCTGACCTGTGATGTTCAAGGGTCAACTGTGTAACTAAATGACACAAGATAAAACCAAAATCTGAATAGCTCTGTATTTATTAAACTAAATCTGTTATTAAAAATCATCCCACGAAGAACACTGCAGGCCCAGATGATTTCACACATTAATTTTATACATACAGTAACGAAAAAAGAGGATGGTCAGAATTAGGTCATTAAAAAGTCAGCTTTAATATCAACAGGAATAATGGCCAGGAGTCAACATTATTCAGGTTACAAACGCCAGACTATGAAGAAATAGGAAACCAGCTCCGATGAAATTCATTTCTTCTTCCCCTTCAAAGGTTTGGCGAATAGAGCCGGGTCGATCTGGTCCCTTGCCAGGCCCCTGATGGAGAAGAGCCTGGCTGCACGCTCCTGCAGGGTGCCCCCACATTTCAGTCCCAGGGCCATGAGTTCACACTTGAGCCTGTCCAAACCCAGTGCCTCCAGCTCTGCCGTGGAGCTGAAGGCCAGCAAATCCAGAGCTTGCTGACCAGTATCCTAAGGGGGGAAAAAGGGAAAATATTCAAAACAGACTCCTCCCAGTCATGAGGGGCACCTGGGGCTGCCTCTGGCTCAGGTCATCATCCCAGAGTCCTGGGATTGAGCCCATGTTGGGTTCCCCGCTCAGCGGTAAGTCATAGCCGCTAAGCGCTCATACGGGCCATCCACTCCAATTCAGATATTAAAATGTGATCAACGTGTGGCTTAGAGCTGATAAAATAGGGAACCAGGGATGCCACCTAGTGGCAAAATGATACACATTCCAGAGTTTAAAAGAAAAAAACCAAAGGACTTTTTGGGGCGCAGAGGCAAGCTTCACCCTCATCTGTACTTCTGGTTATGAAACAAACCTTCCCACTTAGCAGCCGAGGGGGAAAAGCATGTTTTCATGTTACGGAATTACTGAGGAACTGTGGCCATGAAGCTGCCCTGGCTCCGGACGTGGACCCCCAAACTACTTACCGTATTTCCTGACTGGCTTCCCTCCAGTCTGGCAGCGGGCTCGCTTGCCCCTGCCTCTCCAGGCGCAGCCTCGGCAGCTCTGTCCCCATCGGCCACCTCCTCCGCCTCTGGCTCTGTCTCCGGGGTCCGTCCAGCCCCTGCCGTCTCCTCTCCTGCGGGCTCTTCGCCCTCTGCCCCACGCCCCTCCTCCCGGCTCTTCTCGGGTTCTGTGGCCATTGTCCTGTTCACAAGCCCCTCAGCAGAGATCTGTCCCGATTCAGCACACACATCTGCGGAGACCGCACACCCAGAGGCCGTCCCTGGGGCCGGCAGTGGCTCTGGGGAGCAAGAGGCTGTGCTGGCCACGCCCAGCCCCGGACAGCAGTGGGGAGACCCAGCTGCTGACTCCGCGCCACCGAGGCCGCTGTCTGCAGCATGTGAGCTCGTGCCTGAAGTACTAGGAGCTTCTTCCCGGTCATCATCTGAGGTCTCCGAGCTGGACTCCTCCGCTGTCTCCAGCCCTTCCATGCCCAACCTGCCGCGAGCAACAGAAAGGTACAGCTTCTCTGCTGGACAGAGTTACGGTCTGTCCAGGAACAGACCGTCAGGGTCAAAGTATCTGCTTGCGTGAGATGGACAGTAGCTAAGTTTCAGAGAAAGATATTCAGAAGTATAAACAGAGGGGAAAAAATTCAGTGAGCCTGGAATCAACCATCCCAAAGATCCAAGAGGGAATCCTCTTTAAAGTTGTGAATCTCTTTTTTTTTTAAAGATGTTATTTATTTATTTGAGAAAGAGCACAAGCAGAGGGAGGAGCAGAGCAAGAGGGAGAAGCAGACTCCCCACTGAGCTGGGAGCCAATGCAGGGCTCGATCTCAGGACCCTGAGATCATGACCTGAGCCGAAGGCAAACGCTTAACCCACTGAGCCACCCCAGCGCCCCTAAATAGTTGTGAATCTCTTAAAACAAAATTCATTTTGCCTAAAGCTTTTGTTCCTATCTTGTACAAAACTCAACAGTGAGAAACGTAGATAAAATATCAAACAGTTAAAAGAAAATCCTTTATTCATAATTGCCCCAAACTGGAAACTACCCAAACTATCAACAGAACGGATAAACAGATGCAATAATACTTGGCAACAAAAAGGAATGAACCACTGATACATATGATATCAGCCGTGGATTTCAAAAGCATTGTGCTAAGTGAGAGACTCCAGACACAGAGGGCTGCACAACATCCTCGAAAAGACAGAACGGTCGGAACAAACACCACACCAGGCATCAGCGCTTGGCTGGGGTGGGGGCAGGGGAGCGGGAATTAACCACAAAGGGGCACATGGGGAATTTTTAGGGAAATGGAAATATTCTATATCTTGGTTACATGACTGTATTTCTCAAAACTCATAGATCTATTCAATGAAAAAGTATGAATTTTAGTGCACGTAAATTCCATCTCGACAAACCTGATTCAACCCCCCCAACCCCACACAATCCCACTACCTGTACTTTCAAGAACACTTAATTCCTGGGGCGCCTGGGTGGCTCAGTCAAACGTCTGCCTTCGGCTCACGTCATGATACCAGGGTCCTGGGATGGAGCCCTATGTCAGGCTTCCTGCTCTGCCCCAACCCCTGCTTGTGTTCTCTCTCTCTCTCAAATAAATAAATAAAATGCTAAAGAAAAAACAAACAAAGAACACTGAAGATTCTATGCTGGACTCACGTAGTTCCATGATCTTTAATTAATAATTATCTTTCTACCCCCAAAGCAGAGGCCAGCAAGGAAGCAAGATGCATCTGGACGTCATTTTCTAGAACTTGGCCCAAGGGAACTGAGCTAGTGACCTGAAGACCCATGGGAAGGGCAGGAGCACCACCAGCAGGATGGACAAGAGAAGGCGCCATTGTGCTTTTCAGCTGCATGTGGAAAAGTGGTCAAAGCGAGCTCTGGCGGTGGCCACAGACCTCAGTAACGACTGTGAAAAACCACAGAGAAAACAGAACAATCTGGAAAGTACAGCCATGGCTTCCACACAGAATTTCTGAAAGTTAACTCTTTCAACACCAAATAGTAATTCAAGTATAAAGTGATTCTTACGTGATCTTTCACTAAGGAAAAACCGTCCTTTAGCTTCCATTCCCAGCACGCAAGGCAGAAACCACAAGGAGTGTGCACGGTGTGACAGCCGTGGACACCTGAGAACTGGAAGACTCTGGAAATTTCCAAGCTCCCATCAAACCTAACTTTAAAAAGCGTTTACGCCAGATAGGCAAGAGGAAATGCTGTCAGGCCGCACAGATCTCTTTGGGATGAAAATGAAGTGTAACTTACCAAAAGCACTTCCTTTTCCCCGCACGGGCTCCTCCGTCTGTTTCTGATTGGTTGGGTCTTTTCCGACTCTCACCGATTTCAGCGGAAACCATCTTGCTGGAGGCAGCCTGCATACCTAACCGGAAATGTTCCCAACTCAGTTATGCCATCAGAAGTGAGTATAACTGAAGACATTATAAACAGTACGGACGACAAAAGCTGCCATGTTGCAATCTAAAGCTTGAGTTTTAAATTTCTTAACATACCAAACTTTAATACGGCTAAACTGAGATTCGACTCAAGCTCACACAGGTTTAAAGCACCGTGCATTCTGGCTCTGGAACCGGGTTCTGAAAACACTGTAGCTCTGAGACGGACAGGTGCGTCCCCGGCCTCCCCGGACCTGATGGTCCATCCCCATACCTGCTGCTTGTACAGCATTCCATCACAACCTTCTGACTGAAAAGATTCCTTCCTACTCAACAGAACCCACGAGGGCCCTAACATAATGCTTTGGATCCTAAAAAAAAGTTAATCATTCTCACTAAAAACCATTAAAAAACAGACCTAAAACTAGAAGCAAGGATGTTGAGGTCTAAAGACTTCCTGAGGACTTGGCATACCCCACCAAGCACAAGTGTTCTTACCTGGGGCCCATGGGCCCCCGGAATTCAGAAGTCAAGTACATCACATATCGTGGGTGCGCTCTTTTTTTCTAGGGTTTAAGGCTTACTGTTTATTCCTATTATTACTTTGAAAGATTTCACTTATTTTAGAGAGCACACCTGTGCACAGGGGGCGGAGCACAGGGAGAGGGACAAGCAGACTCCCCACTGAGCACGGGGCCCAATCTGACGACACTGAGATCATGACCTGAGCCAAAATCAAGAGTTGGATGCTTAACCAACTGAGCCCCCCCAGGCACCCCCATTCTGTTTCTTATCGAGGGGAGAGGTTCCATGGCTTTTATCTGATTCTCAGTCTGTAACCCACAAGGACTCCAGGACTGCCCTCTGTGCGCAGCGGGGACGGCGTGGCTTCAGTTAGGGGCCCTCCTTCTCACCTTTGAGGACGGAGTCCTCCAGGCGCTCGGCCATCTCATGGCACTGCTGCTGATACGCGGGGCTGGTGAAGCAGTGCCTGGGCTCGGTGAGTTTCCGCTGCAGCCGCTCCAGGCGCTTCTGCTCCTTCTCGGCCTCCCGCTCAGCCTGCTGTCTCACCCACTCAGCCATCCTGGGACAGGGGAGAGAGACGGGGCTGACCGGACGCATCCCACACACTCTTGTTTCTACGTGAAAAGTCTCCCACCCCCGGACGAATCCACACTGTCCTGTGCCTGCCCCGGCCTTACCACTAGCACACTGTGAGGGACCCCCTAAAACCCCACGGGAATTATTCAACTACGGAAAGGGCTAAGGCCGGTAACAATGAGTGACCACACTAATCCCTGAAGGCTACCGTTCGATACGCATGGCACGTGGACAACCACAACTGGCAGGAACGTGCGTTGCTGTCTTCAAAGAAGTTAACACAGCGGGCAGCTTACGCTTTCTCATGGTTGACATCTCGTAGCCTCCTCCCGCTGAGGTCCCGGCAAGCTTCTCGGTTGGTTGTCTTCTCAATCTGGGCACCAAGCGCTCGGAGCATAGATCCAAACCCTGGGCAAGTATATTTGGAGAACGCAGGTTTAAAGAAGGGTTCAAGGACGGACAAACACCAAATTTGTGAAAATGCTAGTATATCACGAGATTTAAAATGATCTCTTTGGGGCACCTGGGTGGCTCAGTCGGTTAAGCATCCAACTCTTAGTTTCGGCTCAGGGTCGTGAGATCACGCCCGCATCGGGCTCCACGCTCAGTGAGGAGTCTGCTAAAGCTTCTCTCTCTTTCTCCCTCTGCCCTTGCTCATGCTCGCACTCTCTCTCTCTAAACGAAATAAATAAAACTTTTTTTTTTTTTAAAGATTTTGTTTACTAGATAGAAAACGACCACAAGTAGGGGGAGCAGCAGGCAGAGGGAGAGGGAGAAGTAGGCTCCTTGCTGACCAGGGAGCCCGAAATGGGGCTCAATCCCAGGACCCTGGGACCATGACCTGAGCCAAAGACAGGCACTTAACAACTAAGCCACCCAGGTGCCCCAATAAATAAATCTTGAACAAAACAAACAAACAAAAAAGATCTTTTTTTTTTTTTAAGAAAGAATATTAAGATTCTGCCCAGGCATCAAAGGTAAAAATATGGATAAACCTGATTCAACCTCGTGCCTTTTGCCCTTCCTCTTATATTTCTGAAATACCGTATCTGCACCATTTGGATATTTTTTTTTAAGATTTATTTGAGAGAGAAAGTGCAAGTGAAAGAGAGCAGGAATGGGAAGGGGCAGAGGGAGAGGGAAGAACAGACTCCCAGCTGGGCAGGGAGCTCAGTGTGAGGTTCAATCCCAGGACCCTGGGATCATGACCTGAGCCAAAGGCAGATGCTTATTCGACTGAGCCACCCAGGCAACCCCCACACTGGGATATTTTAGAGGGCTTTACCCAGTGCCACAGATCCCAAGGTTCCCAGATCAATAACTTAAAAATTTTTATGGTGAGACTTCGCAGTGAGTTTCAAAGGAAACGCAATTGTAAGTTGTCCCTGGCTGATACAATAAGCTTCATTCTTAGCGATACGATTTCAAACAGCAGGATGATTATAATGTGAGATGCCAGTGCGCTCCCTGACAACCAAACCAAATCACTGCGGATGTTAAGAAAGCTTCAGGACAACATGTTAGCACATCAGGAAAAATATCCAGAACTGCCCATAATCCGTTCCTGCTCTTTTAGTTTCTCTTCTCTACTCTTAGATGTGTTCGTACAAAAATGACCTGAATCTACCCCAATCTGTAAACGGCTACATTCCACAGGCTGACTTTAGTCCTCCCTTGGAACTTCAATGACCAGACAAAATCTTGCTAAAAAGCAGAAGGAGATTTAACTGGTTTTTTTTTTTAAGATTTTATTTATTTATTTGAGAGACAGCCAGCCAGCAAGAGAGGGAACACAAGCAGGGGGAGTGAAAGAGGAAGAAGCAGGCTCCCAGCAGAGGAGCCTGATGCAGGGCTCGATTCCAGGACTCTGGGCTCACTCCCTGAGCCGAAGGCAGACGCTCAACGACTGAGCCACCCAGGCGCCCCAGATTTAACTGTTTTAACACTCTTTCTTCAGAAAACTGGACACACTCACGATTGTCTCTCTTCATCCAATCTCCCAAAGGTTTGGAATCTAATTGCCTAAGAGCTACCCTGCTGGCGAGGGTAGAAATTATAATCAGACAATATATTCCTCAAAAATAATAAAAGAGAAACTATACTCAAGACTAGGAAAGTGAATAAAGGAGTTCATATGGCAGAACAAGACCAGCACATCCCAGAGGCCTGCCCAGGGCTAGAGACTGCAGCTGAGACACAAAGCAGCAGCCACCATGCATGTCCTACCTCCTTTTCCTCCACAGAGCCTGGGTTCCAGACTATACACGGCGCCGAGCCGCACTCCGTCACTGACGTCCACAAGGCATCCATTGCACTTCACAAAGAAGCATTCCACTGGAACATCCTAGAGACAAGTTTGGGGTTTTTCAATGAGACAACACAAGTTTCCTGTAGGAAGGGGCCCAGCCCATTATGTTTTCATTAAGCAGATAATGTGTGTTCCATCAGTATTTGTTGACCTGAAAATCCAAAGAAAAAGTCACTTCCTAGGATTTATTCGGGGTATGACTGTTTCCTAACGCCTTGTCATGATACGCACAAGACCTTTTTGTCTTTTGAGTGAAAATAAGAACCGCTCTCTTCTTCTCTGATAGGAAATCAGAGTCAAGGTGGAAAATTATACGGGGCTCAGACCCAGTAATTCTGCCAGGCCCTTTTTCTCTTCACTTTTTTTTTAAACTGGTAATATCAAGTTGCACGAGTTTAAAAGTCACAATACATGCTCTGAAAAGTGTAGATAAGGACACGCAGGGGGAGGGAAGGAGGAGACAGTATGGTTTGCCCACACCTACATCAGCTGTAGCAGGTGGAGGGCCAGCTGGTCTTTTCTGCCCATGTCCCTGAGTTACAGCAGAAGCCCTAGTACCCCCACACCCACTCTGTAGATTGCAAACTTTCTCAGAGCAAGTGATGAAGAGAACATATAAAAGGAGACCCACAAACCAACAGAAAGGAAAAACACACAACTGGTATCTTCCCAAAGTGGACACAATGAATGTTCGTTCCGGACCACATCCCACGGCCATTTCAACGGGACCCGTCTGTTCATTCAACAAATAGTAATCAAGTCCCTACTATTTGCCAGGTACTTTCAAGTGCTGGGATACTGTAGTGAATAATACAATGAATACAGACCCTGCCTCAAGGGAGCTTACGTTCTAGTGGGGAAAGACAGAGAACGAACAAACGAATGCTATCTGATGGCCACTGGTGATAAGCAGGCTGAAGGGGACAGCGTGTGCAGATGGCTGTGCTGATCATCTACCTAACATACACAGTTAGTAAGAAAAGCCTCTCTGATCAAGTGTCACTTTAGCAGAGAATGAAAGGAAGGGAGAGAACAAGCCACCTGGCTATCTGGGAGAACAGCATTCCAGAGCCAAAGGTGGGGAGCAGGAATATGTCCAGAGTATTCGTGGAACAGCAACACAGACAATGTAGCTAGAAGACGTCTGCCAAAGGGGAATGAGGAGGCCTTAAAAGCCCCTGTAAGAACTTTGGGTTTCACTCTGAATAAAGCCACTGCAGGGTTTGGAACAGATTGAGAGCAGAGTTATATTCTTAAAGGATCACTCTAGCTGTTAAACTGGAAATAAAGACTACAGAAAAAGAGACATCAGCTATTGTGACAACCCAGGTGAGCAATGAAGGCCATCTGTCTCGGGGGTAGTGGCAGAAGAGGATGAGAAACGGGGGGGGTGTCCCCCTAAGGCTCTGGAGACAGGCAGTGAGAGCCACAGAGCAACGAGAGAGGAGTCCAAACATTTGGTGTGACTAACAGGAAACAGAGTTGCCATTTGTTAAGAGTGAGAACCATGTTTGGGGAAGAGTACCAGTCTCATTTTGGATGTGTTTGTTTGAGAGACCTAATAAGACCTCTTTGGAGATGCTGAGGAACCTGGTGGGGACACACGTCCGCAGTCTGGGGACAAGGTCTGACCTGGAGATTTCCATATGGAAGACGTCAGCACGCCTAGAGAATGGAAGAAGTGCCCTGCATGAGGGAGGAGGCACAGGAACAAAGATCAGAAGACCCAGTCACAGCCACTCCAAGGTTTAGCGATCAGAGAGACGAGAGGCAGCAGCAAGAGGAACTGGAAGGGAGGCTAGTAAGGTGGATGTGCAGACAAGTGAGCAAAGTGTGCCAAGGAGTGAACGTTGGAGCGTGCCCACAGATGCCAACAGGCCAAGAGAGAGGAGGACTGGAAACCGATCATCGGGTATGGCACGCATGACAGGAGCTGGTCTGCGGCAACAAAAGCCTGACTGGAGGACGTTCTAAAGGAGAAGTTTTCTGTTCAAGGATATTTTCTACAAAGAAAACTAGAGAAAAGGAGGTGACAGCTGATAGGGATGGGGCTCAAGTTTGAGCACTGGTCAGAATGATCCAGGAAAACGGGAAGACACTGGGAAATGCAGCGGAGAGAGAACCAATGCCAAATAAGGTAAGAGGAGAGAGGGTATGGCGCCAAGTGGAAGCTAATTCCAACTCACCCGTAAAATAATGACCGTTCATCCACAGTAACGGAAAAAGAGACGGCAGAATGTACAGCAATAAGGTAGGGGCACTGCTGTGAGGATGAGAAAGGTCTCTCCTGAATGCCCGTGCTTTCTCACTGAATCCAAAGCATGGGCCTCGAGATGGGAGAAGTACTAGAGATTTAAAGAGAGAAGAGGTCAGAGAGTCGTGTAGGAGAGTAAGAACGATGAACTCGGCACTGCTTCCCAAGCCTTTTCACACATGGTGTAGAGAGAACACATCCAGGCGACACGGGGAAATGAGCAAAGCTGCTGAGGCACCCCCAGATTCTGCCCCGCTGCCCAAGAGCTGCAGGGATCAGGATCTCCGCAGTCCTCCAACCCAGTGGAGGCCTACTCTGGCCTGGGGATATACAGCACAAGTGCCACGCGTCACGAGTGTCAGTGTTCGTGAACTTACAGTCAGACTGATTTGTGTGATTAGTTTCCCCGCCACCGTCACTGCCCAGATGGCAGGCAGAAGAGGTGGATTTAAGTTGACCGGACTTTTCCCAGGCAAACATGCTAGCAGGAGAGAGAGAAGCAAAGGAGCTCAGGTTAGATGCAGTGATGTAATTAACAAGAAGGACCATTCTTATCTGTAAAATATTGTCCACTTTTAAGAGTTGTACAGATTAAATGAAGTATGTAATATACCTCATCTTTGTTTTATGTTTATGAATGAAAAGCTACTTTAGTTTCTCTTAATATTTTCTATGTCTAGTGGGTATATATTTCTAAAATTCTAAACAACTTTAAGAGACATTAATGTGAAGATAGAAAGATTATATACACTGTACTTCGTTTCCAAACAGAACTGCTTATTAAACAAGACAACTGAGCAACAAAATTGCATTTTCTACTTAAGAGTCTTATCAATAATCACTAGTAGGAAAAAAGGACAAAGGAAATTTAAAATCAATTTAAGGGTCTTTGACCACTTGCGTTTTACAAAGTACTTCAAACACAAAGTATTGTGCGTCTTAGCCCAATCAGCCTAAGGCCACCAGAAACAAACGTGTAGTTCACCAAAGTCAAATTTATTGACTCACTGCAAACAAGGTGGCAGGTGGGGGGGGGTACGGACTGTGCACAAGAGGAATCATAGGGCGTCTCATCACCAACAAAAAACAATTATTATAGGATTTGAGGCAAGGGTGGAGTTTAGATGAAATTTAAATGAAAGTGTTTGGAGGGGCTCAAAACAGACCGAGCTGTGTGTAAAAGGGGCAACATCAGGTCTAGACTGTGAAGTAAATTGGATCCAGACCCATTTCCTTGGAAACCACAAAGTTAAGATAAACATGGAATGTTTTGTTCAAAAACTCCTACTCTGAAGGTCTGCACCTGGCTGGAAATCAAGAGTGCGTTCTCTATATCAAAGTGACTTAGAGTCTCAAGGCAAGAGTGGGATGCTTCATTCTCACTGATAAAATTTCAAACGGCAAGTGTCTTGTAGTCTGTAATTTTCCAGATCAAGGTTTCTTAGTGAATCAGAAAGCAACAGATTTCCAAGGGAGTCATTATGACATTTTACAACTGTACCATGTCCTCAGGAGAAATACTGTTTCCTATCAACTCTGCAGCTCACTTAATCTGTGTCTGTTATCCTAGCCTGAAGAACAGCAGGAGAGATTGTTACTTTTTCGGTGGACATGAACACTGACCTCATCCTGTGTCAGAACAATTTTGTTTCAAAAAGCACAGATGTGAACTTGAGCTATTTTAATTTCTTCCAGTGTCTCATCAAATGCCCTTTTTAAAGTTTCTTGTTTCTGTTCACGTATGTTATGGTCCTATTTCTTGAGCACCTGAAAGAATCATCCATTCATATTTCTTCCTTCCTATTTAAAATTGTGTTTTCCAATACTTCTCATAATTAAGATCCTATTTTTTCTGGTCATTTTGGATCAACTGTCATGAGATATAAAAGTTATTTTCAGAAATATTAAAATCCATCTATTTTTTAAGGTATTTCCCCACACAGATGGTCAAAAACAGTTCTGACCGTTCTTAGGCTCGGCTGTAGTGTAGAAAGACAAATGGTGAGGCTGTAAAACCACATTATTTGCAAAAACACGTTGCTTTTTCACGGAACCAGTCCAAATAAACAAAGATTTGGTTTCGACTGCTGTGTTAACATGTGTTGAGCTTATAAATAACAGAAGAAACAGCCTAGGGAAACACGGATGAAGTGAGGTTATAAGAAAAACAGACTACTAGATCAAAGACCAAAATTAAAATTAGATTCGGGGAGACCACCAAATCCTTTAGATAACTGAACAGGTTTAATGTCTCACAGCTGGGAGAAACTCGCTTGCTTGATAATTCCGTTAACCACACATGTAACTTTAGAAGTCCGTGGACAAATGTGACCATCAGAGATCAGGGAAAACATCTAAAAGACCCCAAGAACCCACGCCCTCCACAGGACACGTGTGTGAGTGCTCGTCCCCGATCAGAGATCAGATGAACCCACTGCCCTCCCCAACCATCCTCCGGCCTCGGTCTGGGTATGAAAATACTCCTCTACTTGGAGCTAACAGGGCTGTGCAGTGGATAACATGCACATCATAGAAGCACAGGATGAATGCAACGGAAACGTAAGGAAATGCGCCCTAAAAGTCATCTGGACCAACTGCCTCATTTGGGCACGAAGAAGCAACGCCAAAGGTTTCTGTTCGTCCACACGGAGGGCGGAACTAAGCGCCTGTGAGCCGAGGGGTTGTTCTCCCTTCTGTAGGGACACAAAACCACCGCCACCCCAAAGCAAAAGCAAAGCAAGGCCTCAGCATCAGTCTGAAGCACTTTCAAACTGGGGTGCCCTCAGCCTCAAAAACTGAAAACCCCAAAGAACAGACGCGCCCCCGATCCACCCTCACCTCGCCCAATCCTGCCCCCAGTCCGCCTAGCTCCCCTCCCTTCCAGGAAGCGCGAACCTCACCCGATCTTGACAGTGTCGGTGGATCACATCTCGTACGGAGCACCGGGCCGAGGCACACCGCACCGCCTCGCACCCGAAGCCGGGGCCGCGAACCCACACCAGCGGTACAGCCTCCGCCATTTCGGCTACCTCCCGGCCCTCCAGGTCCCGGGGACAGAGCTCTACCACCCGCCCGGCGCGTCTTGATGGCGTCACGGGCCCCTCCGCGCCCCGCCCCCACATCGTCCGCTCGCCCCTCCCCTCCCGTGGGGCAAGTCACGTGATCAGGGCCTCCGCGCCGCGCCGCGCGGGCGGGGGAGGGGAACAGGAAGGGCCTGGAGGAGGCCGATAAGACGGTAGAGCGCGAGGGCGAGGCGTTGCTAGGAGACGTTGCTGGGGCGGGGCTCGGGGGACTATGTATAAAAGGCTGGCGCGGGGTCAGGTTTCGAGCGTTCTGGCCGCGAGCGATAAGGCGGATTCGAGGCGCCGCCCCGCAGGCTCCGGCCGTGTCCCTGCGGCTGCGTGGTTATTTTTGGGTCTCGGGGAGCCGGGGCCGGAGGAGGCGCGTTCCCTGGGGGCGCGAGGAGAGTCGCTGCAGTTCCGGAAGCGGTGGGAGCGGCCTCCTCGGCCCCGGAGGTCCCCCTTCGCCTTCCCAGGGGCCCGGGAGCGGTCGCGGGGGCTCCCCGGTGGCCAAGCGCTCTCCTCCTTGGTGTTTGCCGGCCGCGCGCAGTGCCTTCTTCCTTCCTCCTGCCGCCGTTTGCAGGACGCTTGCCCGCGAGTGGGTCCCGCGGGGGCGGGGGAGTGGGCCAGGGCCATCCACCGTGGTGCCGGCCCGCACCCCCCACGCTCGCAGTGAGGACACTCGGCCGAGGAAACTCCAAGGAGGCTCCGAAGTCACGTCACTGTGGCGGCAGGAGCACTACTGTAAAACCAAGGCCTGTGAAGTTAGGGATTCTGACTGTTGTCTTTGCTTCGCTCGCCCTGTAGGGAAACAGGGAAAGAAAAGGGCCTCGGTGGGGCTTCCAGTAGCGCAAGAAAAACTACACCAAATGCTGAAGCCGTCGTCCCTGGAGAGCAGCGCTGTGCAGAGTGGCTCTCGCGATGACCCCGGATGGAGTCCACGGGTGTCTCACCAAGTACAGAAAAGCAGTCCGGACCCTGGACAGCTCGAACCCCTCTATACGCTCCTTCTCCGTCTCCGCCCTCAGTGTCCCTGGACAAGAAACCTGAGCTCCAAGCCCAAGCCTCTTCGTTTATTCTTGATTTCTTCTTTCTTGGGATTAAAAAAAAAAAAAAAGGCTATTTCAAAGGTTTGGGGTCTTCCTCTCCTCCAGGTAACCAGACAAAAGGGCAGTTCAGCTGTACACAACGTTTTTGCCTCGGTGATTTGTACATGTAAGATTAATCAGTCCTTTTTAGTAAGGAAAGTCCACGTCATTTATTACTAGCATTATATCTCATCCTCCTGAAACCCCACGTCTGAAAGAAATCGTTCACTCTTTATCTCTCTGTTGCATTTAAATTCCTATTATTGAAAAAATTCTAAGTATTGGATAGGCATTGCCATTAAAATATGAAATAGCTATTGTTATTAACTATTGCCTTTTCAAAGATACATATTTACTGATTGATATTTAAGCTTCTTAAACCTTCACACTGAGCATATAGCACTATGATGTAACCGAGTAGAAGTCAAATAAATATTAACTGGATATCTGATGAATCACTAAGGTAGTAAGTCAAATTACTCCCAGTGCACGTCTGAAGAAATTTATTTTGCACTGGTGTAACACTTTCTATGTTAAGAATGCAGAATTCAACTTGGATTGGTGGTTTTAAAATTCATTTTAGTAGTCGGGAAACTGAGGACGGTAAAGTCAGGGCTATAGCCAAGAACAACACATCGGTAGAGAAAAATCTAGAAAGACAGCTGATGAGCAGGGTGGCTGAGAATCTACAGTGGTATCCAGTAGGCAACTGCCGTGTGGCCAGACTGGTCAGTGGTTATGGAAAAGTAGAGACAACTTCTGCCACCTTCCCCACTGCATATAATGGTAGGCAGGGAAGGGACAGGAAGACACATTAGGGTTGGGACCAGTAGGTGGTGAGTGGGTGGAGGCCAGTTCCTCTCTTAGCAAAATAGTGTAGCCGTGCTCTTGGGACGGTATTTGCTGTTCTTTCCAGTAAAGCCACACTTTGTTCCTGCCCATCTTCTCCGAAGGATTGACTCGAGCTCTACCTTTGCTTTCTGAGGACTGGTTCTGATGCCGGGAGGACACTTTGATCACATCCTGAGGTGCTGTGGAATAGTGGTTCACTGCCAGGAAATGACAGCTCCAGACAATGTTTGTGTGGCAACCCATGACAGGGGCTCGGTCGAGCCAGAATGTCTTACTGGTCCGCAAGAATGGGAAGCAGGCCTGTCCACTCCGGCAATTTTTATAAATGACAGCGAGGCTCCCAGACTGGTAAATTTGCAGACTCTATCCATGTGCGACAGGCAAGTCGTACTTTATGTGCTTTCAGCCATGTTCACGCTCAGGCCCGGACAGGAGGTTGTGAATGCCATCTTTAGGACAAAAGACAATGGTACAGCCCGGCTCCTCCCGTGCCACAAACGCAAAAGTGCTGTAAACTCCTAAATTGGCAAGGGTTGCCTTATAGATGGTTCCAGCCCCAGGAACAATGAGGTCAGCTCCTAGGATGGAAAAACAGCCTCTGGGTAAGGGCTGTGGAGTCGACGCTGGGGGGTGGATGGGGTAGGAGGTGGAGCCAGAAGCCAGGACCTAAGAGGTGTGGCTGCCAGAGAAGGCACAGCTCCACCCTCCTTCCTGCATTGGGCAGAAGGAAACAAGACACGTCAAGGGCGAGGTGGAGTGGAGAGGTGGCAGAACTGTGTGTTCAGCCCTGGTGCTGGGAAGGCGCGTGAGAGGGCGGAAGGGAAGAGTACAGTGGAGGTGCGGGGCGAGAGAAAGAGCTGGACCCACAGGCTGCTGCGTGCATTAGCCCACCTCTTTGTAAGTGTCAGCGAGAAGAAAGGACCTTCCTTCGGGGCGGACTCACATCAGTAAACGCTGTCCCTCCTGATTGGCCCGGGTAGCACCTTGTGTGTTTTATTGTTTACCTTGTGGGGTCGCCATCAAATAATGCTGTTACATTAAAAAATGTTCATTTCAGTCTTGCCATTCACTGCGAGAACTATAAAGCAAAACCAGCGGGGCCCCCGTCTTCCCTAAATGTGGTGTGTCGGCACCGGAACGTTTTCAACGTTGAAATTCAATTTCCCTCTTGTCAATAAAAATCCATAATTCTTTATGAATTCTGCTTGGCCGAGCCATTCAAAAGGGGATTTTCCTCCTGGAAAAGTCAGAGGTCTGTAAGAATATTTTTTAGTCATTTGACATTGGAGTATGTTCACTGTATTAGGGTTTTCTAGAGAAACAGAACCAATAGCGTGGACAGAGAGAGAGAGAGAGATACAGGCACACCTCGGAGATATGGTGGGCTCAGTTCCAGAACACCACAATAAAGCCAATATCGCAATAAAGCAAATCGAATGAATTTTTTTGTTTCCAGTGAATATAAAGGTTCTGTTTATGCTATTAGGTGTGCAATACCATCACGCCTAAAAAAATGCACACACCTTAATGAAAAAAATATTTTATTTTTTTGCACATACCCCAACCATCATCTGAGCTTTCAGCGAGTCGTCATCTTTTTGCTGTTGGAGGCTCTCGCCTCCATGCTGGTGGCTGCTGACTGGTCAGGGTGGTGCGCGCTGAAGGTTGGGGTGGCCGTGGCACTCTTAAAGTAAGACCACGGTGAAGTTTGCAGCATCAACGCACGTTTCCTTTCATGGAGAAATCCTGCGTAGCGTGCGATGCTGTTTGATAGCATGGGGCCCATGGGAGAACTTCTTCCAAAACCGGAATCAGTCCTCACAAACCCTGCTGCTGCCTTATCAGCTCAGTTTCTGGAATATTCTAAATCCTTCATTGTCATTTCAACGATCTTCACCAGGAGTACATGCAATCTCAGGAAACCACTTTCTCTGCTTGTCCATTCAAGTTTCATCACGAGGTTGCAGCCCGTCAGCCCCATCTTCAGGCTCCGCTCCTGATTCTAGATCTCCTGCTCTTGCCTCCCCATCTGCCGTCAGAGCACACACAATATTTGTCAATTAAGTTTGCCATCCTCTACCGCATTGTTTTGTTGCCCCAAGACAATTGCAATAGTAACATCAAAGATCACAGATCACCATAAAAAATATAATAATGACAAAGTGGGGTGCCCGGGTGGCTCAGTCGGTTAAGCAACTGACTCTCAACCTCAGCTCAGGTCTTGATCTCAGGGTCCCGAGTTCAAGCCCCTCACTGGGCTGCATGCTAGGTGTGGAGCCTACTTAATAATAACAATAGTAGTAGTAGTAATAGTAATGATGATAATGACAAAGTTTGAAATATCGTGAGAATTACTAAAATGTGACACAGACATGAAGTGAGCAAATAATGTTGGAAAGATGATAACAAAACACTTGCTTGATGCAGGGTTGCTACAAACCTCCGATCAGTAAAAAATGCATTATCTGCCAAGTGCAATAGAGCAAAGCATGAGAGGCAGGCAGGTTGGTTTTTTTTTAAAGATTTTATTCATTTACTTTAGATAGAGACATAGAGAGCTCGAATTAGCGAGCAGGGGGAAGGGCAGAAGGGGAGGGAGTGGAACAAGCACGCTGTGTGCTGAGCGCAGAAGCCAGTGCGGGGCTCGATCTCACGACCCTGAGATCATGATCTGAGCCAAGATCAAGAGTTGGTCGCTCAACCAACTGAGCCTCCCAGGCACCCCAGCAGGCAGATTTGTTATAAAGAATTGGCTCACCTTCCGCCCCCACAATTATGGAGGCTGACATGTCCCAAGATCTGCAGAGTAAGTCAGTAAGTGGGAGCCCCAGGAAAGCCAATGGTGCCGTTCCAGTCTGAAGGAAGGAAAAAACTGATGTCCCAATTCAAAGGCAGTCAGGCAGAAAGAACCCTCCCTTCCTGGGAGGTGGGTCAGGTTTTCTGCTCTAATCAGGACTTCAGCTGATTGGATAAGGCCCACCCACATGAGGAAGAGCAATCTGCTTTACTTAATCTACTGACTCAAATGTTAATATCATTCAGAAATATTCTAACAGGGGGGCCTGGGTAGCGCAGTCATTAAGTGTCTGCCTGCCTTTGGCTCAGGGCGTGATCCCGGCTTTCCGGGATCGAGTCCCACATCAGGCTCCTCTGCTGGGAGCCTGCTTCTTCCTCTCCCACTCCTCTGCTGTGTTCCCTCTCTCACTGGCTGTCTCTCTGTCACATAAATAGATAAAATCTTTAAAAAAAATGAAATATTCTAACAGGAACACCAAAAGCAATGTTTGACCAAATATCCAGCCACCTCATGGCCCAGTCAAATTGACACATAAAATTGACCATCACATCCACTAACTGGGGTTATCTTTAATAAGGAAATAGACTTCATTATTTTATTTAATTTTATTTTGGCAACTAAAGAGAAAATATCTGATGAATAGAGACTGATTAAAAGTCAGATGTTTCTTGTTCCCTGGAGGTTTCACTGTGTGAACTTGGGAAACTCATCTGATTGCTTTAGGTGAGCACCCGTGAATAGTTAAAGAGCTACACTGTAGTTGTCCTTAGAATTGGCCTCTGTATCATCAGGTGTGGTCAAAGTTCGTGCTTGTGAAACTCTTGGAGAAGTTTTTGAACGGAAGGTGTTAGTGCCTTAGCAATCACAAGGCCAGTGGTCATTAGGAAACTGAATTAGGATTCCAGTTTGAATAAGTTAAGTAAATTTATTTTAATAACACGGTCATCTGGCTCACTCACCTACCTAAAGCCCTTTTTTTTTAAAGTATTTATTTAAGAGAGAGAGAGGAGAGCGCAAGCAGGGAGGGAGCAGAGGGAGAGGGACAAGCAGACTCCACACTGAGCATGGAGCCTGACATGGGGCTTGATCCCAGGACCCTGAGATCATGACCTGAGCTGAAATCAAGAGTTAGACGCTCAACTGACTGAACCATCCAGGCACCCCTAAAACACATTAAAAAAAATTAAACAGGGACACCTGGCTGGCTCAGTCAGTGGAGCATGCGACTATTGATCCTGGGGTCATGAGTTCACGCCCCACATTGGGCATAGAGCTTACTTTAAAAAATAAATAAAACATAGAAATAACCCAAAGGCCCCTACACAGCTAAAGTCTGCATTTTGCTCAAAGACCCCTAGGCTCTTCTTGTTTTAAAAAGGATTGTTAGGGGCGCCTGGGTGGCACAGTGGTTAAGCGTCTGCCTTCGGCTCAGGGCGTGATCCCGGTGTTATGGGATCGAGCCCCCACATCGGGCTCCTCCGCTATGAGCCTGCTTCTTCCTCTCCCACTCCCCCTGCTTGTGTTCCCTCTCTCGCTCGCTGTCTCTCTCTGTCAAATAAATAAATAAAATCTTAAAAAAATAAAATAAAATAAAATAAAATAAAATAAAAAGGATTGTTAGAAGTGTGATGATCTGCTTAACAGCCTACTGAAAGTTAGCAAATTAATATGAAGTCCATTACATGAAGCGGGGAGACAAGAGCAGATTGCAAAATGCGGGGGGGGGCTGCAGGAGGCTGAATGAAGGCAATGATGAGAAAAAATAGTTTGTGGCCAGAGTGATATAAAAAGACAAAGAAAAAAATAGAAAAATTAAAAAATAAAAAATAAAAAGACAAGAACAAAGCTGACACCACCGTTGGGGCAGATTCTGGGTATTGGGTCAAAAAATGTGGCGTACCCCAGTGGACCCTAAAGGCATTCCTATATCAGCGGAGTGAAAGCATGGGAGGAAATGCTGAGTCTTGAATCCTGGGTTCAGCGTGCCCTAGTTAAGATGGCAAGGCTGCATGATACACGTTCGAGAAGTCCACCAAAAAGGGTAGAATTTTGAACGTTCACGAACACATGGGTTAAACCCTAAAGGTTGGGAAAACTCAGCTATCCGGAATAGCATGCTTCCCCAAAGCACGGGATCCTGAGAGTCTTAGATGTTTAGGCCCCTTCGCCAAATACCTTTGGTACTTTAATGTATTTCAAATCGAGGGCAAGACAAACTCTTTGGTGTATGAATAAACAATTTCCTCCTGTTACCATCATATGACAATGATTTCAACACATAACTTCTCGTTCAATTACCCAGACCCTTGGAAGACAATGTGTACCACTCTGGATAAGAAGATAAAAGGGTTCTCTCATTTTCTGTAAATTAGCAGAGGGCTCTTCTTTGAATATTTCCTAGAAATCTACAAGGCTTGTGTCTGCGTTATCTGAAGGAACCATTAAGGGCACGACATGCACAATATCCCGAAATCAGGAGGGAAGTAATACACATTAGCTGCTGCGATTTGAAGATGCAAATAATTCATATACAGCCTCCAGATGGTATTAATATTTAGTTAGACCAGTGTTTCCAAACTGTGTTCCGTGAAATGCTAGGTCGCCACAACGCACTGTTTTAAAAGACTTTCTTTTTCGAATGAATTTGGCTACGCTCCCATACCATACAGCGCCTCATGAAGATTCACAACGTTCAGGGGCGCCTGGGTGGCTCAGTTGGTTAACTGTCCAACTCTTGGTTTTAGCTCAGATAGTGATCTCAGGGTCATGAGATCGAGCCCCCGCTCTGCCCTCAGTGCACTCTGCTTTGAGTTTCTCTCCCCCTCTCTGACTCTCCCCACTGCGCGTGCACTCTCTCTCTCAAATAAATAAATAAATCTTTAAAAAAAGATTCACAAAGTTCATTAACATCATAAAAGCCCCAAGAAGTTCTGTTATCTTTGGTGAATCCAATATTTCACAGACTTATTTGACTATGGAACTTCTTTTCAAGTTACACCCATCCGCATGCCCTGGGATTGGTATTCAGAAAAGGCTCAGAGGGACGTATGGTTGACTATGGGGTTTCTTCTTTCTCTCTCCAGTTTTGATGATAAAATTGACATACAGAACTATTGAAGGTTAGGGTGTACAGCATGATGTGACTCACAGCTACTGTGAAACGGTGCCACAGTCAGTTTAGATGACATCCATCATCCCATGAAAAGAAAGAAATGTTTTTTCCCTTGGGATGAGAACTCTTGGGACCTACCTCTTAACTTTCCTGTGTGCCTTACAGCAACACTGGCTACAATCACTGTGTGTACCTCACATCCCGTAGGCCATCCCGTAGGCTCATTCATCTTATAACAGGAAGTTTGAACCTTTGACCCCCTTCCTCCAACTCCCC
>NC_048225.1:64578004-64611220 GCF_002007445.2 Ailuropoda melanoleuca
CTGATCTCTTTTTCTATGACTCTGACTTTTTGTGAGTTTGTTTGTTTTGAAGATTTTATTTATTTATTTATTTATTTGAGAGAAAGAAAAGCAGGAGCTGGAGGGAGGAGCAGAGGGAGAGGGAGAAGCAGACTTCCCGCTGAGCAGGGAGCCCCAGTGCAGGGCTCGATGCCAGGACTCTGGGATCATGACCTGAGCTGAAGGCAGACACTTAACCAACTGAGCCACCCAGGTACCCCTTGTTTTTTGTTCTTTAGATCCCACATATGGGTGAGAGCATGCAGTGTTGGATGAGGCCAACCCCCACGAGGGAGTCTGATTCGTGTCACTTAGCATAGTGCCTTCGAGGTCCATCCGTGTTGGCACAAATGGCAGGATTTCCTTCTTTTTTAAGGCTGAGTAATATTTCATTATATATACACATGGCACAGCTTCTCTATCCTACCGTCCCACAGCAGACACAAGAAGCTTCATGCCTCGGCTATTGCAAATAGCGCAGTGATGAACGTGGGCAGTGGGGGAGACATCTCTTCGACATAGTGTTTTCAGTTTCCTTCAGATCTTTTCCCAAAAGTGGCATTGCTGGATCATAAGGTAGCTCTAGGTTTAATTTCTTGAGGACCCACCGTCCTGTTTTCCAGAGTGGCTGCACCAGTTTGCATTCCCACCAACAGTGCGTGAGGATCCCCTTTCTCCATATCCTCGCCAACACCTTTTTGATCCTAGCCATTCGGACAGGTATGAGGCGACATCTCACTGTGGTTTGAATTTGCATTTCCCTGATGACTAATGATGTCGAGTACCTTTTCATGTATTTTGGAAAATGTTCTTTGGGAAAATGTCTATTCAGGTCCTTTGCCCATTTTTAACTGGATTATTTGTGGTTTTGGTATTGAGCTGTGTGAGTTCTTTATATGTTGGATATTAACCAATGGAGTTTAAAAAAAAAAAAACCAAGGCACTGATCATAAAGGCGATTCCTCTGGGGATTTATGGAGCTCAGTTCATTTTAATACATAAAAGCACTTCGTTGTCCACATACCAGCAAAATCTACTTTACCATATATGTTTTTTCTAGTGTTTAGGATCGAAGCTGGTGAGCTAAATCTTCTTTCTTTCTGCCTTTTGGAGGATAAGGTAATAACGGAACACAACGGCATCGCTCATCCTCTTCATGCCCGTGTGCAGTCAATAAACACAGAGGAATTTACTGTGTCAAGATGAGGGTCGTATCATCCAGCTTCTCCCGAAGATCTGGAGACCTGCGGTATGAGTGGATCGCTCAGTTCAGTTCCACGGCCGTTCATGTCTCACCTCCTACGTGCAGGAGAAGACAGAGGTGAAGACAGGTGAGAGGCAAGGGACCAGCCAGAAGGACAACTGAGATGCACAATAAGGGCCGACTCTCCAGACGCCCTAAAACCCTAGCAAATAAAAGTCATTCGAAAGCATCCCAGACCAACGCACGCTGTGATAGCAAGCGCACACACATGCACTGGACCCTAGGTCGGTAGGTGAGGGGGCAGCAAAGAAGTCGGCTTTGGGATGGGGAAGTGCTGGAGAAGACGGCTAGGGACGCGCGCATGCGCACACACACTGCTTTAGAGCCGGGCCCCGCGGAGTTGAGCTCAGACTTGGGGGACTGGCACCAAGTCCACTGATACTGTCAGAGCATGCGCAGCGGGGCGACAGGGTGCAAGCCGCAGAAGTGGATGGGGTTTGTAATGGCAGGTTGAGCATCCAGACCTCAGTCTGTAAGGAAGGAGAGACCACAGAAGGTTCTTTCTGGATTTGTTTCTGTTTCTTTTTTTTTTTTTTTAAAGATTTTATTTATTTATTCCACAGAGATAGAGACAGCCAGCGAGAGAGGGAACACAAGCAGGGGGAGTGGGAGAGGAAGAAGCAGGCTCATAGCAGAGGAGCCTGACGTGGGGCTCGATCCCATAACGCCGGGATCACGCCCTGAGCCGAAGGCAGACGCCTAACCGCTGTGCCACCCAGGCGCCCCACGGATTTGTTTCTGTTTCTATTGAAGCACCAGCTGACACACAATGTTACATTAATTTCAAGTGTCGGGCATAGTGATTGGACACGTCTACGTGTCTGTACCTGTTGTGCGGGGCTCATCACAAGTGTGGCCGCCCCTGTCACCATACAGCGTTATGACCATACCACCAGCCCCACTCCCTATGCTGTGCCTTCTGTCCTTGTGACCACAACAGTTTCAAACAGAGAAGAGACGTGATCATCATCAGACCTGTCCTTTAGAGAAATAACCCTGGGAACAGACCGAAGGCACAAACAACAGCCACCCTGTCTCTGAGTACTTCCTCCTATTTTAAGAGGGTGGAAACAGGCTCAGAGAGGTTGAGTGGCTTGACCTAAGTCACACAGCAATGCGGTGTCAGTGCCAGGATTCCAACTCGGGTCTGATTCCACAGCAGGGAGACCTACTACTGGATCCTACAATTAGCCCGCTGCTCGGAGGGGATGAGGGCACTGGCAGGAAAGGGAAGAGAACAGGTGGGAGATGCCACGTGGATAGCGCTCCTAGCGGCCCGGCAGCCTCCCAGAGAGATCACAGTCTGTAAGAGAGACAGTCCCAGAGCAAGAAAGGAAACATTTGTGAGCGGAACGCCTTCTTCCCCCCCGACTCCGAAAACCTCACGTTCGCTACTGAGCACTGAGCGGGGCAGGTCAGGAGCTCCTTTCAGTCAATGTCTTCACCGTCAGGGTACTTCTTCCCAGACTCCTTTGCTTCGCCTTTCCAGGGATGTATCTGGGCTCCACGTGCAGCCTGTCAAGGTCTGTGTCAGGAGTTCATAGTGACATTCTGTTATTATCTGCATGAATCTGGAAAATGCCTGTGAGTTTGCGTCACGGATCTGTGTAAATAGAAAAGCCCCATGGAAAGGTCTGGATGCTCCTGTGACATTCGTGGAATGCAGATGTAGATAAAAAGATTATCGCCCCGAGTCACATTCCTCCGTGCGCCTGTCGCCTGTCCTAGTATAGGATACCTACCTCATGCGCGCGTCAAGGTTGTTGCTTGCTGTCCCTGACACAGGAGGGTCTGTGTTAGAATTTTGACACTGTCTAGGAACTTATTTTAGGGTAAGAGTGGCTTCCTGGAAATAACATTCTGTTTTCTATGACATTTCAACACTCACAAGATGTGAGACAAAATAAATGGGATTCTTCCATCAGATATTCAAGTATCCCAATTCTACCGGCTTCTTTCTTGAAGCCTGAATCATTGTTTCACGTCTCCTAAGCCTCAAATCCTCCTCAACCCTGTGCCCCTCGGACACCGCCACCCTCAACCCCCTCCCTCCGGGGCCGGCTCTCCAGAGGTCTTCTCTGTGCTCATCGGCCCCTCCCTCACCAGGCACCTCTGTCTCAGCTCTCCCCCGGGGGGGTGTCCCCTGGGCATCTCAGGCTCCACCACCTTTCCCCCTAAGCTTGCTTCACCCGCAGTACTCTCCAACCCAGGAACCGCCTCAATCTACCCAGGCCTCAATTTGTAAAACCGAGTGTCATCACAGATGTGACACATCCCCATGGTATGTCATCCCCCAAATCTGATAGATGTCCGAATACTTCACACCTGTCTCGGAGCCCTTCTGCCCCCAGGGCTAACACCTTGTTTCAGCCATCTGGTCTCCAGCCTGGGTGAGCTGCCTGCCTCCATCCTGGAACCCACCCCCCACCAGGACTTCACAGTGGCCAGAGCGACCTCCCTGAAACCAAGTTAGTGATGTCACCTCCCCACCCCAATCCTCCAACTGGCACCTGGCTGCCTCTAGGAGAACCAAGCTGGCCCTGCCTGCTTCTTTGCCTGATCTCATCTGGCCTCCCCCACGGGGCTCTGCCTCAGCCCTGCTGGCTAGTTAGGCTCCCTGTCCCCGCCTCATTATCCACACCTTCCTGCCTTGCCTCAGCATTCCCTGCCCTGGCCCCTACTGGACCCCGCGGCGATCCTACAGACACCAAGAGCGCTCGTGGCCCTATCTTCTCTGTCTTCCCGGGACAGATCACAGTCTGCTGACAGGCAAGGACTGCATGCATCTTGTTTATTTGTGTGCTTCTAGCTTCAAGCTCAGCCTCTGACAGATAGTTGGTGTTCCATACAGATGTGAGGAGGGGATGTTTATTAATTTTCCCTAGCTGCGTTGGAAATGTTCTTTCTCGTAAGTTAAAATTTTTATTTTTGGGTGGAGATAGCGTCCTATTTGCTTCAAAACAGCAGAAAGGTTTGGATGCTTCTCTTTTTATTTTTTTAAGATTTATTTATTTATTTGAGAGAGAGAGAGAGAGAACATGAGCAGGGAGAGGGGCAGAAGGGGAGAGAATCTCAAGCAGACTCCCTGCTGAGCCCAGAGCCCAACATGGGGCTCGATCTCAGGACCTCAGGATCATGACCTGAGCTGAAATCAAGAGTCAGACACTCAACCGACTGAGCCACCCAGGCACCCCAGGTCTAAATGCTTTTTAACCTTTTTCTCCCATTTCTGTTTCCAGCCTAAAAGGGCTCTGACGTTCATGTTCCAAGTACGAGTGACCAAGAAGCAAGAGGGGCCCCCAGTTACCGGGAGTCAAGTCAAGTGAAGAGGGTGATTGGCCTCAGTAAGACTTAGAGTTGGAGGGAACAGTGTTTCTCCCTAAGACTGGGGTGTCGGCTGAAACTTTATACTCAAATCGATTCTCAGGTTAGAAAAGGTTTAACGTGGGTTGGAGATGAAGCCTGCAGAATAATCTTTGGTCCCAGAGACTGCAGAAACTCAAGAGCAGACAAAGGTTCTTACTTTCAATATAATCAAATGTATCGGTTTTTCCTTTTTAGTCGAAGGCTTTTCATGTCCGAAGAAATTTTTCCAACTCTGAGGTCTGCGAGAGTCCCCTGTGTTTTCCGGTCAGAGTTTTTATGTTCTGTTTTGATATTTAAGGTCTTGATCCATTTGGTGTTAAGTTTTATGATAGACCAAGGTAGGGATTCTGTTTTGTCCTTTTTCATGTGGATAATAATTTTATCCCACTCCCTTTATTAAACAGTCTCTCCTTTCCCAGTGTCTTGAATGTCGCCAATGACGTCCGGCAGGTTCTTAATCCCGTTCTATCCCCTTGGCCAGTTGGTCGGCCGCTAGTCAGGGCTGCGCTGCTGGTGACTATTGCTGCATTCTACCTGCAGGGTAAGTGGCTTCTTGCTAATCTTTACCAGCATCCTGTCTCCCGTTCACAGAAGCAAAACCGCCCAAAAAACCCAAACGCCCATCAAGGGAAGAGTAGCTGGATAAGCTGCGTTTTATCCATTGTAGGATTCAGCAGTTACAACACGCCGACTACTGCCACGTCTAACGCCAGAGTGGAGTCTTGACAATACCTTAAGTGAAAAGTTGAATTCCACAAGATTACATGCCACGCAATACCCTTCTTATCAAGTTAAAAATGACCAAAATAAAAACGTACTTTTTTGGAATACATAAGGATGAAATCAAATGATAGGAAAAGAGAAGCAAGTGAGTGAGAACACAGGATTCGGGATGAAAGGTTCCTTCAGGTGGGGGAAGGCAGACGTCTCCTGGGGCTGGGTTTGAGGGTGCTCGTTACATTATTACAAATAACTAAATAAAAGGCATGCGTGAATCATGGGGATATGTTTAATCCTATTCTGAGGTTAAAAAGATACAATACAATACAATATGATACAATACAACACAATATAAGCTATAGAAATGGGCTTTGAGAATGTGTGTTGAATTCTAAGAGTGCCAGGACCAGCGGCACCTGGCTGGCTCGGTTGGTAGAGCGTGTGACTCAGGGCTGTGAGTTCAAGCCTCCTTGTGGGGCATACACCTTACTTTAAAAAAAAAGTAATAATAAGTAAAAAGCTACTCAGAAACTGCCTGACAAAGATATCGTAAAGACTAGCAGACCAGGGGTGCCTGGGTGGTGTAGTCGTTAAGCGCCTGCCTTTGGCTCAGGGCGTGATCCCAGCGTTCTGGGATCGAGCCCTGCATCGGGTTCCTTCTCTGGGAGCCTGCTTCTTCCTCTCCCACTCCCCCTGCTTGTGTTCCCTCTCTCGCTGGCTGTCTCTCTCTGTCAAATAAATAAATAAAATCTTTAAAAAAAAAAAAAAAAGGACTAGCAGACCAGTGTGGCTCAAAAAAAAAAATTCATACTTCTCTTTATTGATGCATTCTTTCATTTAATCCTCATAGACGTGCACTGTGGCAGGTAAGAAAGGGTTTTCTGCCCAACGTCCTCCTCTACCACTTCCCCTTCCGACAGCCCCCAACCTGCCGTCGGCATCGCCAGCTGAATTTGTGTGAGACAGAAAGGAAAACGTCAGCCAGGTGTAGTAATACGTTGCGGTGAGTAGCCTTCATACTCTATCTTTCTCGGAAAGGGCTCAGAGCCCTGCAGGCACACCCTGCCTCACGATTTATTCTGATAACAGCCCATGGAAGGTTACTGAGGACGTTTGTCCTCGCTTTGCATTTTTTTTTTTGAGATTTTATTTATTTATTTGAGAGAGAGAGAGAGGGAAAGCACAGAGGGAGAGTGACAGAAAGAAGCAGGCTCCCCGCAGAGCAGGAAGCCCAATCCGGGGCTCGATCCCAGGACCCCAGGATCAAGACCTGAGCAGAAGGCAGACGCTTCACCAACGGAGCCAGCCAGATGCCCCTCTCCTTGCTTTGTGAGGCCCCCGCCTTCGGCCCTCTGCCTGTATGTGAACTGTCCTGCCACTGCAGAGACCACCCGCAGATTTCTTCCCTTTTGGGGAGCAGCCGAGCCTTCGTGTCCGTGACCTTAGTGCCCCTGGACTGCTTCCGAACTGACCAGGGGGCCTGCAGGACAAAGAGACCTGGGCCTGGCAGGAGCACCTTTCTCTGAGCAGAAGCTGGGCTCCAGCCTGAGATGGGAGGCAGGTGGAGAGAGAATGTTGTCCTCCTGCACTGGCAGGCCTCTCTTGGGTAAGAGGGGAAAAGAATTTCTAATTTCCACATGAATAAACTGGGCTGGGAAGGAGGGACAAAATGGGTGTTTATAGGAAGATGAAGCCCACTCTAGGCAGACAGGAGGGCACCCTTCCCCACCTGCCTCCCTCTCCGAAGACATGCTTTTCCTATAGACCAGTGGTTCTCAAACTTTAGTGGGAGGGGTTGTTAAAACAGATTTCTGGACCCCATCCCCCAGGGTTTCTGATTCTGTCAGGCTGAGGGAGGCCTGGGAATTTGCATTTCTGGCAAGTTCCCAGGAGACGCTGCGGCTGCCAGATGGTGGGGCCCACACGGTCCAGACCACGGCACTTTGGTTGTGACAAACCCTCTGATCCCCTTCCCTCAGAGCCTTTTAAAGGAAGGCATTAGAAACTTCAGAGACCGGGGGCACCTGGGTGGCTCAGTTGGTTAAGCGTTTGCCTTTAGCTCAGGTCATGATCTAAGAGCCCTGCTCAGCTGAGAGTCTGCTTCTCCCTCTCCCTCTGCCTCTGCTCGTGCTCTCTCTCTCTCAAATAAATAAATAAGTAAATAACCTTTAAAAAAAATTTGGAGTCCAACTCTATCACCCTCGGGTCTCTCCCAGAATCGGGTCCTGAGATGAGGGCACGCAGTCAGCGATCCCCTGAGGGGTTGCACTCCAGGGGTGAGAAGCCAGTTGTGACTCCTCTGGAAACATTTTCCTGCCAGTGTGATGTGGGCAGGAGGCATCATTAATTCGTCCCTGGCTCACAGGTGCCCAGAAGACACCTCCTTACCCAGAAACATATCCTGAATTGTGCTCAAAGGGCACTTAGAGATCAGGAGTCTGGCCTCCTCCAGCACCTGTCTGTTTGTTTTCCCGAAGTCTGAGTCAGGAATCAAGGGCCACCCACACCGGTGTCCCGTGCAGGGACAAACAGCAACAGTGAGCCTTTGAGGCCAGAGCAAGGAGCCAGCGGGCCCCGCGATCCCGGTTAACCAACACCAGCCTTGGGTTCAGAGCCTACACCTTCTCGCCGTCTGGACCAGTTTGTTTATGTGAGCGCTGTTGCTTTACTGTAATTGCAGACTTTCGGGCACATCGGCCCCAGCAGGCTGAGGACTTCTAATCTCATGCATCGGGCTAACCAAAGTTGCTCCTTGCCAACCAGGAAATGGTCTGACCTGATTGCACCGCGACGAAGGGAATTAGCGCCTGGTGTAGGATAGAACCCTGGCCCTTTGTACATTGGATTTTTCATTCCTGGAAAAACAAGCCCGGAGAGGCTTTATGATCCTAGCAGGTAGAAGCCCTGTCTGGTCAAGCTTGACTAGGCTATTCTTTTTTTATTTTATTTTTTCCCTTCTCTTCCCTGCTGGCAGGTGAGGACATTCTACTTTTTTCCAACACATCTGAGGCATGCTCTAACAGCATTGTTGTGATATACTGCTTAATTATAACCGTCCCCATGTCTGCCTGGGCCTGTAAAAACACTGGAGTGCTTTCCTTGCCATCCAACATAGGCAGTCATAACTGCAGATCTTTTTTTAAGATTTTATTTATTTATTTGAGAGAGAGAGAAAACACAAGGAGGGGGAGGGGCAGAGGGAGGGGGAGAAGCAGACTCCCTGCTGAGCAGGGAGCTGGATGCCCAGCTCCATCCCAGGACCCTGGGATCATGATCTGAGTTGAAGCCAGACGCTTCACCGCCTGAGCCAGCCAGGCGCCCCATAACTGCAGATTTCGAGAAGACAATTTTTTATGGCTAATGAATTCGTTCTAAAGTGGTACCGAGCCGAGTCAACCAAAACAAGGATGCTGGAACAAAGCAGAGAGGAAAACAAGAGGGGAACATCGTGGCCAAGGAAAACAGAGACTGGAGACGGCTTGAGCTTGGATGTGGTGCTGTCTTCTCCAGTTTGGGCCACAGTGGGGTTTTCCATTGATGATCCAGAGACCCCAGGAGCCATCCGACGATGGGGGTGTGGGGAGAGACAGAGACAGAGACCAAGGGAGAGGCACTTCCTGAAGAGCAGAACGCAGGCCAAAACCTGTACTTTCAGAGCAAAGTGGCTTTGACCAGGGAGAAATTAACGCAGGTGACTGCAGGGATCTCCCTGATGCCCAAGAGCCCGGGACCTCGGACTGCCGAACGGGACAACAGCCATGAGGAGGCAGCTGGCTCCCGGGGCCAACGTCTCCCCACTGGAGGATGAAAAGGAGATCTCGGTTTCAGTTTTGCGCAGGAAGCCCAGCGTTTGTGATCACGATTTGCAATGACCTCCAGTCTTATTTTCAAGTTCGTTTTCCCCTGAAGGTCCCCAGGGGTGTTGGGAGGTGACCCCTTCAGCCAGCAGCGGAGGGGGAGTCCTCCACCCCCCTCCCAGTCTGAGAAAACCTGAAGGGTGCTGGGAGATTTGGTCTGAGGCTTTGAAAGAGTCACCAGAGCCATCATTGTCATTCTGGACTCTTCTAAAGCCTCTTTCATCTGAAGATCTCAAAGGCCTGCATAAACATTAATTATTCTCACAGCGCTGCTTGGAGGTAAACAGATATTGCGATTCTATTAGCCTCTCACTGACCTCCACCTACATCCGCAGACTGCAGTTTCCACCCCTGTTCACTTCAGAAAAAAGGTGATTATTTTTCCACCCGCTGGTAGGGGAAACAGACTTTCCTATTAAGCACATCGGTCTGGGCCAAACTCTGTGGGCCGTACAAAGAAATTCTGTATAAAACACAGCCCCTGCCCTCAGGGGGTTCACAGTCTATTGAAGAGATAAGATGCATATATATTTATTTTTTTCACTATATATATTTACTACATATATATCATAAGATTCACTATATATATAGATAATAGATTCACAATATATATAGTGAATAAAAATATAAAAATTTAAAAATAGAATAAAAATAAAAATAGATTCTATATATATGTGTGTATATATATATATACACACATATATATAGTGAATAAAAATATAAAAATTATTTCAAGACAGGATACGATCAGCGCAGAATGAAAGGTTCTCGGTGGGAGACATCACCATGAATGCTGGTAGTCCAGGAGAACTTCATGGAGGAGGAGGATTGGGTCCAGATCTCAGATACTCAGTGTGTGAGTGCATGTGTGTGTGTGTAAGTGCACGCGTGCATTCCAGCAGGAGATGAGAGTGTGGACAAAGGTCCTGGGGTAGGAACATGCCTGACTTGTTTAGAGGTCAGATAGCTTGATATCACCACAGCTGGGAGAACGGTGAAGGCTAAGACTGGAAAGCAAGGTCGGCCGGGACCAAACGGTGCAGGGCCTTAGCAGCAAACTCTCAAGATTTGACTCTGATATTCCAGATAAATTGTATCACTTATTTTTATAAATGATTATAAACTCATTCTTATTTTTTAAAATGTATTTTTATCAGTAATTTTAATTTTATAAATGATATCATTCATTGCAGAGTAAAGTAAGGAGGGTTAGCCACTGGCCCATGTGAACAGCTAGAGCTCATGCTTGACACGAAATACTACAGAAAAGGCATGAGATGCACACTTAGTAGAGGAAGGGGATAATAAAGATCAGAGTGGAAATAAATGAAATAGAGATTAAAAAGACAATAGAAAAGATCAGTGACACTAAGGGCTGTTCTGTGACAAGATAAACAGAATTGGTAAGAAAGGAAATGAAATCGATTGCAAAAAACACGTCCCAGGTGTTTAGAAGAGGCGGCTTAGCGGGAAAGCGTGGCCCACAGAGCGGCGGCATCAGCATCCACTGGGAACTTGTTACAAAGGCCATTTCTTGGGCCCGTGGGCAGACCTGTTCGATCAGACGCTCCAGAGTGGGACCCCACCCACCAGTGACTGACCGATGAGCGCCGGAGTTCGAGAAGTCCTCAGTCAGAGAAAATTCTTCGGACAGATTGGCTCAAACTGAGCCGAATCTCTGTCTCATCCACGCTCTGCATAGTTGAGAGATAAACTGTTGAAACCAGGTATTTGAATTAGTCTTTTTTTTTTTTTTTAAAGATTTCATTTCTTCATTTGACAGAGAGAGACAGCCAGTGAGAGAGGGAACACAAGCAGGGGGAGTGGGAGAGGAAGAAGCAGGCTCCCAGCGGAGGAGTCCAAAGTGGGGCTCGATCCCAGAACACTGGGATCACGCCCTGAGCCGAAGGCAGATGCCTAACGACTAAGCCACCCAGGCACCCCTTGAATTAGTCTTTTTAAAACGCTCTTTGTTTTGTAACAATTTAGACTTACACAAAAATTGAGTAGAATGATAAACCCAACACTCATATTTAATAACTAGCAAGATTTGCTGTACTGTCGTCCCTTTCTCTCTTTTTCTCTGAAATATGTTTTTAATCCTAGAAATGATCTCAACTCACTTCTACGTATTTCAGTATGCATCTCTTAAAAACATACATGTGTTCTTGGGGCACCTGGATGCCTCAATGGGTTAAACAGCTGACTCTTGGTTTCAGCTCAGGTCATGATCTCAGGGTTGTGAGATCGAGCCCCACTTCAGGCTCCATGCGGGCATGGAGCCTGCTTGGAATTCTCTCTCTCTTCCTCTGCCCCTCCCCGCTCTCTCTCTATAAAATAATAAATAAATAAACCTTTAAAAAAATACGTGTGTTCTTAAGTGACTGTAATGTCAATGTCACATACACAGACACTGCCTACAGAAAGAGCAGTCCTTGGTTTCTCCTAATACCCAGACGATAACCACATTTCTTTGATCATTGAAATAGAGTCTATGTAATTCTACTGTAGCTGGCTATTGTCTATATTATGATACCCGCCTACCATAATAAAGTTTAGAGGGTTACTGACTCAGAGGGAAAAAAAACTTTAGACATTTTTCTTTGTAAAATCACACTGGTTGTCAGAAAACATAACTCAGCAGGGCGAATCTTCCTGGGTCTGAGTGTGGCTTCCTATACTCGGCATTAAGCATTGCTGAAATGCGTGGTGTTTTCTGACACTGCTTTGGAAATACCTTGCCGTAGTCATATGAAAAATACAGTAAAATATTCTAGTACCTTCCAAATATTCTTATTTCAGTTAATTTCTGGAGCCAGAAACAATAATAACAATTGTACACACTTACATGGTCTTTTTTAAGCACTTTACCTATATTGACTCATTTTTTTTTTAAGATTTTATTTATTTATTCCACAGAGATAGAGACAGCCAGTGAGAGAGGGAACACAAGCAGGGGGAGTGGGAGAGGAAGAAGCAGGCTCATAGCAGAGGAGCCTGATGTGGGGCTCGATCCCATAACGCCGGGATCACGCCCTGAGCCGAAGGCAGACGCTTAACCGCTGTGCCACCCAGGCGCCCCCATTTTGTTTTTTTAAAAAACCCATTAAGTAAGGGCTCGTATGATGCCAAAACTGCAGGACAGAGAGAGAAATGAAACCGGAAGAGGCTAATTGACCAAATGTTCAGGTAATGGGAAGTGGGATTTTTAAGTGGAATTTCCTCCACAAGGCATTTTTTTCTGGATTACTTAGATCTTCTGTTGTATATGGCCTGTCATGTATAAAATGACAGAGATGTTGATACTTACAAAATGATGAATTTCATTAGTGTATACCCAAGACGTGGGCAACCCATGTGCTTTCAGACTCTTGCAACCGTGGTTTGAGCTAAGGGATGCAGGGAAACACAAAGGATAAATTTGGGTCACAGTTGAAGTGAACCACCCCTTACAATTCAATACAGGCTTCGGATTTTAATTATTTCACTTTCTTTCTTCGCCCTTTTTGGGGCAGGAGCCCTCCATCCATCTGCCCTGCTCTCCTCGCCTCTTCCGCCTACATCCTCCCTGCTTCTCAAACATGTCCCTTCCTGGCATTTTCTTTAGATTGCTTTGTAAGTTTGGGTAGACTGGAGGCAAACTGATAAGACGTCAAGTGGCAGAGATCCTATCAAACATAAGAATAATTCCAAAAATAGTTGTCGCCTCTCAGGCTTATTTTTCTCCCAGTAATGAAGCTCCCTGCCTTTAATTATAGTTTGAGACACTGTGTTGAAATATTTAATCTCAGAGTAATGACTGGATTTTAGTTTCCTAATTGGCATCTGTGTGTTTGGCATTGGTAATCTGAGGGTAAGCCCACAATACAAGATACGGCCGGGGTGCGAACCAGCTCCCCTGCCTGCCACCTTAGCTCCGGGGTGATAATGTCATAACCAAGGAAGGAAGGAGAAATATGGCATATCTTATGATTCCACATATTTTTGAATCACTAGCCAACGAGCTGTTAGAGTGTAGGAGTCAAACCAAAACCCCGTGTGTGATCAGCACACGGTGAAGAGTAATTGTAGCCCCAAAGAACCCTCGGTCTTGGAAGCACACCTGTTCATTCTCGAATGGCATCACTGGTCCCTGGGAGTCCTTCCCAGAAGATACTGCTCCACCCACCCCTGGGTGACTGATTTAAAACCTTGTGAAACCAGCTTGAAAGGACTAGAAGGGTAAGTTGGGGAGAGAAGTTATCAGCTTGAATGAACTCTGTCCACCAAAATCCTTTTCTGTCATCTGGGGAGGGGAACCCACAGCTATGTCACTTGGGCGTCCCCCCCCCCCAACTCCAGTCACTGTCAGCTTCATACTGTTGGAAGCAAGATACAAAACCCCGTGTGCCACACGCTCCTGGAGAGTGCTTGCTACTGGCTGTGGGCGTGGGACCTGCAGGCTCACATTCCCTGCATGATGCATGCCTGCTTTGTTGGTGTTTAGCCAGCCTGACGTTACGCGCAGTATAGGTAGGGGAGGAGGTGGAATTACCGACCCGGCTGCTCTACCCACTGACGGTGTCTGCAAAACGAGACACCAGCCCAGGGACGGATACCTGGCTCCGGAGGCCAGTGGACAGCGCGGCTCTCTCAGCTGCGCAGCGGGGGGAAGAGAACCAGGTTTTCCAGTCATGCCAGCGTGGGGACACACGTCCCCTGCAGGTCTGACGGCAGTGCCATAGGCCTCCCCACTCGGGACAGGGTCTCACCAGCTCCACTGGAAGCTTTGCAGCTCCGTGTGCACCTGAAAGTGCCAAGCGCTCTCCTGCCAGCCGGGCGCACCCGCGCGTGGGAGGGACACGGAACCCGCGCTGCGGTGACGCAGTGAGTAACTACGGGAGCCACTCCCAAACAGCCAGCCATCCTGGTGGTTACTTAATAGGGTCAAAATCAAGCCGGCTGTCACCGTGGCGGGCCCCTGGCGGTCACCAGCTGTGGGCAGAGGCCACCTGAATTTCATCTGCGGTCACATGTCCCATCCTGGTCCCCCGCCCAGCTCCCGGCCACAGCCTTGACTCTTTCCAGTTCAGATAAAAGGGTCCCGTCATGTCCCAGGCCCAATGCTCAGGGCTGCCAGTGAGTTCTCTCTGCAACCTCATGAAATGGGATTTTTCTCCTTGTGTTAGGGAGAAGAAATAAATACTTCGGTGACATACCGCCGGGAAGAGACCCGCTGGGAGAGGAACCCATGTCCATCTAACTCAAAGGTCACACTCTTCCCACTTCCTCATTTACCACCTCCCCCCAAAAAAAAGCATATGTCTGTCCCACCTCGGAATGGGTCCCAAGTCGGTCCCAAGGTCCTCTGTGACAGAGTTCACTGGGCCTGATCCGTTTTAAGTAAAGGTGGCAAGTGTCTTGACAACATGAGGCCATAAGGTCCCTTACCTCCTGGGGCTCAATAACTTCATTCCTGTTCCAAGATTCTGAGTCGACTACATTCTTTGGACCCTTTGTCTTGGCAAGGTCTAATTCTCAGTCCCAAGGCAAAGGATCGGCCGACCATTGCCACCAGGGAGAGAATGGCTTCCCTTCATGCCCTCCCTCTGTATCAGGAAGCAATTAACCAGAGTTCTTCACCGTGTCTTCTTTGGTAACCAACCGAAGGAGGGGGCAGAGGAAGTGTCCCAGTGAAGGCCTCTGGCACTTGGGCACCCTTGTTAATTCAGGGTCCCATTGAGCCCGTATCCCAAAGCTTCACATATTCTTCTGAAGAGCCCTTGGCAGTGGGCCTGCACAGACTAAAAAGTCCTTCTGGTTCCATCCTGAACGCACTGCCTAAGAACCAAAATAGTCTTGGCTTGAACGAAGTCAAAGTGGTTTACGTATGAACGAGTGATACTTGGTTCGGACACTGCAGGGCTAGAAGTCCCAGCTTCATCCAGAGTAGAAAGATAAAGCCTCTCACTCAGCCAACAAACGTACATCGAGAGCCGCTTAGGAGTCAAGCAGCATGGCAGATTTGTCAATCCAACAGTGAGAAAACCCGCTCTGTTCTCGAGGGGTTGACAATCAAGGGAGGGAGAAACATTTAGCAAACTGGAATCCAACTAGGTGTGAAATCACAATTTGTTGATATAGTGTCATTCACATAATCTAAAACCCAATGAGAACATAACCACTCATTTTTAAAAACATGCATGGTATAATAAAAGCATAAAAATAGGATTAGGGGGTGCCTGGGCGGCTCAGTCGGTTAGGCATCCGACTGTTGATTTCAGCCCAGGTCATGATCTCAGGGTCATGGGATCGAGCCCGCTTCCAGCTCCATGCCCAGTGGAGAGTCTGCCTGAAGATTCTCTCCCTCTCCCTCTGCTCCTACCCTTGCTCTCTCTCTCTCTCTCAAATAAATAAATCAATCTTTTAAAAAATATATGAATAGGAAAGAAACACAATGATTCTTGGTAGTCGCTCCTCTGACAAGAGAAAAAGGACAATGGGGTGGTGGGGAGGAGAACAGCGTTCGAAATGGATCTTAACCATACTTGTTTTGCGTTTGATTCATCTTAAAAGAGAAGGAAAACATTTGAAATAAAGACGGCAGAAAGGTAGCATTGGCCGGCATCGTAAATTCTGGGTCATGACTCTACAGGTCCTTGATGTGGTCTCTGAATTTCTTTCGATTTCTTTTTTCATAACGAACCTATTCACAGATGCTTTACATTACGACCGACCATGGTTCGCTGCCTGGAAGGCAGGTCCGCGGGACTAGGAAGGGAGCTGGGGTCTTGGCGTGGGCTGGATGCATGGCCAGGGACTCCGCCTAAGGAGCAGAGCCTGCAGGAGTTGGGAGGGTCTCGGGGGTTGCCTGACCTCGAGTGACCCAGGGTGGAGACTATTTTGGAAATCCAGAGACTCGGGGTCCTGGCTGGGGCAGTCAGAGTGCGGGATGCGGGGGCACCCGGGTGGCACAGTTGTTAGGTGTCTGCATTCAGCTCAGGTCATGATCCCAGTGTTTTGGGCTCCCTGCTCAGTGGGAAGCCTGCTGCCCGCTCTCCCACTCCCCCTGCTTGTGTTCCCTCTCTCACTGCCTCTCTGTCAAATAAATAAATAAAATCTTAAAAAAAAAAAGAGTGGGGGATGCGGAGTCAAATGGACAGACACAACAGAAACTGCGGCAGTCACATAGCGGGGGCTGGTGGTGGACCGAACGTGGGTCAGAGGCCTTCGTGTTTGCCTGGCACAACCCGGCAGGTCATGGGAGCTGAAGTAAGCCCGCCTTCAGCAAGCAGACTCGTGGACTGGGTTTTGAGGCATCTGGTTCAGGTTCAAGGAAAGGAGGTTCAAGGAAAACTGGGGTACCAGCAAGAAGGAAGCCCCCCCCCCGTCACTGTGACTATTTTACTGATTGTCAGAGAACTAAAACCCTGTGGTCCCATCCGGACATTTCCGGCGTGACACGGCCACGTGGCCACACTCAGGGTCAGTGGCTGAGTGGCAAAAACCTGCTTTGTGACGCTGTGAGGATGTCTGTCCCCTGTCTACACCTGGACAGCGTGACTGTTCCCAGCCGAGCTACGTCTGACTAAGCTGTGGAGGGTCCTGTCTGGTTTTCCGTTTTCCTCCTCTCTGCCATCAGGCCCGAGAGCCTCCCTCTCTCATCCTTGCAGATCTCAGGTCCCTCTCAGACGGGCGCTGCTACGGTCTGAATGTCTGTGTGTGTCCCCGCCCCCCCCCCCGCCCCTGCCCAACCTAATGCCCAAGGTGGTGGTATGAGGAGGTGGGGCTTCGGGCGGTCATCAGGTCCTAAGGGTGGAACCTTCATGAATGGGATTAGTGCCTCAATAAAAGAGGCCCCAGGGGACCCCCCCTTCCACCTTGTGAGGGTTCAACAAGGCCTGACCATTCCCAGCCTGGAACGGGGCCTCCATCACACACCAAGCCTGCCTGCAACAGTGACCTTGGCCTTCCGGTCTCCAGACCGGGAGACATCGACCTCTGTTGTCCGTGGCACGCCATCATAGCAGTTCAAGCCGCTCAGACCCCAGGCATACCCTGACTCCGGCCTAGAACCGTGCTGTCTTGGATTGGGCTGTCCCAGAATCAGACCCCGAGGCCGGCTTACTCAAGAGGCAATCCCAGGGAGACTGGGAGTGGGGCAGGGAGGCAGGGAAGGGAAGGAAGCCAAGGAAAGGAACGTTGTTTTCAAAATCGCTGCCATGGTAACTGCAGTTGGGGCCCAGCCCTGTCGGGGACCCTGGGAGACCGCACAGGACACAAGGCTGAATAATCCTTGCCCACAGGGTGAGGAAGTGGGGGAGCCTCCATGTCGTATCCCTCCACAAGTCCCTGGGGTGTCAAGTCCAAACATGTCCCTCACGTGGAAGAAGAGCTCCCAGGCAGAGAACTCCGTGCTTGCAGCAGGACGGCGCTGAGAATGTACTGGAACGCTGAGTGATGAGGGCGTGCAGGTCCCAGAGGAATTGTTGCGCTCCCTGTAGCACACAGGCTCTAAGGTGGTCCCCGTACTCCCCACTTCCCAGGACTCACACCCTCATATAATCCACTTGCCCTGACTGCGGGTGGGACCTGTGACCACCGATAGCCCCCAGACTGTGGCAAAGGCAATTTAGCTTATATTATCCAACTTCCCGTCCTTGCTGGCTTTTCTTTCTCCCCTGCTGGCTTTGCAGAAACAAGCTGCCATATTGCAAGAGGATCCGTGGACGGACCCAAGTGGCAAGGAAGCCAGGTGGCCAGCAAAAGAGCCTGGCCTTCGCCTTAAAGCCAGCAGAGAGCCCACCCGAGGTCTCACAGCAGGAGGGAACCGAGTCCTGCCAACAGGTGAGTCCGAAAGCGGATCCACTGCCAGGCAAGCCTCTTGACTGCGAGCTGTGCGGACACTGGGACGACAGCATCATGATGGATCCAGTCTTTACTGCCCCGGCCCAGATGCTGCCCCACAGGGTGTGAGATAATGAGCCAGTGTCGCTCTAAGGCTTGGAGTCGGTGGTCGTCTGTTGCACGCCATAGAAACCAAACGTGCTCCCTCACCCCTGGAGCCTCCCATCTGAGCGAGGTGACTCAGCCCCCCCTCTCTTGGGGCCTTCCCTCCATATCCACTGACCAGTAATTGTTTTCATTGAAGTAAATGTAGTGCTTTTACCTGTGAAACTCATAATAATGCTGTGTTAATTACTTGAATTTAAATAAAATAAAATGAAAGTTTAAAGTAAATAAATGTATTGCTTTTTCTTTGTCTTATTACAAAAATAAGCCACGTGCATTCTACAACATTTATACAATAGATAGAAGCAAAAAGAAAAGAATGAAATTCACTCAGCTTTTTCTTGGGTAAGCTCAAACTGTCTTCCACGGGCTTTCTCTGTTTGTGAGTCCTAGAATGTATTCTTTTTCACCCCTGCAATGGACAAATCTTTGCCCAAATATGTTTATAATTAGAAAGGACTGCATTTAAATGGATTGTTCTTGAACCTTCCCAAAGAGGAGTGCTCTCAAAATACCCATATAATTGAAAAGCGACATTACTCCCCCGAGAGAAAAGGTCCCGAGGGACAGTGAAGCCATTATTCCACCTTTGCTCAGAGGGAGTCTCAGCACAGTCAGGAGGAGAGAAGCGCCAAGTGTTTGAGGCCCTTGATCCCGAACATCTTTTCAGTAAATAAAGGGCTTCCGAACTTAGAATTGAGGTGCTGAATTTAGCCAAGGAGGAACAGCAGCGGTGGAACTTTCTGTACTCTGCCTCACTTTTCTACTCCCCTTCCTTTCTCAGTCCCGCAGGGAAGGCCAACACTCCCGCAGGCTCCGGGGCTCGAAGTCCCCAGGTGGCGGCCCTAAGGCATTTCCTCTTTTCTCTCCTCTCCTCCAGCTGTCCCTCTTTCTGAGGCTCACAAAGCAGTTTCAATTCTACCAGGATGTGGCTTCCGGGAGGCCACCCGCCAGGCAGTGAAGCTCCTGGCCTTCCTACTCCACTGGCGTTCCTTTGGGGGGGTCACAGGGTGCTTCAAGTTCCCTCGCATTCCTTTAATGAGCACGCTTGAAGGGACTGCCGCCGGCTGCACCTTGTGATGGGTGACCAAGCGTGTCCCCAAGAGGCCTCCCAGCCCTCCAGGAGCTTGGCCCTGGCAGCAGAGCCCGGTGTGTGCACAGCGATGGGCGGTGTCCTCGTGGCTCCGAGCAGTTTCCGAGTGCACAGGCGGCAGGCGCCAGGGGGAGGGCTTGGAGGCTGGGGAGGGGGGAGGCGCAACGTAGGGTCTGAGATACCACCGCACACCCACTCGGAGGGTCGCAGTAGTAAAGAGAGGCTATAACAAGTGTTGGGGAGCGTGGGGAGAAATGAGAACACCCCCCCCGTGCATTGCTGGGTGGGAAGAGAAAATGGTGCAGCCCTTTGGAAAACAACTTGGCAGAGCCTCAGAAAGTCAGTTACCATAGGACTCAGCGATCGCAGCCCTAGGTATGCACCTAAAAGAACTGAAAATGTGTTTACAGGACAATCTCTGCATCCATGAATGTTCCCTAGCACCATTATCTGCAACGGCCCAAAAAATGGAAACAACCCAAAAGTGCACCAACCGATTGAATGGAGAAACAAAATGTCAAGTATCTCCACACAGTGAAATATTATTTGGCCATAAGAAGACACACAGTCTTGGGGACGCCAGAGTGGCTCAGCTGGATAAGCATCTACCTTCAGCTCAGGTTGCCATCCCAGAGTCCTGGGATCAAGTCCCGCATGGGGCTCCCTGCTCAGTGGGGAGTCTGCTTCTTCCTCTCCCTCCGTCCTGCTTGTGCTCTCTCACTCTCAGCCTCTCTCTCTCAAGCAAATAAAATCTTTTTAAAAATGTGTGGCATGCTGTTGGGAGTGGAGGAAAGGTGTTTATTCATCACAGAGATAGCACCAGCGTCCTCCTTCCCCACGTGTTTGAGTTCAGTCTTCTCGGGTAAGGGACTTAACAATCACTGCCTGTTTTCCTCTTTACGGAACAGACCGACTGTGGGACAGTTTGGCCAGTGACCGCTGGGAAGCCGGTGATGTTGCCACAAATCTCCAGCCAGCCTCTCTATCAGGGCAGGTCCGCAGAGCCACAGCCCCTGCCCCCGCTGACCGCAGCCTCCTTGGTGACCAGATTTTACCGGTTTTACACTCATTTGCGTGTGTGTGTGTGCGCGCGCGCGTGTGTGTGTTTAGTTCTATGTGGTTTTATCACACATCACAGGTGTGACCGTCGCCACACCGGAGAACACGTCCATCTCGCATCTGGCTTGTGTTCTGCCTTTATGGCCAGTCACCCCCTCCTCCCATACCTCCGACCCCTGGCAACCTCTAAGCTGTTTTCCATCTCTATAATCTTGTCATTTCAAGGATGCCACATAAATGGAGCTACGCACTGTGTAACCTTTGAGACTGACTTCCTGCACTCAGCAGAATTCTTCGGCGATCCTTCCAGGTGGCCGTGTATATCAGCAGCTCCTTCTGTCTTAATGCTGAGTAGGATTCGTGGCGTGGAGGGAACACAGTCTATTTAACCCTTCAGCTGTGCGGACACTGGGGTTGTTTCCAGTTTGGGGCAACTACGAATAAAGCTATTACGGACATCCATGTATGGGTTTTGGAGTGGATGTAAGTGTTTCTCTGGGATAGATGCCCAGGAGTTAATTGTGGGTCCTTCGGTAAACGCCGATTTCATTAATGAGAGAACCAGCCATCGTCTTTCCTAGAGGGGCTGTGCCATCCCGAATCCTCACCAGCAACACCTGAGCCGTCCCGCTCCTCTGTTTGCCCACTGGCACGTACTGTGGTCACAAGTGTCTATTTTAGCCATTCTGGTTACACATATATATTTTTAAGTTGAGACAAACATGCACCAAACTTTTGGTGGCGTGGCCGCGTGGTGATTTCTGGTGTGGGTGCGCGTAGGGAAGTGGCTAACGTTACGGAGGACTCTTACTGTCTACGTTATGTATTTTTGTAGTGTTCAAATTTTGCATTACTCAGTGCATGTTTGGAATCTAAAACTCAATAGGATTTTTTAAAGAGTTAACAGGCAGCGAGAAAGTGAAGACAAGGGTTATAAACCAGTCTGTGGAAGAGTTTGCCCATGAGAAGAAGGGAAGGGTGGGCAGTGGAGGGGAAATTAGCGTGGGGGGAACGTTCTCTCTGATACAGCCGAGAAAAGAAACCAACTTGGAGGGAGAGGCTGGTGATTCGAAAGAGAGGGAGTGTCTCTGTTTAGCCAAGACCCCTCCTCCTCTGTCCTACTCCTTGTCGTGGGAGACGCCTGCCCTCCAGCTTCCAGAATTCTCTACAGAACTAAGAGGCAGGAAGAGCCAGAGGAAGGCTTGTTACTTCCAAGCACAACTCTACCCCACTTCAGGGCAAGGCCCCCATTCTCTCAGGCACCCCGCACAGTGCCCTGAGACCACTGTCTCCTCCCCTTGCCCCCTGCTGCCCAGGTGCCCCCATCCGACCCTGCCCACACCCCTGCGTGGCCTCTTCATCAGAGTTCCCTCAGTGTAGCCTTAGCGGGCTTCAACAGCCCAATTTTGAGCACACCCCACTCCTCTGCTGGGACCCTGGCTGGTACATCAATGAGGTAAGTCCCCAAAGCAGCAACAGGGACCCAGAGCAGGAAAGGGAGGGGACACCAGTTCCCTGAGCCCCCAGGAAACTGGGGAGGGTGGTCCAGTGGGGGGGTGTGGGGAGGAGGAATTCGTGCCCCATTGCCTGGCTGCTGTTGGTGAGCTAGGACACAGTGGCTGAGGAGGCAGAGAGCAAGATCGTGCTTCCTGAAGGCATCTTCTCGTCCCCTTCTGAGGAATAAAGCACTTGGTCTCCTCTTTGCCCGAGGCGGCTGAGCACGGCTGGGTTCCGTGATCCCAAAACTAATGCAGGCTTAGGGACGTCGACCCTGGAGCTGTTCCAGGTCCCATCATCGCTGTTCTGTGATGCCAGACGAGGCACCGCGCCTCCGTGCCTCAGTTTCTCATCTGTAAAATGGGGGAATTTGTTTGCTAAGTTTCAGGAGTAGCCCCAGTCCCTGGCCCACAGCGGGCACCCAGGAAACGTCGGCTGTAATTAGCCCGAGAGAGCCGGTGCAGGAAGGAGAGAGAGAGCTGAGCAAGGACAGGTGAAGTCCTGCAGAGGAAAAGCCGAGGATCCGTCTGAGGTCAGAGGCGATGCAGTTCGTCCACTCAAAGGCTGGCTTTGGGTGTTTACTGGACACCAAGAAACGCACCAGGGGCTGGAGCCACAGCCGCGAGCCAGAGAGCGACCCTTGTGGACAGGGACAGAACAGGTGTGGGGGGGTCCCGTCTTCCGGCTGCCCAGGGAAGGGGGTGGCCGGGTAGCCCCACAATAAGGACAAGAAACTGCTCCAGGCCAAGTGATTGGGGCTGCAAGAAACAGGGACCCACTGGAGCGAGCAGGGTCCAAGGAGCGCAGGGAGGGCAGGCCCTGGAGGGGGACACAGCCTATAATCTCGGTTCTCAAGATTCCAGAGCAGGGAACAGGGCGCAGCAGATGGAGCCTTAGGGGACAGACGGACGGAAGGGAGGAGCCCCTCTGCTCTCCCAGGGCTTCTGGCCCCTTCCGCCCCACCTCTCTCCTGCCTGCTCTGCTCACCTCTGTCTTGACCAACGTCTTCTGCTTAATTTTCTGTCTTCATCTACCAAATGCTGGCAGCCAATTCACAGTGTAGCTCGTGGATTCGGGGGCGGGGGAGGCGGTGCGGGGGGGCCAGACTCCCAGTCCTGGTCCTTCGGCAGGGGGCAGGGTAGCCTTCCAGCTCCGCAAGCTCCTGACACATGACTCTGCCTCCAGACTCACTGCGTTTCCGTCCTCGCGTCGCCCTGTCAACGTGAAAACAGAAATTTCGGGTAATTTTGTTGAGGCTTTTCATGCTTTGTCAGAACTTCCTCTGGCCACGGAGGAACCGAATGAAGGATGGGGATGGTGGCCCGAGCTTCCCCTTTCCGCCGGGTCCGCAGCCCACCACTGACTTTTCCCGAGTTTTCCCCTTTCTTCCCACCTGTGTCTCAAAACAATCTCTTTCTTCTGAATCCTCTCCTGGTCACTCTCACGTCCTGGATTTTTTTTTTTTTCCGGCTTTCTTCACCTCTCCTAACATTTTTTAAAGATTTATTTATTTATTTGAGAGAGAGAAAGGGTGAGCGATGCGGGATTTGATCTCATGACCCTGAGATCATGACCTGAGCCGAAATCAAGAGTCAGACGCTTAACTGACTGAGCCACCCAGGCAGCCCTCCTCCCCTAACATTTTAATGAAAAATGTAAACATACAGAAAAGTTACAAGCGTAGTCCAACAATAGTTCTATACACTACACCCAGATTTAATAAGGTGCCTTTGCTATATCTGCCTTCCTCCATCCTTGCTTATCCCCCGCCCCCACGCAGGGCTGAGAACAATCTTCTACGTAATTCCAACACCGTTATTGCACCTGGCGAGGTCAGCAGTATTGCCTTACCGTCTACTACCTCGTCGGCATTGTTTCCCGCCGGTCTGCCCTCGCTCTTCCGCTATCTGCTCCTAGACATGCCCTCCTTCAAGCTGACACTCAGCCCAACTGCCCTCTTCTTCCCAGTGACAATCCTCTTGGCAGAAACCAAGGAATGTTAAATGAACCCCAAGGAAAGGCCAAAGGACACTGGGGTAAGATGCCCTACCCTCTCTCTCTCTCTCTCTCCCCCCCCGTCTAAAATAAATAAATAAATCTTTTAAAAAATAAAAGGGACGCCTGGGTGGCTCAGTCGGTTAGGCATCTGACTCTTGGTTTTGGCTCAGGCCGTGATCTCAGGGTCATGAGATCGAGCCCCTGGGTCAGGCTCTGAGCTCAGCAGGGAGTCTGCTTGGGATTCACTCTCTCGCTCTTCCTCTGCCCCTCCCGCTCATTCTCTCTCTCTCTCCTCCCTAAAATAAATAAATAAACCCTTAAAAAAAAAAAAAGCCCCATCCATATTTTCCAATGTCCTGTCCTGGGAAAAGAAGTCAGTCCTGCGTCCGGTATTCTTTGCCACCCCTACAGAGTTTCTGGTTTGCAGGCTTGCATAATCGAAGGTTCCCAAATGACTTGACTCTGGCCAGAGGAAGGTCCGACGAAGCCAAGTCTCAAGGAGTTACTGTGCCCATCTTAGCTGGCTCAGGAATGGCGGTCTTGTCCAGGTCAATGTGGGTTATTCTAGGCCAGGATCAGTCTGGGCCAGAGACGGACGAGAACCGTGAGCTCCCGGTCATGCTTTTATACAATGTGTATGTCAGTCAGGACGGACGGGCTTGCCTTTGTGCAGAATGACGACACTACCAACAGAGAAGTTTCCTGGCTGGGACAATAGCTCGAAAGCATCATTGTTTCAGCCACGGGAGGGTATCGATTTTATTTGGTCCCCTGACAGCTTGCACTGCCCTGGGACTTTGGCGCCCTGGGTGGCCCTGAGTCACTGACAGCACAGTGTCTGGAGGGCTTCCCTCGAAGAAAGCCATTCAGTACATTCATTTTTGGCCGACAGCCAACGGGACCCCGCGTACGTGCACGGATGTGTCCTGGATCTGGGAAAAGAATTCCAGTCTCCAACCCTGGGTCCCGTTGCCAGACCGTAGGTCAGGCCACGTGTCCTGGTGGTGCTGGTTCTGAAAATTCTCACCACACTATCATACGGTTCCAATTGCACTTGCCAGAATTTTTCTTATTAAAAATCTTTCCACTGTAAAAAATATAATCATATTATTAATAGTCTGGAAAATGAGGAAGAAAAACATCCCACCCGGAGTACCTCCATTCTGGTGTACAGGTATCTACAAACATATGATTTTGCTAGCACGTTACCAAAACAAGTACACAATTTTACATCCTACTTTCTCCAACCAAATTACTTATTTTATTTATTTATTTATTTATTTATTTATTTATTTATTTATTTAAGAGAGAGAAAGAGCGAGTGAGCACATGCATGCACAAGTTGGGAGGCGCAGAGGGAGAGAGAGAATCTCAAGCAGGCTCCACACTCAGCGCGGAGCCCAACACAGGGCTCGATCTCACGACTTTGAGGATCACGACCTGAGCCGAAATCAAGAGTCAGACGCTCGACTGACTGAGCCACCCAGGCGTCCCTAAACATTTTTACAGAAAGGATTTTAGTGGAAGGAGAATATTTCATTCAGGAGGTCTCTAAAATATACTAATCATATTTCTATTTGTTTATAATGTTCCCTGGCATTAATTAATCCCCAGTAAATACCATTGTACACACATTTTTCTTCGTTTTAAGCTTGTTGTACGTTCCACGAGCGGGATTATAAGCTCAGAGCATGAATAGGCTTACGACCCTTGATGCATTCATATCACAAGCTGCTTTCCCGCAGAGCTGGGCTGACAGGCATCAGGCAATGTCTGCGGGTGTCTGTTCCGCGCCAGCCCCCACCCACAAACTGACGTGTTGGGGTGAAGTTTCAAGAGGACCCTCACGGCTCATCCACTGAACCCTATTTTAGAAGGGAAGGGACAGGTACAAAGTGGAAAAAAAATCAGATGACATGGTAAAGACAGGAAAATGACCAGGCGTGTCTTTTAAACCAGGTGAGCAGGAAAAAACAAAAGCAAAAACAAAAACAAACAAACAAAAAAACAACAAGCACTTGAACGATGCCCCAAACCACAGTTCCCAGGGACTTATCTGAGGCCTGCCGGCAAACAAAGGGCGGGCGGCAGGCAAAAAAGCAGACACGCAGCCATCACGAACCAGGTAGCTTTTCCAGAAGAAAAGGTTTTTGGCAGATCTGAGTCTGAGGCCAAACTCCTAACAGCTCCAGGCGCGCTGCCTCGCGGGAAAGGTCTGCTTTCTCTGGGAATCTCTTGGAAAGCACTGTTGGCCCACATGAGTCTTTTCAACCGTGCAGGTGCATTACGCGGAGACGACTCTCACTTTCTAGCACGATCACAAACACTGGCTAGACACCCAGACCAGTCAGCTACTCATCGACGGAGGGAGGGACACAGGAACACTCGTGGGACACCGACAGAGCCAGGTCCTTCACACTGGTTTTGTCCATTAAGAGAGGCTCAGATCAGGCCGCCTGGGTGGCTCAGTCGGTTAAGGGTCTGCCTGCCTTTGGCTCAGGTCATGATCCCAGAGTCCCTGATCTCTCTCTCTCTCTTTCTCAAATAAATACATTGTATTTATTTATTTATTTGGGGGGGGGGAGAGAGAGCAAACACACAGAGGGAGAGGGAAAAGCAGACCCCCCCAACTGAGAGTGGAGCCCGGTGTGGGGCTTGATCCTATGACCCTGGGAACATGATCTGAGCCCAGGGCAGACACTTCACTGACTGAGCCACCCAGGAGCCCCAGAGAAAATCTTAAAAAAAAAAAAAAAGATTTTATTTTTAAGTAATCTCTACACCCAACATGGGGCTCGAACCCACAACCCTGAGAACAAGAGTCACACGCTCCACTGACTGAGCCAGCCAGGTGCCCCAATATAATCAAATTCTTAAACTATCTTTGCTGAAGAGCTAAATTCCTCTTGGATTAATTAGGGAGGTAAAATCGACTCTGTCTTTAAGTGTAAAGAAGACGGATTTCTGAGGTCTCTCCATGAGTCTCTGCCTTCGGTGTTTCGTGTGTTTTATCAAGTGCCTGGCACTTCGTAGATACTCAATTATCTTTGCTGAATGGATATAAATATTTCCTTTTTTTGTTTGGCAGAGGCATAATTGACAGGTAACATTATCTTGGCTTCGGGTGTATAAATAGACGAGGCGGAACGATCCCCACGATGAGTTTAGTGAACATCTGGCCCCACGCATAGTTACAAAACATTTTTTCTTGTGATGAGAACTTTTAAGACTTTCTCTCTTAGCCACTTTCAAACGTGCGGTGCAGTGTTATTGACTGTAGTCCCCGTGCTGTACCTCACAGCTGTTTCCTTGATTTATTTATTTTACAACTGGAAGTTTGTCCCTTTTGACCCCTTCCGCCCACCCCGCCTCCACCCCTGGCAAACGCCAGTCTGTTCTCTGTATCCATGAGCCTGGGCTGTCTCGGATTCCACATATAAGTGAGACATGCGGTGTTCGTCTTCCTCTGACTTATTTCACATTGAGAGATGTCCTCAAGGTGCATGCACTCGTCCTTGAAGAGTCTGTGCCTTGGGTCTCAAGCCCTCTCAAACCCACCGCCCACCCTGCTGTCACAGGAGGTTCCTACAAGACAGTCTGACGGTGTTTGCTCCATCCTGACCCTCCCCCAGACCCGTGCCAGCCTGACGGGCAAGGCCATCTGGGACCAAGCCCTGGTGGTTCTCGGCCTCCAATCCTGAGATCTCCTGCCTTCATGGACAAGCCCTGCTTTTATGAAAATGCTTGCCTCCATGCCTTCATCCATGCTGTTCCCCCCACCTGGAACACCCTTCCACCTCTTCTTCACCTGAGCTGTTCCTACTCAACCTATTTTTTTTTTTTTGTAGAAAACACCAGAAGCAAAGTTTGCATCTGAGTATCATGTTTACACATGCTAATGTATGAGTATCATGTGCTGGAAAGAAGTCAGAATATCTGAAAATATGAACTCAAAGTGTTGGAAGCAGTTACTGTAATTGTTTCCTTCTTTCTGATAAGAAAATTAAAATCATGGGGCACCTGGGTGGCGCAGTCGTTAAGCGTCTGCCTTCGGCTCAGGGCGTGATCCCGGCATTCTGGGATCAAGCCCCACATCAGGCTCCTCCGCTGTGAGCCTGCTTCTTCCTCTCCCACTCCCCCTGCTTGTGTTCCCTCTCTCGCTGGCTGTCTCTCTCTGTCAAATAAATAAATAAATCTTTAAAAAAATAAAATAAAGAAAGAAAGAAAGAAAGAAGGAAGGAAGGAGGGAAGGAAGGAAGGAAGGAAGAAAAGAAAAGCAGTCCCAGATACTGTGGGGCTCACTGGTAGCTCGAGCCCTGTGCCTGTGACAGAAAGCTCAGTAGCGTATACAGCTCAGTCTACCAAAGGAAACTCACCTCTTCTTCCCAGAGAAGTCAGTACTTGTTGAACCTTGCTTTTCTTGAACTTGGATAATTAATCCAGTTCTTGGTTCAGAGAGGATACTTTTAAAAAAGAAATAATCTCCTTTTCTTTTAAAGGCTTATTTTTATTTTTATTTATTTTTTTAATTTTTTTTAAAGATTTTATTTACTTATTCGACAGAGATAGAGACAGCCAGCGAGAGAGGGAACACAAGCAGGGGGAGTGGGAGAGGAAGAAGCAGGCTCATAGCAGAAGAGCCTGATGTGGGGCGATCCCATAACACCGGGATCACGCCCTGAGCCGAAGGCAGACGCCTAACCGCTGTGCCACCCAGGCGCCCCAAAGGCTTTTTTTTTTTTAAACATAATTTTCTTACCTGTTTATTCATACTTAAGAAACGTTAAGATCACTGTACCAGAATGTCGGGCTTTGAAGGACTGGGCTGGGGAGTGTCTCCAAGACGTGTTATGTCTGAGAAACTTCCCAGGCACCGTTCACCTGTGAGAACTCCCTGCGGCTCAAGGCGTGACTCGGGGTCTACACTCTCAGAAACTACTCTGACTTCTCGGCAGTCCTCCCTCATGGCAGACTGACACTAACCCGTTCACCAAGACTTGCGTCTTGGTGGTTTCTTCCTTTACAGAGAATGTGAAGGTCTCCCACGTTCCAGGGAAGCCATCACCAATCTACCCAGCGGGCCCAGCTGCAACCCGGAGGTTACCGGTGAGCAGGGAATCCCAAGGAGAAGAGATGCCATTAATCATTCCATGCGTATTCCAAATTAATAAAACACGAAGAGGGACAGCCCTGGTCAGACGGGCATGCTTCATCCTCACAACCTCTCCATGAGAAAAACATTTGTCATTGTTCCACTGATGAGAATACAAGGCAACGTACGTTAGCTCATGAACTCCGAGACATACATTTTTTCAGATGTGACTTTTCTGCAAACCAAGTGCATCTTACAATTAATTGTCAAACTTTGTAAAAAATAGGGCTACTTTTTGTATAGTCTTCCATCCAATATTTACTAAGTGTCCAGCCCAGGCCTGGTAGTGTGCAAGTTGATGGAGACGGAACAGTGTATAAAAGCATCCAAGCCCTTGCTTTCACTAAGTTTACAGTGTAGCTGGGGAGACCGCAAATTGGGGAAGAAAAAAAACCCCACAAAAGCCAGTCTGTGAAAGTTGCCATGAAGGAAATAAGCCTGGAGAGGTGACAGAGTACCATATGGACAGTAGGGACAGGGAAGACACGGACTTGGGGTGACTCTCTGAGGAGTGACATTGGAGCTGAGCCCTCAAGAGCATCCCCATGGTCTTCCCAGCGGGCTCTCGGGGGGCCAGGAGGTAGGTCCCTGCAGTCCTAGGGACTGGGGCCCCTGGCTGTGAACAGGCTCATCCGGGTCTCCTTGGAGGGCCGCCTGAGCAGCGTGACCTGTGCCCCATGGCCACCGCGCTGCCCCCCATTGACTCCTCTACGTGACCGTACACTCGATGACACACCCGAGGAGGCGCTCCAGACCCTGGTCCCGGCTTCAGTCCTGCAGGGCAGAGAGCAGTGCCCATGATGGACAAGGACACCGAGGAATACCCACGCCAGGTTCCCAGGAGGACTGATGCGGCCCAAAACGCAGTCGGTCAGGGTTGGGGGCAAGGAGGCTCCTGGTGCAGACCTGCATTTCTGTCTTCCTACAGGGTACTTGTCTCCACTTTGGTGGTGACCCAGGCAGCCTCAGGGAGACTGCTTAGTAGCACGTGTGCATTTTACAAATTTGAGCGGTATAATTATTTTTATTTTTTTCAAAGATTTTATTTGACAGAGAGAGAGAGGGAGAAAGAATGAGCAGGGAGAGCAGCAGGCAGAGGGAGAAGCAGGCTCCTGCCTGAGCAAGGAGCTGATGCAGGACTCGATACCAGGACCCTGGGATCACGACCTGAGCTGAAGACAGATGCTTAACCCACTGAGCCACTCAGGCGTCCCAACATAATTATTTTTAAAGACGCGAACTTCTAAAACTTCATTCGAATTCAAAATCCACTCACCAAGAAAGAATGAGATTACATTTGTCAATGAACGAAAGGGAAGAATTTTAAATACCTAACCTCAACGGGTATGGACTATGGCCATTTCAAGCATAAAACTTGATATAAAACATTCCGTTCACAGATACGAGTCCATGTTTCCCATTGAAACCTCTGAAAATATTTTATTTGGGAGTTTGACACTAGTTTAATATCTTCCTTAAAACGGAGTATTTTCTTATAGTGATTATGGAATATAAAATGTATATAATCTATATAATGTTTAATGAAATTTTTAATCAAAGGTTCCAAATCCCCACTACATCTCTTTGGTGTAACCTACAAATAGGATCACTTTCTAAGGGATGAGTGACGTAGCCGCCTCTGCTAAAGCTGCGGGACAGCATTCAGTATGAGACAGAAACACCATGACCTGCAGGAGGGAAGGGCTTGACAGTCCCGTGGGTGGCTGGCCTGGAGCACAGGGCCACCAGAAAGGGCAGGAGTGATGCCAGGTCCGGCAAGCACCGATTGTATCCGGAGCAGTGGGAGCCACTGTGGGGACTTAAGCAAGGATGAGACTCAATCTGATTTACCTTCTGTGAATCTCATCTCGGGTGCTGCAGCAACGGATGGGGGACAGAGACAGGGCCCGTGGAGAGAGGCCACACAGGACAGGACCGTGAGGCCAGGAGAGGGGAGGAGAGGAGGTGCTTTTCAGAGGGAGGACCAACAGGACCATGGTGGGGAGAAAGGGAGGCTCGAGGAGGATGCCCGGGCTTTCTGGAGTGAGCAGTGGGGTAAATCACAAGGCCGTTCGCTGGGCAAGACTGACGGAAACAGTTTTGGGGAGAGGATTGGGATCCAAAGCCCTGGGACAGATTTTTCAATGGAGTACAAACAGAAAGACTCTCTAGATAAGAGATTTAATAGGCCTATCAAGCATGTATTTGGCTCCTACCATACGTACTGAAATATCTATTCATGAAATGATGTAGAAAGTCTGGGATTAGCTTCAAAAGAATTCAAGTGGGAGAGGCAGGGGGAGTGAGTCTATGAAGCACAAGACTGGTCACGAAGAGCTCCGGGTTGAAGCTGGGTGATGGGTCCGTGGGGGTGCATTATACTGTTGTTTCCTACTTCTGTAGTATCTTCGACAACTTCCGCGGCACTGGCTGCTATCGCCTGGTGAGGAGGGAGAGCAAATCAGGAAAGACCCCAAAGTGGGAGGTGGCGTGGGGGTGGCGTGCCAAACCCCTGGAAAGAAACAGACAAGCCCACCGCTGTCCTAGACCTCATCTTTGGGGGAAGAGACAGAGAATAAACATGTAAACAAATTCGATCATTTAAATAAACGTGCTGGAGAAACAGGGTGATAGGATGGTGTTTCTGGAGTAGCCAGAAACAGCCGCTCCGTGACAGCATCTGATTGCCTCAGGAGCCAAGCAGATATTAATAGTGGTGCTTTTAAAATCCTTCCCATTCTACTTTTTTTTTTTTAACTTTTACTTATAAACAAGTCTAAATTAGTGGCTATAAGCATTCTATTCTAGGGAAAGTGTTTTAACTTAAAAGCTTTTGCTCCCCTCCACCACCACCCCCCTTTAACTCCAAATTTTGAGGCTATGATTAGCCCAAGAGTTTTAGAAGTAAAGCCACTTCAGGGCTGACCCTGGTGCCCCTTTAGCATCCCGTTTTCGCCCTGGCAGCTCTCCTGTCCTGTCATCTGGACCCTAAAGCCCTCTTCTCTGGGCTACAGCTTTCTGTCACTCTTAGGTCTCCAGAAACCTCCTTCCTGTCCCTTCCCCAAGTGCCACTTCCCTGTGCAAGGCAATGCTCCCAGAGATCCTAAGCCCCATGAGGACAGGTCTGTTGCTTGTGCTGTTCACTCTTACAATCCCAGCACCCAGAATTGTGCCTAGCATACAGTTGTCACTCAATAAATATTTACTCAGTGAGAGGACTTCCTGCATCCACTAGGTAAGTAACCAGACACCCACATAGGTGCTTATGGATTCCATCATACAACTCAGAATGAACTTGTGGCCTATCTTCCAGAGATAAATAACACTTCCACTTTATAGATGGGCAGCTGAGTTGGTTCAGATAATCCAAGACCAGAAGTACCTCACCGACAATAGTCTCTCCCTTCCTTAGAAATATTTTTTAAGCCAAAAAAATAGAAGGTATGGAAAAACCTAGCACACAGAGGGAACATTACCCACGTCACTTTACATTTCTTGAAAATATAACGAATTGATGTAGAACAGCTCTCCTGGATAAACGCAACAACAAATATTTTGGTTTCCAGAAAACAAAACAAAACAACCAAGCGAAACAAAACTCTTCTTGATCCGAATGACAGGAAGTCATCTTCGCGGGCCGCTCGGCCTGGTCTTTGCATACGTGCTTTTAGGAGAGGCTTGCAGACTGCACGCGTTCTGCCCGGCAACCACGGACACTCAACATTCATTAAATGAGAATGACACGGGAGGCCTGGAGCTTTTCTGCTGCTCCTGGGTCTGCACCCTACTTCACTGACCTTGGCCGAATCTCTTCCCCCCTCCCGTCCGACTCCCATACATCCGTTGCAGGTTACTGTTTATGACCGAGATGCTTCACAAAAGCTTCAGGCTGCGCCCGGGAGCGAGCGCCCTTCGCCATCCACGAGCTGGCCGCATGACACACTTCCTGGAAGCCTGCGCCCAGTTGTGGAGCGTTGTCAGGACCATCTGGGGCCGGCCCAGGTTCCCCAGCGCCAGGGGACGGGCCGCGGGGGCAACCGGAGCCCCGCGCTCCCAAGAGTGGAAAACGGCTGAAGGCAGCCGGCCCCAAAGCGCATTGCCCCCCTCGCCGCCGCCGCCGCCCGCCGCCGGGGAAGTCCGCGGGAGCCGCGGCCGCGGGGTCGCCCGCTCCGGCGAGTTCCGGCGCACGGGCGCGGCGCCG
>NC_048225.1:64612076-64631142 GCF_002007445.2 Ailuropoda melanoleuca
GAGCCGCTCTCCCTCCTCCCCGCGCCCCGGGCTCCTCTTTCTTCGGCGAAATCCCGCCCGCCGCCCCTTTCCGGGACCCCAGACCCTCACCACGACCCGCGCGGGCCCCTTAACTGCCGCCCCCGGGCCCCGGGCCGCGGTTTTCGGGCGGGAAAAGGCTGGAAATCGCCGCCGCTTCCCACCCCGGGGTAACTCGCTTTTTGCTGCCTCCCCACAGTTGTTGCTAAGCTTCACCATCTTGTCTCTCTTCTCTGGTCACCGACCATATTTTCTCCCCCGTTTCTCTCTTCCCCGTTTCACAAACGGGGGAACGTTTTTCGCAGAGGGACATTTTTCTCTCCTTTTTTGGAGAAGCGGAAACTTGATGCATTTGAAATGCAAAAAAACTTTTGCATTTCGGAGGGCGGCACGTGGCAGGGGATCGGGGCATTTTGGAGCGATTTGGTGTGTGGTGCGTTCGGGAGGCAGCGGATCGGCGGCGCGATTGTTTCGAGCAGTGCTGCTAGCCGGGCTGCGGGCACTCGGGTGATGTCGCCGCGGAGCCCCCGCGGACCGGACGCGGGGACGGGGCTTTGTGGACGGCCCTTCGCGGGAGCTGTCGGCCCTATCGGCCCTCGAGAGCTGTAGAGACGCGAACCCAGGGCTGTTTGCCGATATTTACGGAGATCTGTGCGCTGCGAGGCGCACTGGGGGGCAACCGCGGGGGGGGGGGGGGGGGGGGAAAAAAAGCCCCCCCCTTTTAATACTGAAATTTGACTCGACCTTTCTGTGGTTTGTGGCTTCGTTGTTTTGACTTGTTCGTGGATCGGGTGTTTACAGACATTCCCAATTTCTGCTTTAATTAAAGAAATTGAAGCAGAGACTGTTAGGGGTCTTTTTGTTTTGCCGTTTGTCGCTCGGATTTGGCATTTTGAGAGATGTTTGGCGTTAATGCTGACAGTCTTCTAGTACCATAGTTTGTTTCAGGAAGTCCTGTTTGGGTGGTAGAACGTCATCTGCACCCCTTAGAATTATATAACATTACGGACATTGGTTTTTTTTGTACTGGTCATAATTTCCAGATATTCGAGGGGGGTGATGGTAGTGGCAGGAAAACTTGGATGTTTGGTAGTTGCATATATGATGTTTGTTTTTTAATGCCGGTAGGTAAGTAAAGAGGTCTCTCTACCATGGCTCGTACAAAGCAGACTGCCCGCAAATCTACCGGTGGTAAAGCACCGAGGAAGCAACTGGCTACAAAAGCCGCTCGCAAGAGTGCGCCCTCTACTGGAGGGGTGAAGAAACCTCATCGTTACAGGTATTTAAAAAAAAAAAAGAGGAAATAAAATAGTGGGACAAAGTCTGTCCACGGAAGCAGTATTTATATTAAATAACGCAAAGATGTATGATAAGCAAACTTTTTGCTTCCGGGAAGCCGGTGTCTTTCCCCTTTTGAATATTTACTAATCCTTGGGGGGAAAATATATATATATATAATTTAGTGTTGGGTTTTATTGGAATGTTTTATTTTGAAACTGCCCAGAGTAGACCTATTGAATCACTAATAACGTTCATGGGATAGAGTGACATTTTATTTAGTTATGTTAGTAATCTGTATTTTTTAAATAGTGAAGTGTTTTAAAAGTACGTTTCTGAGGATGCTGTCACTTTTGGTAAAATGACAGATTTTAATATTAATTTTATTTTACCAGTAACCAAGATGGGGGATGTCTTTTTTGAGTAAAGTTCTCATCCTTTATTTACTTGAATTGGTTTATTTCCTTCTCTTAGCGGGGTGGGTTTTGAACTACCCTGAGCAGTGTTGTTAAGGGCATCTGCCATTAGAGGGCAGAAGTTGTCCATACTTAGTCTCTTCAAATGATTTTATAGTTACTCTAAAATAAAAAGCTCATTTGACAGAAGAAAATAAGTCAGGCTGGAGGTACATTTTTTGCCACAATTACTTAGTAAAAAACAAAAATCATCTTCCATGTGGAAGATAACACTGCATAGTCGTGAGTGTTCAAATTGAATCGTTCCTGAGGGATGAGCAGTAGTCAGAGTAAATGTACTCAGGGGAATCGAACTTAAATAGACCACAGGAGTATTTTTAAATGAGGCTCATTGGGTGGTGTTGGTAGGTCTGTTAGAAGAATCGAGGGGGGTGCGGGTGGGAAAGAGTATGGTGCCAAGTTGAAAAGAGTCTGAATTGGGACTCTTGTTAGTGGCCTAACACCCTCCTAAGTAATGACGACAGAAGTTATGGCCACATTTGTGTTACAGATGAAGGAGATGAACGGGACTTGCATAAACTCCCTGCCAAGGCTACTTCGATATGCTTTTTGCTTTAAAGGTATTGTCGTTGCTCTTGATAGGCTTGAATATTCACATCATAAATTGATAAGTGAAATTTTATACAGAAGCTAAAGAACAGAAAATGGGTGATTTATTTTTTGGAAAATGACTGCATTTCTTTAAAGCTAACCACTTATCCTTTTTTTTATATGTTTGGTAACCATTTCTTTAACATGGCTTTTTTGTTGTTTCGTTTTAAGGCCTGGTACTGTGGCACTCCGTGAAATTAGACGTTATCAGAAGTCCACTGAACTTCTGATCCGCAAACTTCCTTTCCAGCGTCTGGTGCGAGAAATTGCTCAGGACTTCAAAACAGATCTGCGCTTCCAGAGTGCAGCTATCGGTGCTTTGCAGGTAAAATGGTGGGTGGGAAAGGCTCTGAGAGGTGGCCGCCCTGCTGGGTGCCAAGAATAATTCTAAATCTTTACTTGTGCTTAGATAATTTAATCATCACAAGCCTGTAAGGTGGATGATACCTTTACTTCTCTGTTGAGATGTCAGAAAGGTTAAGTTGCTCAATGTCATATACACAGAAATATCATTTGAACCCACTTGGGTCACAGAGTCCTCTAATTTGAACTCATTTGATGCCAAAGCCTAGTGGGAATTCCTATATATCATTTTTAAATTTTACACGTTACTTTGAGAACAGTGCATAAAGGGGGAAAGAACCCTCTTGTTGTCTGTGGGTGTTGTGGGACGTTACAAAGACATAGAACTAATGGTCTGTGTTGGTGATCAGCTTCAAAGTGACCGCTGTGAAAGGGTATAGAATGAATGTCTTACTGGCTCTGAAGAGGCAGGTGCAAGCGGAGAGCGTGTAGGGTCTGGAGTGGGAATAGGCTGTGCTGAAGAGCTGTGTATGGAGGTAATAGAAGCACAGGGCAGGTGGGATTGGATGGGGGACAGGAAGCAAAGGTGTGCTGAAAGATTATACTGTACGTGTTAAGGGACAGGGATTTCAAGACTTGTAGTCAGCTAAAGAGGATTATGGATTTCCACTTTATGGGAAGCTGTTGAGTTTAATCTTAGCACCAGGGCATCAGAACTCTTGAGAAATACAGTTTTAGAGGTGGTTATGTATCGGAAATACTTGTGTTTTGCGCCAAGATAAAAACTTGAAATGCCCACAAGGAAGATACTTGATTATGTGTAAGGGTGTAATTAAATTAGTCGGGAAAGTGTAACCTATTTTGTAAGAGTGTTTGGCATTCTTTTAGATGAGTGAATCTCACAGTGTGGTAAGACTACCGCCTCCGTCAGAGCGTGGGGTTGGGAGTGATACAACTGCAGGTTGCTGGGCACCACAGACCTGGGTCAGAATCCCGGCTGGGGAGGGTCCACAGGCTCCACACACTCCACTGCAGGATTTTCAAGGCTGCTGTTGCTGTGCTGAGCCTTTGCTTTATATGTGAGGGAGATTTGATAGGTGGATTCTCTACTGAAGTGTAATTGGTTGAGCTGTTTCTATGGTTAGTCTGAGCTTCATTTGATTGGTGGATTCCAGGAGTAGGCATCCATTAGATTCTCAATGAATGGAAATTACTGAAATTTCAAACTACTAAAATCTTCCAGTGCTATGACTTAAAACTGTTTTCTCTTTTAATCATTGATTATCTTGACGTCTTGTGGATTACTACAATTGTAAATCACGTTTTACCCCACTATTTTTTTTTTACTACAGACATCACTGAGCTTGACAAGCATTTGATAGAGAGCTGCTAGCCCTGTGTTCTAGTTAGTTAGCCCTACTGTGCTTCAAGAACGCATTATCCTTGGGAGTCCCACATGTTTGAGCTTACCTGTCAGTGGTGGGTCCTTGTCAGTTGAAATGACTAAACAATCCGGGTAGAAGACTGTCGTCTTTTTTAATTCAGTTGTGAACTCTTGTCCCTGTGACTAAGGGGTGTGTCTTAAATTAGTAAGTATGGTGGTGCTGGTTTTAAGCAAAATGTTTGCTTCTGCTGCCTGTGGTGCTCAAGCAGTTAGATCTTTATTGGAAAGAGGATTCTGTTTCAGTTTTTTGTGTATGTGTTTATACGCACACTGCAGGTCTCTTAAAGACGTGGAGGTGGAGAATTTGCTAATGGAAATTAATAGAAGAGAGTGGTTAAAACAAAATGGCAGAAGTCGCTGTGTTTCTGGCTTGAGAATCACACAGTTGACAAGTTTCCTGACAGAGCTGAATGAGAAGGGGCGGTGGTGCAGGAGCAGGTGGGGAAGTCAGTCTGGCTCTGCCGCCAAGATGCTCAGGAGTTGACGAACTTCAGATTTAAGCTTTGCCTTCAACGTCTGAGAGTTTGGACTAAGGTATCCTTGTGTTAAAAAGACAGGCCTTGGTGTTTTGAATATACTCGATGCTGTAAATGAGCCTTTCCTTCCAGTTGTGAGATGTTTTTGTTTTTTTTTTCTTTTGCCATTATCTCAAAGTGATATTTGTTGGGCTGTAAGTTGACATGGCAGTCTTTAATTCCCACTACAGCCTTAATGTTCAGGAGACCTTAGGGCCTGTATGACACATTGGAAGTGTATGGGTCGTGGTCCAGTCCGTTGTGGGTAGCCAGTACTCCCCCAGAGCTGACGGACGCAGGCCTGTAGAACCAGCAGTAGCCAGGTTCTGAGACTGCAGTAAGAGCCGCAGGCTGCCACATGCCCTGGCGGACCAGTGCCAGGATGCCCACAGATCCTGCCGCTCTTAAGTGGTCTCAGAATCACAGAGCCTCTTGTTGGCTCGTCCACAAAGCGGCTCATAGTGCTGTTGTGCAAAAGCATTCCAGATGGGCATCGTCGTGAGGTGATGTTGGGTGGAACAGAATTAAACGGGTATCTTCCCCGAGGGCCGTCGGTTGTACTCTCTGGTGTGCATGAGAACCGCTAGAGCGGGCTATTACGGTATGCCACGCTCTCCTAACTTCTTACGCATTTCTTGGTATATCCTAAGAATGAGTCCCTGGGTAGGTCTCTGGCTTTTAATACATTCTTCGTAATGTTTGCATGGAAATGATGCAAACTTAATTGGGGTTGGATTTTTTTTTAACGAATAAATATTTGTTGACTCTCATGAGACTGTTAAGTAACTTAGATGAGGTGGTTGGTGTGTGAGGCCCGGGAGCACCAAGGAATTAGGAGGAGTTCACGGCTACCTGCACCTGGGAGCTGGACTAAGAGAACCGCTCGCTTTCTCGTGCGCGGAAGTCTTGAGCTAGGCTGTAATGGGTAAATACGATTTGACTCTTAACAAATGCAGCCGAAGAACGTGTAGGGGTGGTAAAATTTGGATGAGACACATTTTTGTAGAAGAGAGACATAACAGCAAAAAAGATGAAGGTATGATGAATGTGCAGGAAGTGATTTTTCCATACGATGAATTGATGTAAATCATTTGAATTAATTAAACATTAATTAATGTTTGTGAAAAGCGAATCTGGCTGTTCCATCTACGTATCTTGTGTATCGTGTAGCATACGTGGCTTCAGTTGCTCAAGTGTTTGGTTGTGTCATTTTTAGTTTTATCATCGCCTAAAGATGCCAAAGTGGAAAATTTTTATTAGGACAAAAATAGCAACTATAAAAACCTGGGTTTTTTTTCTAAGTATCATGAACAAAGAAGTAACTTCCCTAAGAGGAGACAGGGCCAAATAACCTCTCATTTTGTGCTCTGCGTCCACTAGAACAGCTGGGCTGATGCCTGGGCTAGTAACAGAGTCTTCATTCCAGAGGGAGTAAGCAGATGTTACAGCTTCAACTAAAGGACGCTTCCAGGGGCGCCTGGGTGGCGCAGTCGTTAAGCGTCTGCCTTCGGCTCAGGGCGTGATCCCAGAGTCCTGGGATCGAGCCACACATCGGGCTCCTCCTCTGGGAACCTGCTTCTTCCTCTCCCACTCCCCTTGCTTGTGTTCCCTCTCTCGCTGGCTGTCTTTCTCTCTGTCAAATAAATAAAATCTTTTAAAAAAATAAATAATAGGGGCGCCTGGGTGGCACAGCGGTTGAGCGTCTGCCTTCGGCTCAGGGCGTGATCCCCGCGTTATGGGATCGAGCCCCCACATCAGGCTCTTCTGCAATGAGCCTGCTTATTCCTCTCCCACTCCCCCTGCTTGTGTTCCCTCTCTCGCTGGCTGTCTCTATCTCTGTCAAATAAATAAATAAAATCTTTAAAAAATAAAAAAATAAATAAATAAATAAATAAATAATAAAGGATGCTTCAAGTTTCCACACAGCTGTAAGATAGACGAACAATTGAGTTAATTATAAATAGAAGCTCCTCTTTTTCCTCTTCCCACGCCACATGTCCCTGAACAGTCCCTAGGCCGGCACTTGGTGAGCGCTGGTGGGGATAAGAGGATGCCTTCAAGGAATCTTGAAGTGTAATGGGAAAAACTAGAGGGATCGATATTAATACTAGAGGGTAAAAAGTCCGTTACAAGTTGGGGTGCATAGAGGAAGGTACACCTGGGAGGGGGCACATCTAGGCCAAATAGGTCAAAGTCTGTCAGTAAGACCTATCTAGTGTGTTCTGGGACCCGTAGTCCTTGTGTGATCAAACTTGAGGTATAAAAGGAAAGGTAGATGGGGACCAAGTTATGGGAGCCAGTGGTCAGCTATAGTGGATTATTGGCAAGGCAAGGGTTCAAGCAGGTACTGGAGTGGTGGGTTGAGAGTAAGGAGGACACTGGTGAGGAGGAGGGAGTATTACTTTGGATTGGATACATGATTCCCTTTATCACAGCAAGGGTGAGGGACGGAAATGGGATTTCTTGGATTAAGTTGGATCTCCTTAAGACATTTCAGTTTATAAGAAATCACATGTTAAACATTAGACAAGTGAAAACTTTCTTAGTAATGAAGTAATTTGACATTCTGTGTTAGTGGATAAAAGATTTCCGAACTTGAACTTTTCACTGTTCATCACCATCTGCGGGCCGAAGCGGAAAGCGTGTTTCCGTGGGAGCAGTCAGTAGCGGATCAGCATCGCCTGAAGTAGGTTTTCACAGGGCTCAGAAACCTCATCGTTGTAACTGATGCAGGCACATCTTGACTGTCGTAACAACACCATTAATACCTTTTTCTCATTCCTTCGCAGGAGGCAAGCGAGGCCTATCTGGTGGGCCTGTTCGAAGACACCAACCTGTGTGCTATCCATGCCAAACGTGTCACAATTATGCCAAAAGACATCCAGCTAGCGCGCCGCATACGTGGAGAACGTGCTTAAGAATCCACTATGATGGAAAACATTTCATTCTTTAAAAAAAAAAAAAAAATTCTCTTCTTCCTGTTATTGGTAGTTCTGAACGTTAGATATTTTTTTTCCATGGGGTCAAAGGTACCTAAGTATATGATTGCAAGTGGAAAAATAGGGGACAGAAATCAGGTATTGGCAGTTTTTCCATTTTCATTTGTGTGTGAATTTTTAATATAAATGCGGGGACATAAAGCATTAATGCAAGTCAAAGTTTCAGTGAACACGTTTCAGCAGTTCAACTTTATAACAATTATAAATAAACCTGTTAAATTTTTCTGGACAATGCCAGCATTTGGATTTTTTTAAAACAAGTAAATTTCTTATTGACGGCAACTAAATGGTGTTTGTAGCATTTGTATCGTACAGTAGATCCATCCATTCGCTCACTTTTCTAACTGAGTTGTCCTACATGCAAGTACATGTTTTTAATGTTGTCTGTCTTCTGTGCTGTTCCTGTAAGTTTGCTATTAAAATACATTAAACTATACCTGCTTTTGGTCTTTATTATCCACCTTAGCCGTAGAGTTAAGCCACTTGAAATTTCTGTATTAAAAATCATTTTAGTATCAAGTGTTTTGTCACCTCACATCTGAGACGAGGCTGTTGCAAGATGGGGAAAGGAGTAGTTTTGTATGGGAAGGACACAAGAGCTACTGACTTTCCTCCTGATTTAGAATTGGCAGAGCCTAGGGGCACCTGGCCGCCTCAGTCGTGAGAGCGTGCTCTGGATCTTGGGGTCATGAGCTCAAGCCCCACATTGGATGCAGAGATGACTTAAGTAAGAACTTTCAAAAATAAAATTTGCAGAAAGTAAATTTATTTGTGAAAACCAGATCTCAACTCCTTTGATATGTTGTATTCTAAACCAATCATTCCCGAACCCAGCCAGCCAACAGAACCACGTGGAAATAGTTAAATCTTTGTAAGTAGTGAAGGTACGTGTCTAAACATCATTACACGATTAAACTTGGAGTGTTCAATGGTTATTTAAATGCAACTCTAACAGTTAAGTCTTAGGCTGAAGAACTAGCACATTGGAATCTGGCTCTTTCAAGATGCTGTATTAACCCGGAAGTTATTTCTCAAGCACCAACAGTGAACTCTTAGCGCTGTTTTATTTAGCATTGGGATGAAGAGTGTGAAATGAGGGAAATAAGCCTTTCAAAGCATATGACACATCCCTACTGTAATGACATTAGTTGTAACGTTTGGGCGCGTCAGGCTGCTCTAGGAGTGAAGTGAAATCATGTGGTCGATGGGCTGAGAACACCCAGTCGATAGGGTAGAACGTAGCCTTCCTGCTCTCGGTCTCTTTTTTAACAGTAACTTCACTTTTATGTTATCCATCAAAAATCACTTAGAGAATCACGAGGTTAGTTTTAGAGCCTGTTTCTAACTTCTTGACATGGGATCGTAGTTTTCAGGGCAGTCCTTCATGTGAACTTCAGGTAGGCACTGGTATTACTTGGGAGTATTGGCCAGAGTGTTATTCATTGTAATACAAGCTACAGAAAGCCAATTTTTTTTTTTTTTTTAAGCAAGCTCCAGCCCATGAGTCCAAGATCGAGTCACATGCCCCACTGAGCCAGCCAGGCTGCCCCCCAAAAGCCAGTTTTTCATGAATTTCCCCGTCAGTCTGCAGTGCAAAGGGACAGATGGTGGGGTCTATTCATGAAAACTAGGGAAAGTGGGTGTCTCCAACAGGGCAGAAGTTAGCTGCTAGTACCTGTTTACAAACAGGGGATGCCATCCTTTGAATCAACTCACTTAGAATCCGTACTAAATTTTGCTCTAAAACTTCGTGAACTTTTTAAAAAGCATGTTTTTGTGTTTCCCCATGAAATGGGTATGGTAACGGTTCATTTTAAACAAGTGAGGAGTACTTAACTGCTCTCACTGTTGAGGTACTAACTCACAATACCTTGTATGTGACAAAATGGAACAGTTAGGAAAAAAAATTGGGACAAAATAGATAAAGTTGGCACTCTCCGTACACAGATGTCTGGCCATTGTAATGAGCTTGTCTCAATATTCCATGGTCTGTTAATATTTGACACGTATTCTATTCCTATGAAGTAGGTGGTTCATTACTTGCAAATGAGGCAGAGAAATTCGGGGGGATTGTTATTTTTTTTTTAATTTTATTTGAGAGCGTGTGCGTGTGTGTGCGCAAGTGAGCAGGGGTGAAGGGTAGAGGGAGAAGCAGAGCCCGATGTGGGGCTTGATCCCAGAACCCCAGGATTGTGACCTGAGCCAAAGGCAGATGCCCAACCGACTGAGCCACCCAGGTGCCCCGGGGCGGGGAGTATTCTTAATGGACGTGTATATACTATGTGCATAGTAGTTTTTGTTTTATTTCAAGTTTTAATTTATATACATGCATAGAAGCTTTGAGTTCAGGGCTATTTTAGGGCTCTGGGATGTAAGTGATCTGCCACCCCCTTGGCCCCTGGGCTAACGGTCAATGACAGGCTGGTAATCCTGTTCCCCAATATGCTTTGGAATTATTACTTGACAGGCTTACTCAGGAAGAGTCTGGTGAATTGGAATTGGGCCCAAAGTGACATGTGGGGGCTGTGACTTAACTCACCGCTCTCGGTTAGGTGCAGTCTTACATCTTCAACAAGGTAACCCACTTTTGAATACTAAAGCAACTTTGGAAAACAGCCAGTTAACACCTCTTAAGCTTCCAGAAAAATGTTCCTAGTCTAAAGCTTACAGAAGAAAAACCCTACAAAATTTTAAGGTAAGATAAAAATAATTTTAGGTAAGTAGGTCCTGGGAAATTCGGAATACTTTAACCGGAAGAACGTTTCGAAGGAACTTGGAAACTTCATTCTCAAGCATATGGAGGGACTCTCGTCTGGCTCATACAGTTAGATGAGTGAATGCTTTATAATCTTAAGCTCTTTTCCCTTCCAATCCCAAGAGCCTAAAATCAGAGAGGGAACAAGTTCAAATGTGCGCATTTGAACATATCAAGGATCTTCTAGATGCCGAGGATGTAATACTAAAGGGGCTGCAACTCAAATCCCTCGACCCTGTGAGGTGGATGCCCTTACAGGCTGATTTTACCCATGAAGACACTTGGCCACAGCCACCCAGTCCACGGAGGAAATGGACTTTGTTTCCCAGTGGACTAAATCTAGGGCATTGCTCTTTAATTCCCACGCTCTGACAGTGGTGTAAGAGTCACTGATTTTGCTGGGAGTGCTGGAGGGGAAGGCGAGTCTTGATCGCGGAAACATCAGAAAAAAGAACTGGAAATGGGGTGGGGGGAGCAGGCTACAGAAATCACAAGAAAACCCGCTGCCCATCTCACCACCTGTTCAGTCTGGAGCAACCCCCTTTAATTCCTCCCTCGCCCCCACCGCCATTAAATCCTGTTGACTCGTACTCCAAAGAAGTGCATCCAAAACTGGGCGCTGAACACCTCCAGCGTCATCGTCCGAGCTGCCCCCTTCCCCGGGGACCACAGCAACCCCTAAGTCAGCGTGCAACCACCGCTCCGACTCCTCGGGCCCCTTCCCACAATCCCTGGAGAAACGCTTCTAAAACTAGTCATTGCAGGTCGTTCCCCCACTTAAATACCGAGCAGCTCCCACTGCGCACCGAATAACATCTAAACTCACTGGGGCCTGTGCGACTAGGCCTCGCCAGGCTTTCCTCCGTCCACCTCTGGTATTAAGCTGCAGCCAGACCCTCTGCCCACATGCCTTTTGTCCAACCTTGGCTTTATTTCCTTCGAATCTATCCAAAGCTGAAATGACGTTGTGGCTTTTTTATTGACAACCTCTGCTAGAATGTGCTAGAACGGGTTCACCGTGCTTTCCACCGCAGCCCCAGTGGCAGTGCATAGTAGACCTGAATAATGATCTCTTGGAGTCATGCTAGAATGAATGAGAGTTCCTGCTTTCCTTCCGATTCTAACACTGAAGCCTCTGTAACCTTAATGGATGGGACCCGATGTGTTATTTTGAGGATAAAGTGAAAATAGATGTGAAAACCCAAGGCCTGACACGTCATATTTAGTAAATGCGTGAGTAGAGTGGTAAGTTCTGATAAAGTAAACCTGCTTCCACATTGTTCCTTGCACAGTTGTGAAGAAAACTCCCGCCTCCAAACTTCCAACAGTTGGTTCTCAAGCTTCCAGGGCGCGTCCGGGGCTGTCATCTAAAACCCGCCGCTCTGCTCAGAGGACAGGGAGAGACGAAAGAAAGGCGGGCCTTCCAGGTGGGCAGGCGGCAGGTTGAACGAGCACAGGGAAAGGACCTCCGAGACCTGTCTTGGGGGCCGCAAGATAGTGGATCCCCACGCCCACCCGCCACATCCTGACGCTTCATAGAGAGGCCTCACTGGGGTTCAGTCACGTACCCCCTCTCTCCTGCTGGTGCCAGCACCACATCACTGTCTCAAGGCCGTCCTGGGGACAGCTTCTGGGAGCGGGGAAGACAAGCAGAACTCAAATTCCAGGGACAGGAGAGGGGTCGAGAAGCCTGTCCAGTTCATGGGCCAACTGGCCTTCACATCCTCAGGACCTTCCCCAGGACTGATCTTTCCATATATGCATTTTTTATTATGTCCCCACTGGATACTATCTTCTTCTTCTTTTTCTTCTCTTTTTAAAAGATTTTATTTATTTATTTATTTGACAGAGAGCAGGAGCAGGGGGAGGGACAGAGGCAGAGGGAGAAGCAGGCACCCTGCTGAGCCCGGAGCCCGATGCAGCGCTTGATCCCAGGACCCCAGGATCATGATCTGAGCGAGGGTAGACGCTTCACTCACTGAGCCACCCAGCCGCCCCCGGACTACGATCCTCTTATGCCATCAAGCCTTGGTCCCTACATGAAATAGGATCAGGTGGGTATATCTTAACCCTTGATAAAGTAAGTCAAATCAGTAACATGAGTGGTGAAACCCTAGGTAAGAGGCATTCTCTTAAAGTCATTGTGAAGACTTCTCTTTACCACTATTATTAAATGTGTTTTGGAAAGTTCTAGGCAACGAGAAAATATATATTTGTTAAAAAGGGAATCGTTATTTGCAGTATAGCTTCATGCTTAGGAGTTCTGGCCCTGGAGGGGTGCCTGGCTCACTCACTCAGAAGAACACGTGACTCTTGGTTGTGCCTTTCATTTAAAATATTTTCTGGGGCGCCTGGGGGGCTCAGTCCGTCGAGCATCTGCCTTTGGCTCAGGTCATAATCCCGGATTTCTGGGGAGCAAGCCTGGTGTGTGCAGACCGAGTAGGGAGCAGGCGTGACAGCCGAGACCCGCAGAGCGATCAGAGGCATGATGGGAGCCAGATCTGGGGGCCTGCAGGATCTTAGCTATGGACATGCTGAGACCGCAATGCTTACTAGGTTTCAGTGGAGATTTCAGGGAGGTTGTTGGATAGGAGCCTGGGGTCTAGGAAGGAGGTCTGGGCTGGAGACAGAATTTAGAAGTCACCAGCAAAGACAGGGTCTTGAAGCCAAGAAGCTAGATGAGGTCACTAAGGGAGCAGGTGTAGCTAGAGAAGAGGTCCAAAGACTGAGGCACTCTGCATCAGCCTCGGAGCTCCGAAGGAGACCAAGGAAGACAGCCAGGCATCTATGGAGTCTGGAAGCCAAAAGAAGAAAGTGCTCCAAGGAAGAGAGGCAGCGGCCACTGTTGGATACGACCAAATCAAGTAGGGGAGGGTCTGAGAGTTGCCCGCTGGAACTGGCAACATGGGGGTCACTGTGGTCTTGATGCAGGGGGCTCAAGACCCAACTGGAGCAGATTCAAGAGACATTGGGGTTTTAATAAAATGAGCACACTTCCGGGGGCCCGGCTGGCTCAGTCGGTAGAGCATGCCACTCCTGATCTCTGGGTGATGAGTTCGAGTCCCACGTTGGGTGTGGAGCTTACTTTAAAAAAATAAAACAAAGAGAATTGGAGGAATGGGAAACAGCAGGAAGAGGTGACTCCAGAAGTTTTGCTTACAATGGAGAGAAATGGAAAGTAACTGAGGAGGAAAGTGGGAACTTGGGTGGGGGTGGGGGGTCTCCCCGTAAGATGGGAGAAATAGAATGATTGTTTGCTGTTGCGAGTTTTCTATGTCTGTGTTGTCTGGGTTGTGAGGATTGCATGAATCAAAACATGTCAAGTGCTTGGAACTGTTCCTGGAACATAGTAAATGCTCAATAAATAGCCACTGCTAGTTTTATTATAAAATTGTTATCATTAACAAACAATATTAATTTGCCAAAGAGTTTCAACTACAAAATTATTGGTTTTCATGAGATCTCAATAAGATAGCAGGTTATAAAATATATAAAAGTCAACAGAATTTCTATACATTACCAATAACTAGTTAAAATTTATAATGAAACTGCTGGTTATAAGATCAACATATAAAAATGTAATATAAAAAATTCTATCCATAATGTCCACTAATCTATATCAAAAAATAAACTTAGGAAATGTGTTAGAATTATTCAAAAAATAAACACACCTTTTTGAAGGCCATAGGAAAGATCTATGTGCCTCGATAGAAATACTCAACACTGTAAAGATCTTAGTTTTTTCCACATTGATCTACACAGACAATCTCAACAAAAATTCTAACAAGATTTTTAGTGGAAACTGACACTTTAATTCTGAAGTTCATCTGCAAGAGAAAATATGCAAGAACTATGAAATTTTAGAAAAAGGAGAAGAGACTTCCTTTAAGCACATGTCATGGTAGGAGCACCTGGGTGGTTAGGTTGGTTAAGCCTGTGACTCTTGGTTTCGGTTCAAGTCATGATCTCAGGGTCATGATCTCAGGGTCCTGAGACTGAGCCCTGCCAAGGGCTCCCTGCTCAGTGGGGAGTCTGCTTCCTTTCTTTCCCTCTTCATCTGCCCCTCCCCCCAAATAAAAAAATAAATTTATCTCAAAAAAAAAAAAAGAGAGAGAGAAAGAAACAGAACCAAGATTATATGGGAATCCAACACAGGTGTAAGTTAAAAAACTTGGATAAGAGGGGCTCCGGGCTGGCTCAATCCGTGGACCATATGACTCTTGATCTCTGGGTCCTGAATTCGAGTTCCACACCAGGTGCAGAGTACTTAAAATAAAATCTTAAAAAAAAACTTGGGGGTGCCTGGGTGGCAGCGTTGTTGGGCGTCTGCCTACAGCTCAGGGCGTGATCCCGGCGTTACGGGATCGAGCCCCACATCAGGCTCCTCCGCTGTGAGCCTGCTTCTTCCTTTCCCACTCCCCCTGCTTGTGTTCCCTCTCTCACTGTCTCTATCTCTGTCAAATAAATAAATAAATAATCTTTAAAAAATAAAAAATAAATTAAAAAAAACTTGAGGGGCGCCTGAGTGGCTCAGTCACTTAAGTGTCTGCCCTCAGCTCAGGTCATGATCCCGGGATCCTGGCATTGAGCCCGGAATCAGGCTCCCTGCTCATGGGGAGCCTGCTTCTCCCTCTCTCTGCAGATCCCCTCCTCATGCTCGCTCTCGATCTCTGTCAAATAAATAAATAAAATCTTAAAAAAAAACTTGAATAAGTGAACTGTTCAATTTTTTATTTTTTTAATTTTATTTATTTATTGGTCAGAGACAGAGAGCACAAGCAGGAGAGCTGCAGGCAGAGGAAGAAGCAGGCTCCCCACTGAGCAAGGAGCCAGTCTCGCCACTCAATCCCAGGACCCTGGGATCATGACCTGAGCCAAAGGCAGGTGCTTAACTAACTGAGCCACCCAGGCATCCCCTAACTGTTCAGTTTTTTAGAGAGTAAGATAATTGCACTATTCACGAAGGAGCATGTGTACATACATGCTTTAATGCTCTTCCCCAAATCTCCACTTCTATCCCCTAGAAATGTAGAGATATGCATTTCTAGGATAAACCTATATATTGCAGCACTGTTCTGTATAAGGGAGAAATCTGAACAATGTAAAGTCTATCAGTGGAGGAATGGGTAAATAAAATTTTATGTAGTGATCCTAGGAAATACCATGTAGCCATTAAAAAGAATGAGGCAGAGAAACCTATGTATGCGGATGTGGGAAAATGTCCAAGCTACACAGTTAAATAAAAAGAGCAAACTGCGGGATAGTGTAGCATATTTCTTCCTAGGAGTTTAACAACAAACACAGTAAACAACCCAAAACCTTTGTAAGTATATGCGTGGCTATGGACCTATCGTTCACGCGCAGAGATTACGTGCACGTGCCTGGGAAAGGTCTGGAAACACACGCGAGCGGCTAGCCCCGGTAGCACACCGCAGGTATTTTGGCAGAGAAGCCACTCCTCCCAGGCAAGGCCTCTGACTCGCTACCCGCCTGTTTCCAGCCCCAGTAAGGCTGTACTGAGTGCGAAACACCTGCTCTCTCCCGTGTAGTTTTCCCGAGGACCCTATGAGGCCGGGGGCCGCGGCGTGCACCGCAGAGATGGCAGAGCATCTCCATCTCCCCTGCCCAGCCCGGCCCAGTCTTGGACCCATCGTGGGCCCGTGGGCCCGTGGTTCCGCTTCGCGAGAATCGTCCTGCTTGGACCCCCAGGTTGCATCCTTGCGCTGCCGCCAACGTATGCAACTGAGGCACCTGCAGGGGTTGAGGAGGAAATTAGCTTGACCTATGCCGTAACCGCCGCAGGACAGGTAACCTCCATGAGCCTCAGTTTACCGGTCTGGAACTCAGGGACCATTGGTGCAACAGGAGGTGATTTCATGTGGCTTAGGAGTGAGCGTTTTGAGTTTATTTATTTTAACTAATCTCTACCCCCAAAGCGGGGCTCGAACTCACCACCCGAGATCGAGTCGCGTCCTCCACTGACGGAGCCAGCTAGGCGCCCCCAAGAGTGAGCGTTTTTAAGATGTATAATAAACAGTGTACATGAACCTTGAGGTTTCAGGTAGCACCTCTTTACCTTTAGGTTTCGCGTGGATGAGAACATTTTAATGCTAATCACAGAAATGGGGCTGGCCAGGCAAAAGCGACCGAAGTGGTAGGAGGACATCTGGGGACGTGCGACGAATGCTCAGCGCAGAGCCGATACTGGGGGGGCCGGGCCGGGGTCCCCCGGGGTTCCGTCCACCTCAGCTCGGGGACTCCGGTCCTCCACGACCCTCGAGACTAGCGCGTCGCCCCTGCGCCCTGTTGTCGCTCCGGCGCGCTTCTGGGATCGCCTCCGGACCTCTCTCCCCCCTACGGCCTCCTCTCCTGTCCTCTCCCTCAGGAGTCCGGGGAGACCTCCCCACAGAGCCCCCGCAGCAGGCCAGCCCCCACCCGCAGCCTCCCCTTCGTCCCGCCCCACGCTCCGTGAGCTCTAGGGGCTGCCCGCGGCCACGCCCCTCGGGATCCCGCCGCGCCCGCCGGCACCACGCCCACAGATTTCCGCTGCGCCCTCAAACCGCGCCCAGACCACAGCCCTCTGGGGGTCCCGCCACACCCTCCTTGACCACGCCCCTCCTGGACTACGACTTCCACACCACGCCCCTCAGGAAATCTCGCCGCTCCCTCTATGGCCACGCCTTCCAAGAATTCTCCCTTCTTAACCCCGCCCCTCCCAGGTCCCGTCTTCCAATACCACATCCCTCCGGAGCCTTCGCCGCACGCTCCCTGACGACGCCCCTTCCAGATCTTCTTCCAAGACCACGCCCCTCGTGTTCCCGCCGGGGCCCGACCACGCCTCCAGCCACGCCCCTCCGCGTGGTTTCGGCTGCGAGCCCCCAGCACCTCCCCGCCCCGCCAACCACCCGCACGACCCTGGGCGCCCCCGCCGTGCCCGCCCGGGCCTCAGCCTCCCGGGGCAGGACGCGTGCTCGCTGTCCTCGCAGCTCCTCCGGCCCCCGAGTTTGGGACCCCGGCCCGAGTGCTTGTCCGCTTGGAGGCCCGCGAGCTGCAGCCGCGGCCGGAAGGTGCCGCCCATCCTGCCGAAGGCTGGCTTGCTCGCCGCCCCGGGCAAACAAAGCTGGGCCTCCCGAGGAGGTGGAAGAAAACCCACTCTTCGGGGACCGAGACGCCGTTCGCACGTGGCCCCCCGCAGCCGCGTCCCTCCGTGTGTCCCGCTGGCTGCGCCGCAGCCTTCGAGCGGCCTGGACCTGAGCTGCGGGGACACTCCGGGGAGCCCCTGCACCCCGGCCTCCCCCACCTGCCCGGCTGCCATCCTCCGACTTCGGCCTTGTCGTTACCTCGGGCTCAGCTTCTGCTGGGAACTGCGAGAAAGGATGACCAGGCGGCCCCCAGTTCCCTGGTCAAGCCGAGGCGCGTCGTTCCGGGACGCTCCGGAGGGAAGGGGCGGGGCTGAGCGCTTGGCCAGGTTGTCATTCCCTGGAGGGTGCGCAGGATTTACCCGGGTCAGGACCAGAGACACCCCGCGAGGCTTCAGGATCAGGTCTTAGGAACCAGCCTTGCGGAGTGTGGCAAAGAGATCAGCTAGGAGGTCACCGCAAGGCCTGCGGTGCCCCCCCCCCCGGGAAGAAGGAATCCCAGGTCCTGGAGAAGCCAAGGGGGGACAGCAAAGGTGGACGGGTATTTAGATGACCTTGAGCACGGGATGGGAGCTCCCCAGGGCGCCTTACAGGCCCTGCTCAGCTTCTCGCGTGGTCTGGGGAAGGGGCCTGGGCAGGCCTGAGGAGGGGACCCCAGCACAGGTATCCCCTTCAAGGCGGCCTTGCCCTAAGGTTTTAACAGGACCATTCAGTAAATCGGAGACTCCCCCGCCCCCCACCTGGCAGAATCAAGCACTTGGCAGCGAGTGGAAGAGAAGGCAGGTTAAAGCAGTCCTTGGCAGGACGGGGTGTTTTTCCAAGGAACGGCCACATCAGAGAGAGGACGCTCCCTCCACTGTTAGGGATTTCGGCTCCGTTCTACCTGGGATCTCCCCAGAGCCTCCCTCCCTTGTGCGCTGCCCTGCAGGGTCAGGGGTGGGGGCCCGGGGAAGTCCGCCTCGGGTCCTGCTCTCCGGAAACGAAGAACAATGGCTTAGCCCAAGATTTCCAGAGCCCCAGAAACTTAATGTTGAGAACGGTTGCCAAACACGTTAAAGGACGGGGTTTGGCTTCATATTCGGGGTGAACAGAGGTTTTGGAATATCTTCACCGTGCGCCGAGCCAACCACGCTAAGTTTTCCCGCTCTTATCACAGCCCCCCTGAGAAATAAGCATTGTTCCCCCTGTTTCAGAGACAGGGACGCAGAAGCTCCCAGAGGTCCCGCATCCCAGGAGCCCGGCTGTGTCCAGTGGCCGCTGCCCTCCTGACACCTGATGGTTTTCTTTGGACTCGCTCAATTACTAGTTAACATGTTTTTCTTACAGACTTAACAATCCTTAACAAGCCTTTAAAATCAATGCTCTCTGTTGCGACAGCTGCTGTGGTTTCTGTCTCCTGACAGATGTCGGGACCAGGAGTTGGGGGGTCAGGTGCGATAGCAGCCACTGCCCCCCTCCTTCCCAGGCCCACATTCCGTGGCCCCGTGGGAGAGACAGCGCCACACGGTGACCTCTGAATGAAAGCCTCCGCTGGACCCAGGAAGCCGG
>NC_048225.1:64631242-64633288 GCF_002007445.2 Ailuropoda melanoleuca
TTAAAAAAAAAAAAAAAAGACCCTGCGATCAGGAGTGCCACGTGCGTGCTCTTCTGACCCAGCCAGGCGCCCCCCTCATTGGAAATTCTTTTTTTTTTTTTAAGATTTTATTTATTTATTCGACAGAGAGAGAGACAGCCAGCGAGAGCGGGAACACAGCAGGGGGAGTGGGAGAGGAAGAAGCAGGCTCATAGCAGAGGAGCCTGACGTGGGGCTCGATCCCAGAATGCCGGGATCNAGAGGAGCCTGACGTGGGGCTCGATCCCAGAATGCCGGGATCACCCCCTGAGCCGAAGGCAGACGCTTAACCGCTGTGCCACCCCGGCGCCCCTCATTGGCAATTCTTGATCTGTATTTTGATTTCATAAACGCTACAGTTGAAAAAGTAGACGGACACATGCAAGTGTTTCCACGCGCACACATTTTCCAATAACCGAATCATGTTATCAGTTTTTAAAAATTAAATTAATTACAATGATATCTCCGTTTCCACTGAGCCTGTGGCTCCCGCGTCGTTGCGCACAGAGCTCGGTCAGCCCGGGAAACTGTCCCTGCCGGTGACTTCCCCGCGGTTACCTCCAGCCCGCGCATCTCTGCACTGCAGACCCGTCCGACCGGTGCCGACTCAGCCCTGCACTTGGATGCCTAACGGGTGCCTCAAACCTGACCTGTTCAAAACGGGGCTCCCCCTTCCCCCCGAAGTAGCAAGGCCAGTTTTCTCCGCCTCGGTTAATGGCATCAACTCTCTTCCTGCTGCTCAGGCCAAAACCTTGCTCCTCTCCTTGACTCCTTTCTCTCTCTCCTACCTCCTCGCTGGCCTGGCAATACATCCGGTCAGCATTTCCTTCTGGATACTTCCAGGATCCCTCCACTCCTCCCGTCGCGTCCCCCTCCTTGGCCACGCCCCATTGGCTCCGCGGGGTGGAGGGTTGGTCTGGTCTGCCAGCTCCTGGCCCCGCTCCAGCCGCCGGCTGCTCCCCGCTCAGAGTGCTGCTGGGAAAAGAAGTCGCACTGGTCCCCCCTCTGCTCAGAACCCTGCAGGGCTCCCATCTCCCCCGGGAGAGGAGCCCTGAGTCCTTACAATGGAGCACGAGGCCCTCCAACAAGCGACCCTCCGCTCCCGCCCATCCACCCCCAGCTTCTCAGGAGCCTCCAACGGCGGCGGCCACACCGCCCCCGGGCTGTCGCGGAGCGCAGAAGGCCGCCAGATGTGTCTGCAGGCCTGGTTCCCTCGGCCCGTCCTCAAAACTCCCTGTCGCCTTCTCAGACACCTCCCCAAAGACAACCTCTCCTGCACGTTTCGTCTCCTGCTTCCTGCTGGTTTTTTCTTAGCCCTTACCACACCTAACATGTTCTGTGCTCTACTGACGCTATTCCGTCTCTTCCATTACAGTGTGCAAGCTCCAGGAGGAGTGTGTGTGTGTGTGTGTGTGTGTGTGTGTGTGTGTGTGTGTCTTTGCTGCTCGAGCCCCAGTGCCCAGAATGGTGCCTGGAACCTGTAAGGCCTTGCATCCATATTTCACATGAACGAATGCATGACTTCCAGGCAGCGAGAAAAGTTGGAGCAAATCCAGGGGCAGCTGCCACCTTCAGAAGCCCGAAGCGGGGGCGGGGGCCCGGCCTCTCAAGTTCGAGGCCGCGCGGACCCTGCTCTCTGCGGGCGGGCGACGGGGGCGGGAGCCTCAGCGCCCGGGATCGCGGCGGGTCTGGGACGGACAGGCTGCGGGAAAAGCAGAGGTGGCTCGGCTTCCTCTGGGGCCAGGGAATCCCGGCCGATCGGGGGGTCTGGGAACGCGGAAAAGCAGAGCCGTCTTTAAACGCAAGGTGGGGGTTTGTTTTGAGGATCCTAAACGACGAACGGCCTCTCGGGCGGGAGCGGAGGGCGGACCGGGCTTTGTCCCGGGAGGAGGAGCCACGGGTCCCGGCCGCGCGCGTCGCAGGCCCGCCGGTGCGCCCTTGCCGTCCCCCGCCCCGCGGGACCGCAGCCCGCGACCCGTTCCAGGCGGCCGGCCCGGGGGCGGCGAGGCTGGGGTGGGCGGCCGGGGT
>NC_048225.1:64633910-64644104 GCF_002007445.2 Ailuropoda melanoleuca
GAGGCGGGCGCGGGGAGGCCCGGGAGGCGGGCCCTGGGCCGGGGGTTGAGGGCGCGCGCCCCGGCCGGGCTTACAAAGAAGCGCCCCTTCCCGGGGCGCCCTGGAGCTGCGCCAGACTTCCCAGGTCCCGGCCGCCTGACCTCGAAGCGGCCCAGTATTTATTTATCTTGGCGGAGGAAGGCGGGGCCTCTGTCTGAGAGAAGAAAGTCTTTCCAGGAAGTTTGTACCTATTAATACTTGGGTTCCTGGCAGCTGCCTGCAGCGCCGGGGGCCGGGGGCCAGCCCGGGGCGCCTCCCGGGCCGGTCCCTGTTCGTGGGAGGCTGGGGCCGCGGGACCCGCGTGGGGCGCGGACGCTCGGGAGCGGCGGGCCCGGGGGAGAGAGGGGACCCGGGGCTGCGACGAGAGCGGGGGCGGCGGAGAGGGCCCCTGGGCCACCAGCTGTGGGCGATTAGCGGGCGGGGGCGCAGGAATGGCGGCGCGGGGAGCCCCCGCTAGGAAGGACGGACTGCGTTCCTGGGGCGCCGGGGACGGTCCCAACCTTGTGCAGCTACACGACGGGAGGGCGCTGCAGCAGAAACTTGACCTTTCGGAGCCCGTGTGCTCCTCCCCACCACCTTGCGAGCTCTTCGTTAGCTGCAGTCTACAGAAGGGGGAAACGGAGCTCAGAGAAGTTAAAGAAGCCTCTCGAGGTCACCGCGCTGCGGCCCAAGCGAGGTCCCAGAGTCTTGACATATGCCTTGCAAGACAGGGTCCCTTGGAAGTAAATGTAACAGTGTTCTTCCTAGAGTGTCAGCCAACAGAATCGCCCCCTAAAGGGGGACCACGGGAACAGGACGGGCGCCGGCACGCGGTAGCGCGGGGCTGGCGGTTTGGGTGGTCCCGTCAACGCAGAGACGCCTGCTCAGGCTTCCAGCCAGTCACATCTGGAACGCTGATCATTTTGCCGACTCCATCTGTAACACCCCTCCGGTGCATATAGGTAGGTAGGATTTGAGGCGGTTGACATAGCTCCCTCTGGAGTGTGGGTTCCCGACAAGGACACCCCGATGCTAAGGAACTGTCCCCAGTGTAAAGGGAAGTCATCACACTGTCTCTTCCCCAGTATCCCGAAGGGAGTCCTGGACACAGGGCATCCTTCCCGCCCAGGAGTCCCAGCCCCAGCTGCTCAGGGACTCTGTCTCACGTGGAGGTAGGTCCTCCAGGGCCAAACCCGGAAACACTTGGAGGAAGTTTGTCACCTTCTCACTGTAGTGGCCAGGGTCCCCTCCCCCATCCCCCTCTGAGCCCCTCCTCGGCCACCCACGTTTCTCCCGGGTGGCCTGAGGACCAGAGAGAAGGACAGGACACATTCAGGCATTTTAAGGTGGGACTTGCTGGCAGGAAACTCTTCCCCGACCCGCTCTCTGAGGAAAGTCCCCGATGGAGCGGGCGCGCTTGGAGCGCTGCCTGCCACATCTGTCTCGCTGGGACGCCAGGCTTGGTGATCGGTGGGGAATCTCAGCGCTCTGCTGGCTACAGTCAGCAGGGGAGGCTTTCTGGAAGCTGAAACCCTCAAGCATGGCTGCCTCCTGGGAGCTTTCTTTCTCTGGCCTAAGCCATACCCAATGAGCCCTGCTTCGATTTGCATTCATGCTTGCCCAGGGTTTTGGGAGGGGGCATCCGTGGAACAAATGCCCTCTCCCCAGCTTGGGTGGGCCAGGCCTGCCAGCTGCCTTCGCTTCGGGCTGCAGAAAGCCTGCCAGGCTGCCGTGTGCAGGGGCCTGGAAGCATGACTGGTAGCATCAGCTATTTTAATGCAGAGTTAGGCACACAATCCTTGCTAAAAATAAATACAAAGGAAAACCCCAAAGTAGCTAAGCCTATTTCAATACCTTTTATTTTTCTTGTTCCTGGTTCTTTTGTCTTCCCCTTGCAAGTTTGGAGGCGCATTTCACACAGGGCCCACCCTGACTGTTCTCAAGGTTCCCACCCAGGTCCCAGGGAAACACAGCCCAAACTTGATCATCAGTGAGAACAGCCGGAGGGAATAGAGGGAAGAGAAGAAAGAGGATCCAACAGCCATTTCTTTGAGTGCAATTTATATTAAATGGAATGATGGCGTCACTTCTGAGACATGATAACATAAAGAGCTGGGGGTGATGGGCCCTATTCCCAATGCCCCCCTTCTAGCTCTCCAGGAGGGAATGAATGTTTGCAAAGCACCCCTTTTTCCCCCCTTTCTTTTTAAGATTTTATTTATTTATTTGAGAGAGAGAGAGCAGGGGCAGGGGCAGAGGGAGAAGCAGACCCCCTGAGCAGGGAGTCTGATGCGGGGCTCCATCCCAGGACTCTGGGATCATGACCTGAGCCGAAGGCAGATGCTTCACCCACAGAGCCACCCAGATGTCCCTGCAAAGCACCTTCTTAAGAAATGGCTAGCATGGGGCGCCTGGGTGGCACAGCGGTTAGGCGTCTGCCTTCGGCTCAGGGCGTGATTCCGGCGTTATGGGATCGAGCCCCACATCAGGCTCTTCTGCTATGAGCCTGCTTCTTCCTCTCCCACTCCCCCTGCTTGTGTTCCCTCTCTCGCTGGCTGTCTCTATCTCTGTCGAATAAATAAATAAAATCTTTTAAAAAAAAAAAAAAAAGAAATGGCTAGCAGAATTCCCTCCTCTGAGGGAGCAGAGCAATCCGAGTGTCTTTGGGCTCCTGGGGCATCACTGCTGACCTGTTCAGAAAGGAAGTGTAGGGGAGGAAATTTTTTCCCTCTCTCCTCCTGGGCTCTTTGGCGGGCTGATACAAGCTAGATTAACAGGAGAAAACAAATTTAATTACTTATGGACAGGGTCGGTTGAGGCTTCCACACATTCCAAAGCAAAGGAAGGGGTGGGGGGTGTGCACCAGAGGGGAGGAGGGTGATTCAGGGGGCAAGAGAGTGGGTGCTTGGTAATTGGGTTGTTGCCCTCATACAGGTAGGTCTTTCAGATAAAAAGTTATCTCTGGTAACAGCTCTCTTTCTGGGCCAGGCCCCCTATCTAAAAAATTTCAGGTAGTTAAGGGAGAGGTAAAAGTTTTTCTTGAGTCTGCTGGGTTTTAATTGCCTTCAGCTCAAAATAATTGACATACCAAGTTCGCATATTTTGGAGTCACGTATTTTGCTCTCCATCAGGAGCAAAGGGGGCAGACACCTTTGGGGTATCCACTGTTCAATTAGTCAAACAAGGAGGCCACTACACTGATGTGGTTCTAATGCCGTGGTGGCCAAAATCCAAGTCTGTACATGGCTCAAGGTCATGAAATCAAAGCCAGAGCGACGATCACAAAGCCAACCAGGCTTAAGCTACAGCCAAGGAAATGATTTCCCTTCTTTGCTCTGCACTTTCTCTATGTAAGTCCTGCCCCTGGCTCCTGGTGGAGCACTCCTAACACTTCCTGTTTGGCGCTGGGCCAGTCCAAACAATTTTTCTCCAATAGATTCTTAAAATGCCTCTTTTTTTTTTTTTTTTTTTTAACACAACCTCACAACCTGAACTGGAATCAATGACCTTTCTATTTTTCTGGGGACTGAGCCTCATCCATATGGGGCCAAGGAGGTAGTTTCTACCTGGGATGTCATTATACATTTTTTCTGCCCCCCCTTCCCCTTCCCCAAGGTTGATAGGTTCAGGGGTGGACCTTGGCAGGATCAGGGCCTCTTCCCTGGAAACTGGCACAGGGAAAGGGAGGGAAAGAAAGACAAAGTCCAACATCTGGGCCTCTCGGTGAGTTTCTGTTCACTCCTTTTTTTTCAGAATGTGTCATAATGATGTGGGAAACCAAGGCAGAATAAAAATAATTAAATTTCCTTACTACCTACAGCCCATTGACAAGTCCTTGAAATAGGCAGAGTGACATTCCTCTAGGGACTGACCTCCCTCAATGTTGACACTTTGCTAAGGGCAAAAGGCAATCCAAGCCCAATTGCTCACCCCCATCGTGTAGGTCTATTTTAACAGATAAAAATTCTTTTGGAGACTTCCTTTATCTCTAAACCCCCCGAGATACGTGTTGGCAATCATCCCCCAAGCATACGGCCCATCGATACAGAACTGAAGGGTCTCATGACTCAGGTTTTATTAGACGGTAATAAATGACGTTTTCCCAACAATAACTAGCCCCCTCAAGGTCCTGGAAATCTTGCTTCCCAAATTCCTTAGGGGCTGACGCTATCCTTAACCCCCTCCCAACTTGAAAGTATATAATAGGCCACTCCTCATGACCCCTGTGCAGCTCTTTCTGCCCACAGGTCCTGTCCCTGTTTTTTAATAAAATCACCTTTTTGCACCAAAGACATCTCAAGAATTCTTTCTTAGCTGTCGGGCTACTCTACAGGGAGGAGAAAACCTGCCTTTTGGCTGAAAGTTAGTATCCTGGCCGGAATGGTAGTAAGACCCCAAAACTTGATGTCCTTTCTTTGTTCCTGTCCTTATACAAAATTGTCTGGGCACGGGACAGTCACCTAAGTCACCAGAACAGCTGCCAGTCTTAAGACTCCTGTGTGAGGTTTCCTCGTTATTGATCTAATGTGATCCCCTCCACATCCCTGGTCTAGCCACTTCTGGCCAAGGGACCTCCCCTTGGAGCCGGCCGAAACCAGTACCCAATGGAATTAAAACCCAACCGGAGACCTTTTCCTAGGGAAGTTGGCTGTAAGGACCACATGTGTTGAATGTCTCTTAGACTGTGATGGATTTCTATCTTTACTGCTTTCTGTCAGTGTCCTCTACTAACTATTTAAACTACAAAATTCAGTAATTTTCCCTTGTAAAATTTTTCTAGTGTTTTCCATGGGTTAAAAATGGCAGGACACAGGACGGTATGGCACGGTATTTCAGTCCATTCACCAGGCACACATCGGTAGCCTAGGATGTGATGGGGAAGGGGAGGGAAGCTAGCATCCCTCCAGGGCCTTTTACAGCAGGAAAGCCTTCATGGGAAGGCAGGATTTTGATTAATAGCAATTTTTTTGTTTGAGGGACGCTTCCAGTTGATTTTGACTCATGGAACCTCTGACATATCTTGCATGGGAGGCCACCCGGGAGTTGGGGGGCATTTGGTAATGAACCTTCTTTACTTTTCTGGGAACATGGCCTCAGTAGGCTCTTTCTTCAGTTCCCAAGGACTCTTCCTTGGAATACGTTTTAATGCACTTGAAAAAATTCAGATTGCAAACTTTAGGGAAGAACTGAGCCCCTGTAACATGGCCTGGCCTCAGTAGGATCTGTCAGTTAGATCTCTTCTGCCTTTGTTTCCCATATCAATACTTGCCTATTTCTTTGCACATCTCATAATTTTTTTCAAATATTTTTAATTTTAATTTTTGTAAAGTAATCTCTACACCCAACATGGGGCTCAAACTCATAACCCTGAGATCAAGAGTTGCATCCTTGACTGGCTGAGCCGGCCAGGTGCCCTGGGTTTTTTGCATGTCTCCTAATGTTTTTTACTGACAAATAAATGGACATCTTATTTTATCACTTGTTTTGCTTTGTTTTGTTTTACAAATGGACATTTTTTTTTAAAGATCTTACTTATTGACTTATTTATCTGAAAGAGAGAAAGACAGTGCGTGTGTGCAGAGGGGGAGAGGAACTAGCAGACTCCGTGCTAAGCATGGGGCCTGACTGGGGGCTCCATCCCATGACCCTGAGATCATGACCTGAGCGGAAACCAAGAGTTGGACGCTTCACCAACTGAGCCACCCGGGCGCCCCACAAGAGGACATTCCAGCTAATACGTCGTACCAGGTCTGGATTCCGGTCCCTCCCCGTGCCACGCTTGTTGTTGGATTTTGTGTGTTCCTAGGCTTGGACGAATCCTGTGGAGTGTCTCCCCACGGTGTGAAGCTGCTGCTATCTGCTCGGTTTTGTCTTCTTGTTTTGACTTTTAAGACCTTTCTAGGGGTGCCTTGCTGGCTCTGTCGATTAAGCAACCGACTCTTGGTTTCGGCTCAGGCCGTGATCTCCCAGTCATGAGATCATGAGATCGAGCCCCGACTAGGGTTCCCCACTCAGTGCAGACTCTGCTTCAGATTATTTCCCCTTTTTCTCTCCCCTTTGCTCCTCCCCACTTGCACTTGAACTCTCTCTCTCATAAATAAATAAATACGTACATACATAAGTAACTGACCTTTCCAGAGGTGCCTGTGAGCCAGCAATGGGGCGGAGGCCGTCCCCAAAGGCTTCCACCCTCTCCTGATGGGACTGTGCGTCGATCAGCGGAGTGCATGCAAAGCTCAGGCAGTTTTACAGGTCTGACCCAGCTCTTCCTTCCCGCCAGGCCTTTTGCATCTGCAGGCCTGTGCATGCGTGCAGGGCGTGGCGCTCCACTGGGCGTGTGTGGAGAGCTGGGCCCCCACTGGGCTCTCCTGCACATGCATGCCACCTTCCAGGCCCCTCCGGATGTGATGAGGACGGCCCTCCCGATGAGAAGGGCCCTATCCCTCCTTCCGCTCTTCTCCGGTGGCCGGAGTGCAAGGTCGTCAGTGACCCGTGTTTGGTTTCTTATTGCCATCGCCCAGAATGACACCTGCGTGTTCGAGCCTCACGCACAGCCTGCGGTCTGAGTCCACGGCTAAGGTACTGAGGGCGAAGCTGGGGTCCTCCCGCTGTCACAGAAGAATGATGAATGCTCTTGAGCCAGTTCAACAGCCTTCTGACGGGCACAGACCTTGGGGAAAGAAACCAGAAAGTCACGTTTCTCAGGGACCAGAAGCTCTGGGCTTCTCAAGGTGGGGAAGGGAGGCAGGTGAACAGTTAGCTCCAGGACGGTACCCCAGGCGCCCTAATGAAGCTGGGCACCCCACGGGTGTAGTTTCTGAGATTTGTATCGTTCAAAGATAACATGAGACAATGTAAAAAGTTAAGAGTGTATTTGAGCAAAATTGATTTGGATCAGGCGGCATCCCATCTAGCAGATAGAAAGGAGCTCCAAGGGGTGCCTGGGTGTAGTGTTTGCCTTTGGCTCAGGTCAGGATCCTGGGGTCCTGGGATCAAGTCCCTCGTTGGGCTTCCTGCTCAGTGGGGAGTCTGCTTTTCCCTCTGCCTGCAGTCCCCCCTGCTTCTGCTCGCTCGCTCTCTCTGTCAAATAAATAAAATCTTAAAAAAGAAAAAGAAAAAGAAAGAAAGAAAGGCGCTCCAAGGAGCTGTGCAAAAACAGACTTTTACAGGCAGAAGGAAGCGGGAGCAGGAAAGTTATTCCGTGCAAAACAGTGGGTTGGTTGTGGAAAAGTCACTTTCCTTTAGGGGGTGACAGGGTCTATCAGGCCGACGACCTCATTAGTGCTGATTAGGAGATTCCCAATTGACTGGTGTAAGATCCCATCTCTGGGAGAGCTGAAACCGTCCTTGAGGTAAGTCGTGGTCTGGTGCCTTGGCGCTTAGCATAAATGACTCCAGTTTGGGCTTACTACCTTGTTTTTATTCTTTTGAACCGTATGTCACTCTGTTGTGATTCATTTAGTTTTTGGTTTTGTAAGTATTTGACTTACTTACTTGTCAGGTGGATGGCACAGTCACACAGCTCAAAACTGAAAAGGAACAAAAAGGTATGGAAGGACCACCCCCCTCCCCTCCCAGGCCCCAGGCCCCAGCCCGCCTGTGGCGGACCCAGCTGTGTGTGCCAGCTGAAAGGCTTCAGCTCCTGGCCACACGGCAAACGTGCCCCTGCCAGCAGGATGGAGGGGCTGGCCTGCCTTGACCACAGGACGGCTTGATGCCTTGTCCATGAAGGACCCAGCACGTGTTTGCGGAAGGCAAGGGCAAACGAGGCACCGGACGTTATCTGATTAACACTGAGCCACGACAAGGGAGGGGCCTGCTGCCTCATGCGGGGTCTTATTTCTAATCCTTTCCATAACTCTGTGAGCGACACCTGAGATCTCCATTTTACAGAGGGGAAACTGAGGCTCAAGACACTCAAGGAACTGCCCAGGGACGCTCAGCTTTTAGGCGGTCTTATTGGTTATCTACTGCTGGAAAGTAAATCACCCTAAGACTCGCTGGCTTAAAAACAATACCCCTTGGTTATGCCTCGCGTTTTCTGTGGGTGGGGAGCTCAGGAGCGGCTCAGTTCCGGCTCTGGGTCTCTTGTGAGGTTGTTTGTAGTCAGGATGCGACCGGGCCGCTGGGGCAGGTGCGAGTGGCCGGGGGTGGGGGTGGGGGGCTTCTCCTCTGTAATCAGAAGCTCCTCCCTTTTGGGGCGGGGCAGCTGGGAAGCCTCATCTCCCGCTCACCCTGTGCTCAGGCTGGTCAGGGACCTGGAGGATTGGGAAATCTCTGGCCCTGGGGTCTCTGACTCCCGCCACCATGTAGCTTGTGAGGATGAAGCCTGTCCCTGTGGGGGGGTCCTCTCTTGCCAGCAGGCGGGGGGCAAACGCCGGAGGTACTCTGGGTGACAGGGGGCCTTGAGCCCTGGGGAAGGAGGTCGGAAGTTGGGGGAACTCTCCCTGCTCAGCTGATCCGAGGGGAACGGGGCTTCCTGAGAGGCGGTCAGCTGGAAGGTTCCCTAGAGAAGCCGACACTAACAGAGAGGCCATGCAGGGTAACAGTGATGAATGTGGGGGAGCCGAACCACACATCTGGAGGGTGCCGGCCCCCAGAGATGCTCCCGGCCTCTGGCGGCCTCTGTCTGCGTTCATCAGGGTAACCAGGGAAGGGGGGGGCCTCTTGGCATCTGTCATATCTGTCACACCTCAACCTTAGAGCTGCTGCCCACCGCCTGCAGGAAGGGAGGACGGAAGAGGGAGGAAGGGGGAGCAGGCACGTGGCTGCTGAGCGGGCTGCTGTGGTGCGCAGGAGGAGGGGTGAAAGGGCCTTTTCCTGGGGTTGGCGGTATTTTTTTTTAAAGCTTTTATTATTTATTTTTAAAGATTTTATTTATTTATTTGACAGAGAGTCAGCGAGAGAGGGAACACAAGCAGGGGGAGTGGGAGAGGAAGAAGCNTAAAGCTTTTATTATTTATTTTTAAAGATTTTATTTATTTATTTGACAGAGAGTCAGCGAGAGAGGGAACACAAGCAGGGGGAGTGGGAGAGGAAGAAGCAGGCTTCTGGCTGAGCAGGGAGCCCGATGCGGGGCTCGAACCCAGAACGCTGGGATCATGACCTGAGCCGAAGGCAGACCCTTAACAACACCCAGGCGCCCCGGTTGGCGGTATTTTTATGGGAAGACAGGACGGCAGGGATGAAGCATAACAAATTCTCCTGGCTGATGGCTGGCTGCAGGGAGACCCGGGGGGGCCCTGTGTGGTACCTTCCAGAGCAGGCCCTGGGGGTAGCAGGTGAGGTCCCTGGGGAAAGGGCGCTGGGCGGCAGTGCCAGGCAGGGAGGGGGGCCTCCTGACTCAGGTGGGCTGCAGGAGCTCTTTCTCTAGTCGTGGGACATCCGTCCCCATCCCCGTCCCCGTCCCCATCCCAGACCCGGGTCCTCCTTGGCTCCCGATATTTAGTCCGTGGATCACCAGACACACAGGCAGGGGACTGCTGGATGACCCCGGACCACAGGGAGGGCTCCCAGAGCCTCAGGCTAGTTTTCTGCGGAGGCCAGAGGAAGTTCCACTGGGACCTGTCCCACCTTCTGACTGAGGCTCACAGGGGAGGTCTCTGGGCAAGGCACCCCTGGGCTCACCTTACAGATGACGAAACAGAGTCTCAGAGAGGCTGAGCCACCTGCCCCACGTCATACAGCTGGTGAGTAATGAAGTCAGAGTCCTTTGTCCCAGTATCAGGAAGGAAGAAGCACTCTCTGAATCGTACACAAATAGGTCTTTACCTTTCCCCCGACTCCCCGGCTCCACAGGAGAGCCTCATTCAAATTAAGTGTCAGGAACTGTGGGCGGAACAAAGAAATGAAGAACAGATAGGGTGGGATGAAGGAAATCTGTGGCGTGAGGTGCCTTCTGCACATTGCACGGAGCCCCTCTCTCCCGAATGGCCCAAGCCAGGTGCAGGGGTCAGGTGGTTTCCACCCTAGGCCGCAGGGCCATGACCGTCCCACAGGCTTCCCAGTCTCCAGCCCTCACCTTCTGGCCAAGGCAGGCAGGGTTTCACCAGCAAAGGAGGCCCAAAGCTGCTGGGGAGGGAGCAGAGAGGGCCCTGCCAAAGCTCAGCTTAACTGGCTCCCCCCCTCCCCAACCAAGGCGGTGAGCTCTGGGTAAGGCCGACTCTTGGGTCTTAA
>NC_048225.1:64644204-64646551 GCF_002007445.2 Ailuropoda melanoleuca
CAGCTTAACTGGCTCCCCCCCTCCCCAACCAAGGCGGTGAGCTCTGGGTAAGGCCGACTCTTGGGTCTTAAGGAAAAATTCACCAAGTTCAGGGACTTGAAAAGCACTGAAGGAGCAGGCGCTGTCCACCCCTGGGTGGGGGCCTGCCCAGCACCGCATGGCCCAGGGAAGGGCAAGGCTTGTGTGGCCAGCCCCTACCATGCCCAGGGGTTCAGTCTGTCCTTGCCACAGGGTCCAAGCTTCACATGGGCTCCTGGAGACCTAGATGCCATCTCCACCCGCGTGAGCCCAGAGAAAGTCCAGCAAGTTCAGGAATGCAGTATGTGTGTTGGGGTGGTGGTGGTGAAGGAGAGCAGGGAATGGGTGGGTGTCCCCAGGCCAGAGTCCCCACCCAGGAACACCCACTCCAGGCAGGGTTGGAGGCCCTGGCCAGCACACATGGGCCACCTGGCCAGTGAGGCTGCTCCCTCCACGGTCTCCAGGTTTCTTCCAGCCGAGGCATGCGGAGCAGCCAAAGAATCTGTGTTGGGAAGTGGGGGTGTAGGAGGGAAACCGAGGCAGGAAAGGGCCCAGCTTTAGTATCCCCAAGCTGAGTGGGGCAGAATCCTGACTCCCTGCTGTAGAGGGAGGAGGAGGAAACTGGGTCCTTCGCAGCTGTTCAAGGCATACTGGTGAGCCCGAGCCAGCTCCCCACAATCCCATACCTGCCTGGTCCCGAAGGGGCTCAGAGCAAGTCTCCCCAAAATGTGCCACCCTGGCATGTGGACTCTCTGGGGCGAGGGCAACAGGATGCAGCAGACTCTGGAGAAACTTCTGCCCCTCCCCCGACGACCTAGAAGGATGTAAACTGTGGGTTCTTCCCAGAATCAGAATTATTACTAGAGATTGATTTTATCCGAGTGACCTGTCTGTGTGGCAGGGCAGACCTCTCATTACCAAACACCCCCTGTGGATTGCCGTCCTCCATTGGAGGCCCCAGGCCCCTATCCATTCCTTAGCTCAAGATGGCACGTGTGCCTCAGTTTACCTTCCTGTCTTTGAACCTCTCTGTGGGGTTCCAGTAGGCACGAAATTAAATTTGATTTGTTGCTGTTAATCTATCTTGTCAACGTGATTCTTAGACCCGCCAGAAGAAACTGCAGGGCAAATAAAAAATTCCTCCCTAACAGCCCTGTATCTATTTTTACCAGGGAAGCTTGTCTCCTGGGTGGGCCAGATTTCCCCTTACTCGGTGTACTTAAAGGAAGGTCTGCTCATGACTTCCCATGCTTGTACTGAAAACGCAGACGGCCTTGGGGTGGGTGTTCCTGGGCCTTAGAGGACCTCAAATGACTTGATTTGAAAATTAGTAACAAGGCAGTTTGTATCACTTGGTCTATGCCTGCTCCAGGGTGGGGTCCGGGGGAGCCTCCATTCGCCCTGGTTATAGAGACAGGCAGGAGACCCTGGCACAGGGAGGGCCAGCACCTGCCCTGAGGTCACACAGCCACCCAGCTCGGTTCCCTCAAGGGTAGCCTGGAGGTTCGGGCCTGGGACGGGGCCTGCGCTTGGCCCCACGGGTGGCCGGCGAGGCCGGTCGGGGGCCTCGGGCCACCGCCTCCCGGGCCTGCGTCCCAGACAGGAGTCCTCGGAGAACCAGGGCCACGGCGTCCGGGCGCCCTCCGGTGGCCGCCTCGCGCGGAAGCCGGCAGCCCGAAGCTCCCCCGGTCTGCAGCCGGGCGGGGGCGACAGCGTCCGGGGACCCCGCGCGAGGGCGTCCGGGCCTCGCGGTCGCGTTTCCCTTCTAAAAGCACGTTTGCACTGGAACCGAATTTCTGTAAAATCGATGACATCGATAGAGCCTCCCGGGTCTGTAAAACGCGAGCGAAGCGCCCCCGCGCCCCAGCCCGTGCGGAGAGGCGAGCCCGGGAGCGACCGTGAGCCGAAACGCGGGCTATTGTTGTGGCGGCGCGGGTCCGCTCCCGGCCCACCGGGCGGGGCGCCCGCCCGCCGCCCGAGGCCCCGCCCACCAGGGCCCGAGGCTCCGCCCGCGCCCCTTTGTCCGCCGCCGCCGGCGGTCTGCTCCCCTGGGAACAACGTCAGTACGACGTCAGCTCGCGCCCCCGCCCACCCCGTGGGGAGACAGGGTGCTGGAGAAATCCCTGGCCCCTCCGCGGTTTAAAAATCGCCGGCATTTGCGGAGCGCAGCCAGAGGCGCCGAGCGCGGCCGGTGAAACCGGAACCGAGGGCAGTTTGCTGCGGCCGCCGCCGCTCGGGACTGCGCCCCGCCCCTGCGAGCTGCCCCGCGGCGGCGCCCGGCCTGGCCTTCCCGCCAGGGAAGGCGTCGCGGGGGGGGGGGGGCCCGGGG
>NC_048225.1:64646611-64649778 GCF_002007445.2 Ailuropoda melanoleuca
CCATGCACCCGGGCGAGACGGGGAGCCACCAGGGCCGCCGTCTGCGCTCTCTGGGACCTGCGCGCGGTGGAGGGGGTGGGTAGGGAGGAGGTGGCGGAGCACAGAGGACTGGAAGGGCGAGGGTGGAGGATGGGTCCTGAGCCTGGCAGGTGCCCGGAGACTTTCCGGGGCGAGGAGGAACCACCCGGAGGAGCGTCTGAGGGCTGCCTGAGAGTCCCAGAGAGCAGAAAGGGCCCCTCAGGACAGGTCGGAGAATGGGTGAAACGGGTGGTAGAGCTTACAGATGGTAAAAATGGCAGTTTACTGCATGCCTGCAAACAGCACATCACCAGCCCGTGTCTGCCCAGGAAGGCTCCTCTCTTTCCAGCTCCTGCCCGAGCTGTGCTCACTGGTGGTCACGGTGATCTGCCTGTCCAGGGGAGGCTCCCAACGGGAGCACACCAAGCCTTATGTCCTCAACTACTTTGAAAACCCAGCAACACTGTCTCCTGTGGTTGTGAAAACTGCCTTCAGAATGTCACATCCCGACTCTCAACACCTGGGTCCTGATAACTTCCGGCTCTGCCAGCGGCCCTGCTACCTGGACTGCAGGTGGTTGCCCTGATCAAGTGTCCCTCACACGCTCATCTGTGGTACTTGACAGGAACCCCTTGAAAGGTGCCTGGGCCCCACAGGGAGGTGGCCAGCAATCAGAGCCAGCCCTAGTGACCTCTAGCAGAAGAGTTGGTGGGGTGACTGAGGAGCTGTGGATGGGAAGTGGGAGCACCACGGCAGAGGCAGGCTGATGTCCCTGCATCTCTGCCTTACTTGCTCCTGGAAGAGCTCTCCCTGCCAAGCCTGGGTCTGGGCTCTGCAGCCCAGCTGGCCACAGAGGGAGAACGGATAGCTGGGACCCCTTCAGTTTCCGAAGGGGGAAGAAAGACTCTGCCACCTATGGCGACTCATGCAATGGGGATCGCTCCCAAATAGGATGCTGGACAGCCCCCCACGTATTTGACGCTTAGGGCCACGGAGGGTCTTCAACAGGTGCAGCAAGACTACAGAGGCTTCTGAAAGCGCAACCCCCCACCGGCTGGGCATGATGCCATGGGAAGGGGCTAGCGTGACAGGCAGCCAGGTATGAGGGAAGAAGCTGCAGAGGGCTGAGGGCATCCTGGGGGAGCAGGAGTGAGCCACTGGGGGCCTGGTAGCCCAGGAAGGGGTTGAGTCAGAAGGTTGGGGCTGCCCCTCCTTGAAGCATCTGGAGCACTGGCAGGGACTCCGATGCTGGTAACCCGTTTTGTTTGCTTGATTTACCTTGCGTCTTAGAAACTTAAAAACATACACAGGAAGGGTGTGTAAAAGGAAAGGCCTCCTTCACCCTTCCCCCACCCCTCCCTCCCCAGAGGCAAGTGTCCTGACCAGCCCCTCCCCCCATTTATTTTCAAACTTCTGTGTAAGTAAAGGCCAATTTGGGGTTTCCTTTTTTTTATTTAAATTCAATTAATTAACATATAGTGTATTATTAGTTTCAGAGGTAGAGGTCAGTGGTTCATCAGTTGCATATAACGCCCTGTGCTCATTCCATCAAGTGCCCTCCTTAATGCCCATCACCCAGTTACCCCCCCCCCCAACAACACTGTTTCCTATGCTTAAGAGTTATGGTTTGTCATCCCTCTCTGATTTCATCCTGTGTTTTTTCAACTGGGTTTGTTTCTTTTACTGACCAGAATCATGCTGTATGTATTGTTCTTTGGTGTGCTGGCTGGAGATGTTCTCAGCCTAGCACACTCCTTTTATCCATTATATAGCTCACATAAATAGTGTCACTCTTTGGGCTGCTTCATTCTGCTGTTATAATTATGCCCACTTTTGTGCACAAACTTGAGCACAGGGGCTGGAATTTGAAGGGGAGGGAGCCAGTTTGAGTCCTTGGCAATCTGAGGTGAAGGTGTGTTGACTTGGCATTGAGCAGGTGGCCGGCTGTGCAGGCTGACTCGGGCAGGAGGGCGGCGGCTGGACTGTGAATTTGGGACCCAAGGCCGATGGCATCGTGCGTGACAGGGATGTGGCTGGTTTTGCTTTTAACTTTTGTTTTTCTGGGAAATTCTTTCTCTCCTTCTATTCTAAATGAAAGCCCTGCTGGATAGAGTATTCTTGGCTGTAGATTTTTTCCTTTTGGCAGTTGGAATTTATCATGCCGCTCTCTTCTGGCCCGCAAAGTTTCTGCTGAAAAAACCCACTGATAGCCATATGGGGTTTCCCTTGTATGTCACTGCTTTCCTTTCTTTTGCTGCTTTTAAAATTCTCTTTTTATCACTACTTTTGGGCATCTTATTTACTTTGTGTCTTGCTGCAGACCTCTTTGGGTTGGTTTTGTTGGGGGCTCTCTGTGCCTTGTGGATCTGGATTTCTTTCCTTCCCCAGATTCAGGAAGTTTTCAGCTATTATTTCTTCAGACAAATCTTCTGCCCCCCCTTTCTTGCTCTTCTCCTTCTGGGATCCCTATCATGCGACTGTTATGCTTGACAGTATCGCTGAGTTTCCTGGGTCTATTCTCATTTTGTGTATTTTCTTCCCCTCTCATCTGCTCAGCTTGATTCCTTCCCATTAACTCTGTCCTCCAGGTGGCTGATCCGTTCTACTTCCTCGTTTGCTATTTATTCCAGGTGGTTAATTTTTATTTCCATTTAGTGAGTCCAATAGTTTTAATTGGTTCATTCTTACATCTCTTATCTCTCTCTTTTTCTTAAAGATTTTATTTATTTATTTGACAGAGACAGAGACAGCCAGCGAGAGAGGGAACACAAGCAGGGGGAGCAGGAGAGGAAGAAGCAGGCTCATAGCAGAGGAGCCTGATGTGGGGCTCGATCCCAGAACGCCGGGATCACGCCCTGAGCCGAAGGCAGACGCTTAACTGCTGTGCCACCCAGGCGCCCCACATCTCTTATCTCTTGGTGGAGGGTCTCGTGGAGGTCCTGCACTCTCTTCTCCAGTCTAGCGAGTATCTTTATGAGCGTTAAATTCTCTCTCAGACATATTACTTATCTCCATTTTGTTTAGGTCTCTTGCTCTGATTTTGTTCTGCTCTTTCATTTGGGGCGTATTCCTCTGTCTCCTCATTCTGTCTGTTGCTGTGTCTGTTTCTACGTGTTAGGCGAGTCCGCTGCGTCTCCTGCACTTGAAAG
>NC_048225.1:64649878-64706360 GCF_002007445.2 Ailuropoda melanoleuca
CTGATGTGGGGCTCGATCCCAGAATGCAGGGATCACGCCCTGAGCCGAAGGCAGACGCTTAATGACTGCGCCACCCAGGCGCCCCTGGACTACTTTAGAAGCCATGTTCCATGGTGCTCGCGCTCCCAGTGCCCCTGGCATGCTCTCTCTTGGGACATCACCCTGGATCCCTGACCACCGTGGAGAAGTCCACCTGTCCCAACCTAAACTGCAGATCTGTTAATAGGCACATTGTTTGAGGTCCTTCCATTCTGGGCTTGATGGTGTCTCACAGCATCAGATAATGAAACACAAAGCCCAAAGCTGGGGATGAACCACCATCGCAATTTGCCTGGGCTTCAGGTTTGCAGACTTTCAGTGCTAACATTGGGAGAGCCCCAGTCCTGCTGGGGTGAAGCATTGGTTCCCCCAGCTTCCGAATGCATCAGAAACACCTGGGGGGCGCCTGGGTGGCACAGCGTTTAAGCGTCTGCCTTCGGCTCAGGGCGTGATCCCGGCGTTATGGGATCGAGCCCCACATCAGGCTCTTCCGCTATGAGCCTGCTTCTTCCTCTCCCACTCCCCCTGCTTGTGTTCCCTCTCTCGCTGGCTGTCTCTATCTCTGTCAAATGAATAAATAAAATCTTAAAAACACCTGGGGAGGGGCACCTGGGTGGCTCAGTCATTTAAGTGTCTGCCTTCAGCTCAGGTCATGATCCCAGAGTCCTTGGGATCGAGCAGTGAGCCTGCTTCTCCCTCTCCCTCTGCCCCTCACCCTGCTCAAGCTCTCTCTCTCTCAAATAAAATCTTAAAAAAAAAAAAAAAAAAGACACACCCGGGGACTTAAGAAAACACAGAGGCTCTACGCCTGTTGTTCCCAGTGGGTCTAGTGTGGAGGCCAGTCATCGGCATTTCTAACCAGTTCCCGGGTGCTACTTGCTGCTGGTTGCAGCCCAAACTTCCAGTACTGGCCTGAATGAAAGGCTGGTTGGGGTCTGCAAGTCCCAATTTACGGGTGTCCCAATGCTCCATTCTGTCTGGTCCAGCAGTGTGGCCGGACACAGAGGGGGGTCAAGCTCCTCTGAGTCTCAACCAGGAGAAACCCCTATCTTGCTAGTTGGGTGGCTGGTTGCTGTGGAAACAGGGCTAAGCCCAGAAGTGCCCAGGTTCCTTGGCACCTGCTTCCCGGAGGGAACCCAGCCCCTGGGGAGGAGTGAACATAAACAGGGAGCAACCAAGAGGAACCTCAGGACTGAGTCTTCTGGAAAGGAAATCACTCAGCTCCCATGGTCCTTGCTTTGAGTTCCAGAGCTAGAAGGGAGCTTTGCAATCATTGCCAACCTCCTCTTTTACCTGGGGACGAAGGGGGCCATGAGTTGACATGGCCTGCTGAGAACACTCTCTGAGAAGGTACAGTTGGAAGCAGCTTCTCCCCTTCCAGCCACCTCCCTAGGAGTCCTCCCTCCAGCCAGGAATGCCTACAGCTCCTAACTCCGCTCTGGCCCACAGCTATGAGCCCCCACCTTCGTGGGTCCTTCACATCCCGGATGGCTGAAGTCCACATCCGCACTGGCCGCCGTGAACCGCAAGCCTGAACAGAGCAAAGGTGGGGAGCGGCTGTCTGTCTTATGTTAGGACACCGAGCACAAGCACGCCCAAACTTCAATGTTAAAACTGCAGATTCCTGAGACTGAGTCAGTAGGTTTGAGATGAGCCCTGACATTTTCAACAAGTGCCCTAGGTAACAACACCCCAGCACCATCTTCCACAGACGGCCACCCGGGAAGAAGGTGAGGAAGTGACAGAAACCCAACTCAAATGTGCTTGGGAGGAAGAGGGGTTGTTCAGCTCTAAAACCCTGACAATGCACCAGGCAGAGCGAGGATGTCACTGGGGCTCACAGTCAAAGGGAGGGGAGGCCTGGAATGAGTTCTCCTCTCTCTCATGGCTCATTTCTCCCATCCAGCTGGAAACAGTTACCATCACGCAGTACTGACTCACTCCCACCCAAATTAAGAAACCCTGGGGAGGGCTGATTGGGTTGGGTACTTCTCCCTAGAACAGGGAACGGTCAGGTGAGTGGGGCCTACACGGAGCCCCATAGCCTAGGTCTGGGTTGGCACCACTCAAACTCTCCCACGAGGAGAGTCGTGGTAAAGAAGCGGTAAAGAAGTAAGGGAGTGGGGCGCCTGGGTGGCACAGCGGTTAAGTGTCTGCCTTCAGCTCAGGGCGTGATCCCGTCGTTATGGGATCGAGCCCCACATCAGGCTCCTCCGCTATGAGCCTGCTTCTTCCTCTCCCACTCCCTGCTTGTGTTCCCTCTCTTGCTGGCTGTCTCTATCTCTGTTAAATAAATAAATAAAATCTTAAAAAAAAAAAAAAGAAGTAAGGGAGTGTCTTCCACTGCTAGGCTGTAGGAAACACTGCAGCTCCGTCCTTGCTCGCTCTCGGATCACCAGCTCGTGGGGAAGCGAGCTGCCCAAATTGTGAGGACACTCAGTTGGCCAAAGGGGTTGCCAACAGAGTCAGTAAGATAGTTTATTTTTTTAAAGATTTTTTATTTGAGAGACACAGAAAGAGTGTAGAACAGGGGGGAGTGTCAGAGGGAGAAGCAGACTCCCCGCTGAACAGGGAACCTGATGCGGGGCTCGATCCCAGCACCCTGAGACCATGACCTGAGCAGAAGGCAGACGCTTAACCCACTGAGTCACTCAGGCGCCCCCAGGATAGATATCTTAATGCAGTATTTTAAAAATAAAAATTCATGCCAAATATGAACAAAGCATCAATTTTAAAGCTTTTACAGGCTTTAGCAATAAAAGCCCATGGAACCATACTGGAGCCTGAAATGAAAGGAGAAGTCAGTAACAGTGGCCCTGCCAGCAGGTGCAGGAACCCTCCAGGAGTGCAGGAGCCCGGCCCCAGCCGCTGGGCAGCTAGCGACACTCATTGTCCTCACAGGTGCCTGGACAGAAGGCACACGTCGTCATCCGGCTCCAGGAGGAAGGCTGCGGTCTGTCAGGACAGGGGTGCTGGGGCAGAGTGGCCACGCAGCCCGTTCCCTTCCAGCCACTTCCAGACCCACCGTCCGATAGAGACGCCGAGCGAGCACACAGTTGTGGAAACAGAGTCTGCACGGGCCCCCGCCGAGCACCTTCGTGTGTTCCCGTCACCTCTCAGAACAACTTCCAAGGGGGCTCTGTGATGGCGAACAAGCCAGGCCAGGGAAGCCGAGGTGCAGAGCGAGTCCACTCAGGCGGACGAGGGGCGGAGCGGGGATTTGCCCGCAGGCAGTCGGACTCGGCCATCTGCGGAGCTGGAGTCAGACAGCCCTGGATCTGGATCTCCGCTCTGCCAAGTACACGCTGTCTACACTGGGTAATTACTTGACCTCTCTAGGGCACACGGCTCTGTGACATCAATGACTTCATGTTTATGGCACTTAGCACCTCAAATGGCACAGAAACGCTGGGCACTGGCCATCACTCTTCTGCCAGTTGGAAATGAACTTCAGACGGTAGCTTCCGCTCACAGACAGTGGCCACCTGCTCTCGTTCTCTGCTTCTTCCTCTGCCGCGGACCTGGGTACCCGCCCCTCCCCCCCGGAGGGAACCCTGGCCTCTCCTGAAGGTGTACCCACCCCTGCACCCTCACACCAGGCAGGAGTGCGGCCGGCAAGGCTGGCCACTCCATCCAGCTTACTCGCGGGCTCCAGCCCTGGCCCTAGAGACTTCCTGAGCAGATCCACTCGAGTGCACACACCCCAGCCTGGCAGCCAGCTGCCACCTGGCAGGATCCCCAGGCCTCAGAGGTGGGGATGAGGACCAGGTGACAAGGGGCAGGCTGGACACTACTGGCAGCCGGGCTGGAGGCTCTCCCACCCCCTCCCCCTCAGCAGATCACGGCCCACAGCAGCTCTGTAGGGGGCCTCGGCCTGCTTGGTGTGGCTGGTGTGCAGGGAAACCTGGCCCGACGTTCCTGGAGCCTAAGTCTTCTTGATTTGCTCCCTCCTCTTACTGGCTTTAGCCTTCTCCCTTCCTGGGAAGGGGCGCGGGGACAGGTGCTGCAGGAGCCCCGAGGAGAAGGGCAGCCCTGTCCCCAGGGTCCAGCCCCAGGACAGAGGCCAGCAAGAGCCAGGCGGGCTCCCATGTCTGGCTCTGGGAGAGGCCTTGCGAGCACAGGGCGGCCCAGGGGTTCCAGGGCCTCCGTGGAGGGGGAGCAGAGGCACCCAGAAGAAGGGCCCTGAAGGGTAACTGATGAATTCGGGGCCACGTCCCCCGGCAGCGACCAGTGGGGAGCAGTAAGGGGCGCAGGGAGGCAGGTGGAGCCCGGTGTGGGCGAGCGCAGTACCCGGCTCTGCTTTAACGGTTTGGCGTCGATCTGGAACCCACAGGGATCCACAGGGTTTTCAGCTGAAGAGGGACGGACGCAGGGATGAGGAGACCTGCTTTGGCAAAGCTCTCTGGCTGCGCCGCAGAGAAGGGGCCAAGGATGGAGCATGGGCGCCCTGCGGAGGAAGACACCTGCGGGGTGGGCATCACTGGGGCCTGGGGACAGATGAGGTGAGAATCTGAAGACGCTGCTTCTCACCGACCGCAGGGATTTGGGGGAGGGCAGATTTGGGACATACTGGGTCGGATGCCAGTGGGACTCCACAGAATCCAGCAGGTGTCTGGGTGGTGCCATGTACCACCCTTACGTCTCCACACCAAGCACCCCTGTCCCCCGGTGTCCGCAGGAGACTATCTCTCCCTGTGGCCCCCAGCCTGCCCCAGTGTCAAGGGCCTCCGTGGTCCCCAGCAGAGAACCCGAGGACTTGTAATATCGCTCAGGGCCCCACCACACCAGGCGGGGGTCCCTCGGGGTGACTAACCCGACCAACCCCCGCAAACTGCCACCAAGGGCAGCCACTGTCCCGTCCACAGTTCATCCGGAGCGCCACTCCGTGTGCACGGCAGCTGTTCTCCCACCTCCAGTCCCACCTCTCTCCACTCCCGATGGAGCAGAGGAATCTTCTCAAGCATGAACCAAATCATGGCACTGTGAGCGAACACCCTCTCACCATGACAGCCGATGTCACCCAGCCTGCGAAGCTCCCCCAGCTGTGCCCCTACTGTCCCCCCAGGCTCATCCCCCACTCCCCTCCCCAGCTCTGAGCTCCACTGGCTATCTTTCTGCACATGCACAAGCTCTGTTCCTACCGCAGGGCCTTTGCACGTCCGGTTCCCGCCCCAGAAGGCTCTGCTCCCAGTCCTGCAGGGGGCTGACTTCAGGTCTGGAAGCATCCCTCCGAGAGGCCCTTCCTGACAACCCCCCGCCCCCGCCACTGAATGAGTGGCCCGCCGCAGACCACGTCATCATATGCATTCTGCATCACTCTTTCATTATCAGAATTTCCCTTCCTTGTTTACTTGGGTCTGTCCCCGCCCAAAAGGTTGTCAGATGGCAGGGCCCTTTTAGGGATCGATTTCCCAGTGTCCCCGATGTCCACGCTGGGAGGGTAAGTAGGGCTCAAGGTTATTTGCTCAGTGAATTGTTACTGAATGCTGTAAAGCCCCTGTTCCAAAGTGCTTCCGAGCCCTAACATTCCATTCGGGCAGCTTGGGGACATCCCTCTTCCTAAGGACAGCATCTAGTGACACTGCCAGGCTGAGATGACCCGGTGTCACCCTCAGTCACCCCAGCTATGAGATACTGGGACTGGGACATGTGTGCTGTGCGCTCACAAAGCTGCCTCCTCCTGCACGGTCCGGGGGGTCCGCGCAGGGGCCGGCCTTTCCCCATGCCTCAGTCCGCCCCGTCTCCTGCTCTGGAGGGCCGACACTCCCTGCAGGGCCACCAGCGGCTCCTTACTCCGGGCTGAAGCCGGCCTGACGGTAAAGGCAGGAGCTAGTGGTGGCCGGTGGCGGGGAGGTGGGTCATCCAGAGCGCACAGCAGGGAGCACTCACTTCTGGGGTCCGAGCCCTTTGAGAACAGGGTGAAAGCTGAGAAAAAGGGCCACGCACTTGTCCAAATTGGCTCACAGGGTTCCAGTGGGTTCCTGCAAACAGCCAATCCACAGGGTGCATTCGCCAAACCAGAAGCCTCCCTCCCTGATTCTGGAAACTGCCAACACTGTTTACCACTTGCTGATTGCCAAAGGGGTTTTACACACAGAACCTCGTGGCCCCAGCTAAGAAAGCCGCGCGGGGGCTCCTGTTTCCTGGATTACTAAACAGGAAGCCCCAGAACCAGCCTCCCTGCAACCAGATCCCTAGGCACACTGGCCTCTAGGAGACAGATGGAGGACCGGGGACCCAGGAAGGGGTGGGAGAGCGCCTAGAGCAGCAGCAGGGAATAATCAGGAAGGCTGCTGGAAGTCAGCAGAGCAAAATTTTCAAGTAGGAACTAAATAAACAGGGTCAAATATTGTAAAGCAGCCAGGGCGCCAAGGGATCATTAGCCTTAAGCAGATTGTTGGTGACCTTCGTTCGGTGGGGGCAGAAGCCAGCCCCGTGTTGAGACAGAGGCGGCCAGGGGCCACGACTTCCTCCCGAGCAGTGGGAAGGAGATGGGGCAAGAGTGAACAGGCCTGGGCTCAGGGGACGTGAACTTTCTTCCTCTTAGGATGAACCTCGAACCTGCTTACCTGCTGAAGGGAAGTACAGCCTGGCAGGGACAGGACACGGGGACAGGGGTGGAACTGGACGGGCTGGTGGGAAGTAAGGTCAGGAGAGATGAGGTGCAGGGCGCACCTCAGGGCCTGTTCGCTTGCTGGTAGTGGGTGAGCTCACCTGTGGCTCGGGGCCAGGAATGGCTGATGCAGGGGCAGCAGGGTCGTGCAAGGCCGCAGGACACGCAGCACCTGACAAGGAACAGGGGCTTCCCTCCGGTAGCACAAACAGGCTCCGGGAGGGAGGCTTTTGTTTTTCTCCTGTGAGCCAGCATCCCCCCGGCTCCCCGCGTGAAGGTCTGAACAGGGAGACACACGGTCATGGCCTGATTTACAGGTAAAATAGAATAGTCCCACTGGAGCGCACATACCAAGGCCCCGCAAATGACTGAGAAAACCAGGGAATTTAAAAAATGTTTTTCAGGTGAAACAACTGGGTAGCTCCAAATCTAGTTTGGGTTCTGCTGCAAATTACAAGCTTTTAGGGAGACGTGGTGGTGTTGAAAGAGGGTGGACCTGGACGCAGCAGACTCGCAGCTGGGGCTTTGAGCCCGAGGAAGTTCTCTGAGTCTGTGAGCCCCGGGACAGCCCCAGGGGCTCAGCCTGATGGGTCTGACGGGCCCTGGCAGTGGATGGTCCCAGCAAGCATCGCTGGGCACATGGCTACTCCCCCTCCACGGGCTGTAACAAGTCTGGAGTGGGCTCCCAGAAGGAATGGGGACTGCTCTGCGCAGGAAGTATCGCTCGTCATGAGGATGTGACTGCCGGCTGGCCCAGCAGCTGGACCCCAGTACTGGCAGGCTTTTCACCCCCTCCCCTGTCCTTGGAATGTGGGTTCTGGTCACCCGAGGAGGGCCTTGAGACAGTGATGCAGTGCTGGAATCAACAGGAGGGAGGGGGTACGTGACTGAACCCCAGTGAGGCCTCTCTATGAAGGGTTACGATGTGGTGGGCGGAGTGGGGATCCACCATCTTGCAGTCCCCAAGACAGGCCCCGTACGTCCGTTCCCTGTGCTCATTCAACCCATCTGGAGTGGCCTGCCCGATTCCTCCGTCCCACCCCCCCAGTCCATTCATGTCTAGGTGCCCACTTCAGATCACACCCGGGATGCTGTCATGGCGAACCAGCACCCGGGGCGCAAGAACGGCTGTCCCAAACATCTCCGAGATCAGTCATCTGGTCCCACCTGCCCATTTCCCAGCTAAGAAGCCCAAGTCCGGCCCAGAGAAGTCTCCTGTCTCGTCAGCCTCACAGCCGGTGGCAGGTGCACCACTGCCCTGGGGGTCGGGCAGGTGCGGCTGTCCCGGGAGACGGGGAAACAGGAAAGAGAGAGGCAGCCCGTTCAGACACTAGCAACCTGTACATGAAGTCGTCCAGAGACGCCGCTATGCCATCTCTCGGTCAGAAGAAACAGAAGTCCCCACTTTCAGCTTATGGAATCCCCCAGGACTGGCTACTTGCGGACTCGATGCTCTGTCGTGTAATATAAAGACTTCCCCAAGACTCTCAGGCAGGGGCAGGACTCACCGAATATTAATAAATGGGAGGTCAAGTGTTTGCTACAGGACTTTTAATCCTTTAAGGGATTTAATTATCTGAAGGAGCGAGAAGAATGTGCTCCTGGAGAGATTCTGTACCATTCTCCTGGCCAGCTCGGCAGGAGAGGCTTCCGGGGACAGTGTCTGTCCCCAGAGACGATGAACAAGGCTCCAGTCCGTCGCTGGCTGTCTCCCGTAGAGCAGGCGGAGGCTCGGAGCAGCCCCACGCCCACTGTGGGGACCAAACAGGCTGAACCCCTCGGTCTCCTCACACCTGCCAAGACAAGGGCCTTAAAAAGAAAAAAAAAAAAGGCAGAAGGCCCTGGAAGAGTAGTCAAATACAGGTCCTCGAGACGACAAAGGAAATGCTTACTGAACGCTCCCTTCCAAGTACGATCAACTGCGCGCTGCGACACAGCTGTCCCCACCAGACCGCGACTCCGAAGCTCCTTTGCAACAGAACCCCAAGTCCAGGGGGTGGAGGCGGAGCCTCATCCGCTCTCTGGCCTCTGCACTTACTGTGTGAACGGTTTAGCAAACGGACTCGGCTGGTTAGTGAAAAAGCAACCACCTTCCAAAAATTAATCTGTCCAGCCCACAGAACAGGAGAAAACATTTGCTCATCCTCCCTCTGTTAAGGGACCGACATCCAGAATATACAGAGAGCTTCTACAACGCAACAAGACAAACAAGCGAATTTAGAAATGGGCAAAGGATGCGAACAGAAGTTTCTATAAAGGATAAACTCGAAAAGATGCTCAGCAGCACTGACCATGAGGGACACGCAAATCACAGCTGAGATACCGCTTCACACCCACCAGAACGGCCGTTTTACACACACACACACGTACGTGTACATACAACAGGTGTTACAGAGAAACTGGAACTGGTTTATTTTTTTAGAGCAGGAGGGGAGGGGCAGAGGGAGAGAGAATCTTTTTTTTTTTTTTTGACATCTTATTTATTCGACAGAGAGTGTGAGAGCACAAGCAGGGGGAGCAGCGCAGGGAGAAGCACGCTCCCCACTGAGCAGGGAGCCTGATGGGGGCTCGATCTCACGACCCTGAGATTATGACCTGAGCCAAAATCAACAGTTGGACGCTCAACTGACCGAGCCCCCCCGACGCCCCGAAACCGGAACCCCCGGGCATTACTGGCAGGACTGTAACTGGTGCGGCCACGGGGAGAGTGCGCGCTACGGCATTTACAGAACGCGAAGAACAGAGTGCCACACGATCCAGCAATCCCACAGGGGGCACGTGCCCCGAAGACATGAACGCAGGGTCTGAGAGAGAGATACCTGCACACCCCTGTCCACAGCAGCGCCAGCCACAGCAGCCAAGGGGGGGGTGCGACCCAAATACCCATCAGTGGAAGAGCAGACACACAGAGTGTCCTTTGACAGGAAGGAGACTCTGACACTCGCTACAACACGGATGGATCTTGAAGACATGTTAACTGAAAAAAGCCAAGAACAAAAATGACAAATATTGTATGATTCCATTTATATGAGGGACCGAGACTGGTCTAAGTCATGGCAATAGAAAGCAGGCCATCCTTCCTTTTTAAGGCTGCAGACTACTCCGTGGTGTGTGGACGAACCACATTTTGTGCGCCCATCCTTCCACTCCGGTTATCGGAGGCAGGGGAACGGGACAGACAAGTTACTGTTCAGGGGCACAGAGTTTGGGAGGACGAAGAGCTCTGGAGACGGACGGCGGGGGCGGTAGTACCACCGCGTGAACGTACTTAATGCCACCGAACTGGCCAAACAGTTCGTACAGTACATTTTATGTTATGTACATTATAGTATAATGAAAAATAAACTTTTAAAAATCACCAGATTGGTACAACTGCCATGTCTCAAAGTCAGTATCAAAATGTATCATTTTAAGGCTGGAGAGAAAAAAGGTGATGTCCTTTCCGGATGAAGGAACTTTATTATGAAAGTCGCCTGCATACGAGACCAAGATATAAAGCAATTCACAACAGACCAGGAAAAAAGGCATTTTAAAAATATATCAACTAGGAGGCGCCTGGGTGACTCAGTCAGTTAAGCATCCGACTCTTGGTTTGGGCTCAGGTCATGATCTCAGGGTCATGAGATCAGCCCCGAGGGGAGTCTGCTTGAGATTCTCTCTCCTCGGCTCACATGCATGTTCTCTAAAATCAATCAGTCAGTCAATCTTTAAAAAAATGTACCATCTCGGTTCACTCCTGCTTAATTAAGATGCAGAAATACATTAACACTGAGAAGAAATGGATCTTCCACACTGTGACTTTCCTCGGGCCCATCTCAGAGATATCACAAAGCAACCACGTCACCTGAACTTCGAAGGGCACCAAGCCCGTCCCTGAGCAGGAGAGATGCCCTGAGCACAGCGTCGATGCCGAGCATGGGGGACGAGGGCGGGCGCCACCGGAGACACAGAAGAGGAAACGAGCTACAATGTTAGCACGTTCTTCAAACAGGTCAGGTGTGGATCAGCGTGTCCATTCTGAGAGCAGAGGGGCCCAGAGAAGGGGAGCTCACACTCATTCGTGAGCCCTTTCCCAGGGTGGGCCTCCGGCACACAGGGCAGGAGGCTGGCGGGCTGCCGGCAGGCCTGTGGCTGGTGATGGGCTGCTCTGGGGAAAGGCACGGAAACCCACCCGCCTCCCCGGAGCCCCTCTCTCCTATGAAGCAGAAACCTTAAGCTGCTGGACAAAGGAGGCAAACCCTCTTTCTTCCACAGTCTGGAAAGATACCCTCTAAGGCGGCCATGAAGCATGCTGCTGTCTCATTCTCACATGGACCGTGACGCGATCCAGCGTGTCTGAGGGCACCCGTGATAGCTAGCGAGCCACGTCAACCGTGAACCTCTCCACAAATCCGCACCAACCAAAAAGACTACAAACAGGCATAAATCCATAAGGGAGATAAAATGGAGCCATAAAAGATCATCGAAGAGAGGGGAAAAATAACCTACTGAAGAACAGCCAGGACAAACAGAAAACAGCAGGACTACAGATTTTAAATACACTCTTAGCAATACTTACATTAAATGCAAACTGCCTAGACACTACAATGAAGAGGAAATAAATGTCAGACTGGACCGAATAAAGATTCAACTATACACTGTCCATAAGAAATCCACTTTACAGACATAGAGAGGTTCAAAGTAGAAAGATGAGGGGTGCCTGAGTGGCTCAGTCGGTGAAGCGTCCGACTCTCGGTTTTGGCCCAGGTCGTGATGTCAGGGCTGTGAGACCCAGGCGTGTCAGGGCCACGCTCAGCACACAGTCTGCTTCAAAGATTCTCTCTCTGCCTCTCCCTTTGCCCCCACTGCCCCGGCTCATGCTCTCTTAAAAAAAAAAAAGAAAAACTATGGAATACAATATAACCTATACACTTTATAAACAGCTGGAGCAGCAATGTTAATACCAGATGAAATCTACTTCAGAACAAGATACATAACTTAGGGATAAGGATACACAACAAAAACGGGGTCAATCCATTAAGACGTAACAATCATAAATATGTAAATACCCAATACAGAGCTTCAAAATCTACGATGCAGGGGCACCTGGGTGGCCCAGCTGATTAAGCATCTGCCTCTTGATTTTGGCTCAGGTCGTGATCTTGGGTTCCTGGGATCAAGCCCCACATCAGGCTCTGTGCTCATCAGAGAGTCTGCTTGGAGATTCTCTGTCTTTCTGCCTCACCCCCTGTTCACGCTCTTGCTCTCTATCTAGAATAAACAATCTTAAAAAAAAAAAAATACACGAAGCAAAATGTGACCCAAAAACCCCATCAAAGATAGACAAACCCACAATTTAAGGTAAAGACTTCAACACTGCTCTATTGGTAACTGATAGAACAAGGAAACATAAAATCAGTAAGGACAGAGAAGACCTTAAACCCGCTATCAATCAACTTGGCCTACCTGATACTTAGAGAACATCCAACCTAACAGCAGCAGACTGGTACATTCTACTCAAGTGAACAGGGAACATCCACCAACAGAGACCACTCTGGGACATAAAACAAGCCTCAATAAATTCAAAATGACTGAAACCATAAAAAATATGTTCTTTGACCATATAGAATTAAATTAGAAATCAACAGAAAAACATTTGGGAAATCCCCAAATATATGAAATGAAATGATATACTTCTAAATGACTCATGCATCAAAGAAGAAATCACACAATAAATTAGAAATATTTTAAATAAAAGGTAAAAAACCCAATACACGAAACTTACGGGATGCAGCTACAACAGAGTTTGAAGGGAAATGTATAGCTTTTAATTATTAGATTAGAAAAAGAAAGATCTCTAATTAATAACCTAAGTTTGGGGACGCTTGGGTGGCTCAGTTGGTTAAGCATCTGCCTTTGGCACCTGCATCGGGCTCCCTGCTCATCGGGGAGTCTGCTTCTTCCTCTGCCTGCCATTCTATCCGACAAGTAGAGAGATGAAATTTAAAAAACAAAAACAAACCTAAGTTTCTACTTCAGAAATTGGGGAAGGGGTGCCTGGGTGCCTTAGTTAGTGAAGCGTCTGCCTTTATGTAGCTCAGGTCATAGTCCCAGGATCGAGCCCCACGTTGGGCTCCCTGCTCAGCAGGGAGCCTGCTTCTCCCTCTCCCTCTGCCCCTCCCCTGCTCCTTCTCTCTCTCTCTCTCTCTCTCTCTCTCTCTCGCTCACTCTAAGTAAATAAATAAAATCTTAAAAAAAAAAAAAGAAAAAAGAGAAATTGGGGGAAAGGGGGCATTTAAACCCAAAACAAACAAAAAGAATGCAGCAATAAGGAGAATCAATTCAACTTAAAATATAGAAACAATAGAAAAAAACTCAATGAAACCAATAGCTAAGTCTTTGAAAATATTAATAAATTGATTTTTCTCTAGCCAATCAGATCAAGAAAGAGAGAGAAGACACACATTACCTGTGGGAATGAAGGAGGAGACCATACCACAGATCCTCAGACCTTAAGTAAATAATATGAAATATGATGATGAAATTTATGCAAACAAATGATAGTTTGGAAATATTCCTTGAAAGGAACAAACTACAAAGCTTACTCAAGAAGAAAACAGACAGGGGCACCTGGCTCAGTCAGTAGAGCACGTGACTCTTATCACAAGGCTGTGATGAGCTGAAGCTCAGGCTAGGCGGGGAGCCCACTTTAAAAAAAAGGAAGAGGGGCGCCTGGGTGGCACAGTCGTTAAGTGTCTGCCTTCGGCTCAGGGCGTGATCCCGGCGTTATGGGATCGAGCCCCACATCAGGCTCCTCTGCTGTGAGCCTGCTTCTTCCTCTCCCACTCCCCCTGCTTGTGTTTCCTCTCTTGCTGGCTGTCTCTGTCTCTGTCAAATAAATAAATAAAATCTTTAAAAAAAATAAATAAATACAAATAAAAATACAAATAAATAAATAAATAAAAGGGAAGAAACAGAGAACCCAAATATATATATATATGAAAGGGAATTCAGTTAAAAAAAAAAAGAAAAGAAAAGAAAATTACAGGCCTTGGGGCGCCTGGGTGGCACAGCGGTTAAGCATCTGCCTTCGGCTCAGGGCGTGATCCCGGCGTTATGGGATCGAGGCCCCACATCAGGCTCCTCTGCTATGAGCCTGCTTCTTCCTCTCCCACTCCCCCTGCTTGTGTTCCCTCTCTCACTGGCTGTCTCTATCTCTGTCGAATAAATAAATCTTTAAAAAAAAAAAAAGAAAAAAAGAAAATTACAGGCCTGGATAGCTTCTCTGGAAATTTCTACCATTTAAATAAGAAATAATAACTGTTTCAGCAAATGTAAGAGGTTATACTTCCCAATTCATTTTATGAAGCCTTCATTACTGATCCCAAAACCAGACTAAGACATTACCAGAAAACAAAACTACATATCAATATCCTTCATGAACACAGGCATAAAAATTCTTAACAAGGTATTTGCTAATTGTAGGGGAGGGGCGTGGGGGGAGGGGCTAGCCCGGTGATGGGTATTAAGGAGGGCACGTATTGCGTGGAGCACTGGGTGTTATACGCAAACAATGAATCATGGAACACTACATCAGAAGCTAAGGATGTACTGTACGGTGACTAACATAACATTAAAAAAAAAAAGTATTAGTAAATTGAATCTGGGGATAAGGATCATCACCAAGTGGGCCTTATCCCAGAAATGCAAGTTGGTTCAGCATCTGAAAAGCAATCAGTGTAATTCAACATATCAACAGGCCAAAAGAGGAAAGTCACATGATCTCCACAGATGCGGAAAATTTGGCAATATTCAACATATAACAAAAACTCTCAGCAAACTAAGAGAAGATGGGAACTTCCTCAACCTGATGAAGGAAAACCTAGTGGCTATCATCATCCTTAGTGGTTAAAGATGAGTATCTTCCTTTTAAGACAGAATGAAGAAAGGAGTCTGCTCTTCCTATTCTTTTTAAACACTGTACTAGAGGTCCTACCCAGTGTAACAGGCAAGAAAAAGAAATAAAAGGCATAGAGACTGGAAAGAAAGAACTATCTTTGCGGAGGACATCATCTTATACATAGAAAGGCTTAAAAAGAATCTATAAAGGGGCGCCTGGGTGGCACAGCAGTTGGGCGTCTGCCTTTGGCTCAGGGCGTGATCCCGGCGTTATGGGATCGAGCCCCACATCAGGCTCCTCCGCTGTGAGCCTGCTTCTTCCTCTCCCACTCCCCCTGCTTGTGTTCGCTCTTTCACTGGCTGTCTGTCTCTATCTCTGTCAAATAAATAAATAAAATCTTTAAAAAAAAAAAAAAAAGAATCTATAAAAAAGTGACTAGAAGTAAAAAAAAAAATCTCTCAAGTACACGTGCCACATAAACTAACAGAACAACCTGCAATTGAAATTACAGAAGAAAACTACCATTTATGGTATCAAAAAACATGAAATACTGAGAAAGAAATCTAACAGATAGAAGGTCTGTACAGTGTAAACTACAAAACACAGCTGAGAAAGTAAGACTTAAATAAATGGATATAAACCACGCTCAAGAATTGGAAGACCCAATATTCTCAAGATGTCGATTCTCCCCAGTTCTCCACATATATGATCCATTCATTCATGAATTCATTCATTTTAAAAGTAAACTCTACCCTCGACATGGGACTCAAACTCACGACCCCAAGGTCAGGAGCTACATGCTCCACCAACAGAGCCAGCCAAGCGCCCCTAAAATCAACTAATTTTTGACAAGGTGCCAAGGTAATTCAAAAGAGGAAAGATCGTCTTTTAAAGAAATGGTGGTAGAATAAGTAGACATCCACGTCTACATAGAAAACAACAGACTTTTATTGTTACTTCACATTACATATAAAAATCAACTTAAAACAGATCATAAAGCTAAAATGTAAAACCTAAACTATAAAATTTCTAGAAAGCAAACAGCAGAAACCCTCGAGTTAGGCCAAGACCTCTCAGGACACAGAAACTACAAATCATTAAAGAAAAAAGTTGACAACAACTTAAAATGTCTTCTCATCAAAAGGCACTGTTAGGAAAATGAAAGGCAAGTCAAAAGAAGGGAGAAGATACTTGCAAAACACATTCCTGATAAAGGGCTTGTATCCCAAAATGTAAGGAACTCATACCAGTAAATAATGAGAAAAGAGTGCAGTCAAAAAAGGGCAAGAGATACAAACGTGTTACTTCATCAAACAACAGATGGGTGGCAAGTAAGCTCACCACCTCGACCATTATGAAGCTGCAAATTACAACCACAATGAGACCCCACCTATTAAATGGCTAAAATCCAAAAAACTGACCTATAAAATGCTAGTGAGGATATGAAGCAACTAGAACTCCCAAACAGTGCTGGTAGGAACTTAAAAATGGCACAGTACTTTTGAAACCTGTGTGGCCGTTTATTTTAAAAAAACACACAAAAACTAAACATATACTTAAAACTTAGCAAACTGACTCCTAGATATTAACCCACGAGAAATGAGAGCCTATGCCCACACAGACACATGAATGTTTACAGCAGCTTTACTGCTCATTACCCCAAACTGGAAAAACCCACACATCAACAGGTGAATGAATAAACAGAGTATGGCGTGTCCAGGCAGTGGGCAATGAAACAGGACTCTCATACGTCAACAACATGGGTGGCTCTCAAAAACATCATGCCAAGGGAAAAAGAGCCAGACACAAAAAGCTCCATTATGTGGTCGGGCAAAGGCACGTCTACCGGGCCAGAAATCAGATCAGTGGTTGCCAGGAGGCAGGGAGGGGGACTGATTCTAATGGGACAAGGCAAAAAAAATGTGGCATTGTGACATCTAACGGCACAAATAAAAAGGTGCACTTTTATTGTATATAATTTAAATCTCAATAAACCTCAATACAAATCTGATATTTAAAAAGATAATCTGTGATAGCAATAAAAAGTATCAGGGACGCCTGGGTGGCTCAGTCGGTTAAGTGTCTGACTCTTGGTTTTGGCTCAGGATGTGATCTCAGGGTGTTAGGATCAAGACGCACTCAGCGTGAAGCTTAAGATTCTCTGTCTCCGTCCACCCTTCCCCGCTCTCTCCCTCTCTCTTAAAAAAAAATTATACAGACCTGTATTTATATATATGTCAGAGATTTAAAGATGAAACTACACAAAGGTACATACGCAAAATGATATAGGTACATGTTCATTTAGGTCAAAATTTTAAGCAAAAAATTGGAAACAACCTAAATATCCTTCATTAGTGAAGTGGTAAAACCCACCAAGAGGCCAAAAATGAACACCTCTGACCCCGCAAGGAGTGCAAGACCACGCAACGGGAAGAAGAGTGTCCTGGACCAACAGTGCTGCCGCAACGACACAGCCACACGCCAGAGAATGAGGCTGGACCCCGACCCCATTCCATACACAAACATTAACCCCAAATGGATCGACAACCTAAATATAAGACCTAAGACTAGAAAGCTTTTTTATTAGAAGCAAACGTGGATAAACTTTGGATTTGCCAGTGGATTCTTAGATTTGGCACCCAAAGCACAAGCAAAAAAAGAATAAATAAGATATGCTGGGCTTCATAAAAATGAAAGGCTTTGGTACATCAAGGGACATTCTCAAGAATGTAGAAAGATAGCTTATGGAATGGGTGAAATTATTTGCAAATCATATATCTAATAATGGTTCAATATTCAGAATATTTAAAGGACAGTTACAACTAAATAACAAAAGACAACCCACTTTAAAAATGGGCAATGGACCTGAACACACATTTCTCCAAAAATATAGAAATGGGGGAGGTGGGTAGGGGGATGGGGTAGCTGGGTGATGGGCATTAAGGAGGGCACATGATGTGATAGGCACTGGTATTATACGCAACTGATGAATTACTGAACATTACAACGGAAACTAATGACGTACTATATGTTGGCTAACTGAATTAAAAAAAAAAGATCTAGAAACGGCCAACAAGCACATGAAGAGGTATCTGACATTGTTGCTTATTAAGGAAATGCAAATCAAAGCCACCAAACACCACCTCACACCCACGACCATGCCGTAAAACAAGACAGTATGCGGCAAGCGTTGGAGACGTAACGAGCAACAGGAACTCTCCTCTACCGCTCCCCTGGCAGGAACGTAAAATGGTGCAGCTCTACGGAAAACACGGCTCCCCAAGAATCATCATATGACCCATCAGTTCTACTCCTAAGTATATACCTGAAATAAATGAAAGCAAGTATTCAAACAAGTACTTGTTCACAAATGCTCGTGACACCACTATTCACAATAGTCAAACGGTAGAAACAACCCAAATGTCCATCAACTGATGAATAAACAGATTGAGGCACATTCATAGAATGGATTATCATTCAGCCATGAAAAGCAATGAAGTACTGATACAACTTATAACTTGGATGAACCCTGTGAACACTGTGCTTAAAGTCTGAAAAGACACAAAACGTTAAGTATCGTGTGATTCTTTATATAGAGAATAAGCAAATCCAGGAGACAAATGACAGATTAGCAGTTACGGAGAAAGAGGAGAAGGGAGACGGGCATAGGTGTTCTTCCACGGTGAGGAAAAAGTTCTAAGAGAGGTGGTGGGTGCACAACATTGTACACAGTAAATACCACTGAACTGTACGCTTTATCTTTTTTAAAAGATTTTATTTATTTGAAAGAGAGAGCATGACTGGTGGGAAGGGGCAGAAGGGAAGAAGAGAGAGAAGCAGGCTGCTTGCTGAGCAGGGAGTCCAACGCGGGGCTCGATCCCAGGACCCAGAGATCACAACCCGAGCCAAAGGCAGACGCTTAACCAACTGAGCCCCCCAGGCGCCCCACTACCAATCTTTTATCAAGGCAGTGTAAGCTCTCTCAATCACCTAGAAAGTAATGCATACTCCAACGTAGATCCCATTAAGACTTTTCATGAAATATGACAGGCTAATGATTAAATGTTCATATAGAACAAAGGTTCAAAGTAGGTAAGAAAAAGTATCAAAAAACCGGGAGATTTGCCTTGTATAAAAGTGTTTTAAAACTATACTAATTTATAGTATTAGCATATAAGTGGTCAGATAAATGGAACAAAGTTTAGAAGCCGCTATATATATATATATATATATATATGCACATATATGTGTGTATATGTATACATATATATGGAAATTAAAGTCAAAAGAAGAGAAAAAACTGAATGAAAAGGACAATATCGGTTATAACATGTCTATGACCAAAGACAGACACACATAAACACACCTAACACCATAAAAAAAAACCAGAATAGCAATAAACTGACAGAAATTACTTATACATACTGAATGATCAGTATACAACAAAATCTATTTTTAGTGCTAATAAATCAATGTAAAAATTACCTAACTGAAAAATGGGTGGAGGGACACAAACAGGAAATTTATAGGAGGGAAAAGCAACTGGCCAATAAAAATAGATGCTTCACCTTACTAGTTACCAGGGAAACACACGTGAAGACGAAATTTCATTTTTCACCCATCGGACTACCCAAGACTTAAGTCTGGTGATATGAAGTACTGAGAAGGGAAAGAGCAATTATTCCCCAACACTATGGAGCCGGAGGGGACATCGGTTCAGCCGCTCTGGAGCACAACGTGGCGGGTCTATTAAAATAAAAAACGTACAGACCGCACGAGCCAGCAATTCTACTTCTCGGTATCTACTCTCGAAAAACTCCTGCAGGGGCACCTGGGTGGCACAGCGGTTAAGCGTCTGCCTTCGGCTCAGGGCGTGATCCCGGCGTTATGGGATCGAGCCCCACACCAGGCTTCTCTGCTATGGCCTGCTTCTTCCTCTCCCACTCCCCCTGCTTGTGTTCCCTCTCTCGCTGGCTGTCTCTATCTCTGTCAAATAAATAAATAAAATCTTTAAAAAAAAAAAAAAAGAAAAGAAAAACTCCTGCAGACGTGCAGAAAGACATGTCAGAGAGCGTTGGCTGGCACACCACAGAACAAGAAAATCACAAGGAACTTCAAATGTTCAATTAACAGAAAAATGGCCAAAGAACCACTCTAACAAACCCAGCAGATTAAAAGCACACAGCAGACCTCTACTTAGTAAAAGGGACAATTCTCCATGAACACAGACCAGAATTTTAAAAAACACATGTTTGCATCTCTCTGTTCCACCACGCCAAAAAAAAAAAAAAGTTACGTCACCTCGAACTGGAGATATTTAACTTCAGGATTTTGGCAAAGGGTAAAAACTGTTAGAATTGTACAGCTAGGACATTCAAGAAAGGTGAAAAAAATCAGCGCTTATGATCACATTTGGACTGGCTCTTTCCACAGACTCGCAAGTAACCTGGGTGTTCAGCGCCGGGCTGGACGAGCAAGCACGCTCAAGGCTTCGTTAAAACTACACAGAAAAGCGTTGATTGGGGCGCCTGGGTGGCACAGCGGTTAAGCGTGTGCCTTTGGCTCAGGGCGTGATCCCAGCGTTATGGGATCGAGCCCCACATCAGGCTCCTCTGCTATGAGCCTGCTTCTTCCTCTCCCAATCCCCCTGCTTGTGTTCCCTCTCTCGCTGGCTGTCTCTATCTCTTTCAAATAAATAAATAAAATCTTTAAAAAAAAAGAAAAAAGAAAGGCGTTGACTGCTCCAGTTTATACTCTTCCCCCAGGCCAAACGCCACAGTCAGTTCTGGAAAAGTCGGCCACTTTGTTTCCAGGGACTAAATTAAGTATCCTAATCAAATCACAACTTATTAAAAGTGGCCTATCAACTAATAAAAATGGAGCTAATGCTTCTTTCATTACAAAGTAAATCAAGCAAAATACTAAGAATCTGAAATAAGGGCCACGCAATAAATTCCAAAGAAGGCTGTTGGAAGGACAGAATTGAACTCGATCTTAAAAAGCTCTCAATGAGCCAAGTTGAAGAATCGTAGGTGAATACAGGAGAGAGAAAAGTCCAAGTCTGATTAATACACGTTTTGAAAAATTAGTGAATGGAAATGAAGTTCGGACTGGCTCTCTCCCGAGGAGATCACACGCACATGCTTTCAGGCTGCTGACGAAGTGCTGAGCAGAGCTCAGCTGGAGAAAGACAACGCCAAGACGGCTTTGGTGGCAGACTGCTGCGCTCCGCACCCCCGGTGAATTATTAGCCATCACTTATGATTTTGAACTGACTGTTCTTCTCTTCCATAAGGCAGACGGTCAACACTCAGTGGCATGGCTTCCGAGATGTACTCACACACCAACAGCTCTCAAGTGTTCATGGTACCCCAGCACAGCAATAAAACCCCAGATGACCGACTCCTTCGGTCTCTCCAAATCTCAGACAAGCAAACGAAACCTGAGGTACAAGTGAGCCTGCATTTCAGGGGGTCGTTTTTAGAATCGTCTCTGGCGCTCCACGTGATACTGGCGGGGGCACTCCCCTGCTCACTGCTTTGCAGGGTCCAGACCTCAGCAAGGATTTTAGAGCAGGGGGTCCCCGTGAACTTCCAGGAACATGCTACGCATGTGGGTGTGTAGGGGAAATAATCTTCTAAGTCCCTTTCAATAAGGAAAGTCCATGCTTTCCTTTCCACCAAGAAGTCTGAAAACTTTAAAATCTACCCTAACTCACTGGGGCAATTCACAGCAAAAACTGATCTGTCAGAAAGAGTCTGCTGTTGGTTTTTCTCTTTTTAAAACAGAAAAGATCTTTTGGGCCATTTCTTCTCGTCCTTCCAAAATGAGGAAATACAGAACTAATGCTTTAGAGAGTAACTGTATTAATGAAACGTCAACGGATTACAGATAAACATTTTAATTGATTAAATATATTATTTTCAAGATCTTTTTGAAATCGCACTTGTACTGTACTAATCAACAGCCAAAGGCAATAAAAAAGTTTAAAACCAAAAAATGTTCTGACATGAGCACATGACAGGAACTGCTGCTATGTAAAGTGACATACACTGTTCCCAAGAACAATGATATTTTCAGAAGAGAATTTATCTTAACATGTGCAAGGACGAATCTGTAATCAAAGGCTGGAAGAAATATATATTAGTGCCTGCTTTTTAAAAGTTTATTTTACATTTTAAATACAGTATTTTCTCATTTAGAAAAAAAAAAAAAAAAAGTCAAGAAGTGCCTAACCCCATGGTTTCTATACCATATATACATGAGAGCTGATGGAGAGCCTGAAAGTGTTCTGGACAGAACAGTGTGGACACCTTTGAGCTGGAACTAATGAATCAAAATTAAAAAACACAAATTAAGCACTGCTTAGGAGAAAATAATCCAGTTTCTGAATAACCAAAAGAGAACAGAGTTAGGTATGTACAAAACCAAGTATTAAAAAACAGACAGAAATGCAGCACACAAAACCCAACAGCCCCTTGTGTAGTGAACTGTATATAACGCAACTAATCAACGGAGACCCTCCTACGAGAAGTGATTTATGACTGGAAATTGTAAAAATCTAAGTATTTCAGTAACAACATACAGTAACGTTACGTGTGCATTGCCGTCTCTGTCGCTTTCTAGCTATACCACCCTCCCTCCTGAAAACAAGAATCTCTACACTAGTCGATCACTTATACAAACGTGAGGCAATTAATCCATATTTGTTTTCTGTAAGGAAAACAAAAATGTACCTCTTCCCATCTATAAAGACATAATACAGATTAAAGCTATAACAAAATTTAAGCATGGGCATATGCATTTCCAATTCTCTCTAGTAAGCAATTCCAAACTGGAATTGCGTAGGGTCTGTGCCTAAGTATTAACACACGAAAAGAAAACAGACTGACTCTGGCAGTGATTTCCACTTAGTGCAATGTTATTCCCTACACACCGAATTATATTTAAGTGACTTTATGTATTTTAATTCAGTGGGTGCCAATTCGAGTTTACAAAACCCCTACCTATATGCTTGTGTAGAAAACAGTTTCAATTTGAGATGCTCTATAAAGCCCAATCGAGACAAAAATGAGTTAATTCTGCTTTGTTACTGGTTGAGTGAGTACCAGAGGAAGAGCGAAGGCCCAAGCAGAGGATTGCTAAGACGGGTGTCTGAGGTGTTCTAGGTGTCTTGATAGTTCAATTATCAATCAGCTTTGAACATTTCTGAGATTATCTTGGAAAATAATTCTCTGTCCTACAACTCTGAACAGCTGCACTCAAAGCAAAACAATCTGGGTCGTTCAGAACAAAATCGAACTGAGGCAATTTGTCTATGATCATCTGTGAGGTCTTGAGTTTTTAAGTTTTCAAAATGATGACCTTCACCAAAGTCAGCTGCATCTCAGGGAGACTACTGACATGAGGACGTCCAGTGAGAGGTCACTGTAACTACGGGCTCTCGTAAGACCCACGGAGCAGGCAGCAAGGGACTCACCATCAGCCAGGTGGGGTCAACGCGGGGAGGTTTTATTTTGGAGACCTTAAAGATTTAACACGTAGCTCCTGTAACTTCAGCATCCATCAGTGACTCTGGTGGTCAGCACCCAAGGGCTGGAGGGCTCTGAGGAATCCCCTGAACCGCAGAGTATTAATGCTAAAGGGTCTCAAGGGAACCCTGAGTCCCAACAAGAGTTCACCAGCCGTCAGACCAAAATCAACAGGGTGAACACTGACTGCAATGCTCCACAAAAGTCAAAAGAAATTCCAAACTAAATGCTGTCTTCTGCCCAACCCTAGACTCCAGACTCTGCAACGACATCTTTATCTAGTGTAATAGACTCTGTAGTAGACTGACTTTGACCTCCACAAGGAGTAGGAGTTGTCGAACTTGAGGAGGTAGACCCCTCTCCCTGGGTACTGGTGGCTGCCGGCGTACACCTCCTCGTGGCAGTCCCGCCGGTACACAGGCACGATCTCGTCCAGCAGAGGCTTGCTGGCGTTCTTTTTGGCTTTCTCTTCACTACTGACGTTTTCTGTGAGACAGAATGGAGACGCGTCAGTGAACAGATCCTGGAAAATCACGTTTGCATCAAGCAACCCCGTCCTTTCCTTTGAGAAACGGCTCCGCCGGAATTCTCTGGAGCCACTCTATAACGTACGCACCCGTGAGCACGTACTGGTTTCGTCTTTCATTCATTTGTTCATTCCTGTATCTCAGCAGCTGCTATCTGACGGTGGAAGCAGCCGGCATCTCTCTCTCCCTGAACTCCAACCACCACTCCCATCTCTAAGCCCCCACTCTTCCCTGGGGACACCCACTTGATTCCTCACTCCTCCCGGCAGGTAGAACCTTGCTTGTCTGAGCAACACCAAGGAAAATGATGCTCCCGTCCTCTTCCTCAACAAAATGAAAATTATGTTTTAGGAAGGGGCAATCGAGCTTCTGAGGACTGTCCTGTTCCGTACATCTCAGCTAGAAGAGAGTAAAAGGAGGAAACTGCAGTAGAGAGGCAGAAAATCCACTCCTTTCGCTACAGGTCTGTGTCAATCCGGGGATGATCCCAGTGGCAAAAAGTGAGTTCTGATTCTAGGTTTGTCCCCATTAACAGTTTCTAAACTGTAATGATACGAGGTTAGGGAAAAAATACCTCTGGAAACCTATAGGAGTGGGAAAATTATGAACCAGCTTAAAATCTCAGTTTCACATACTAAATATAAACAACCTCAGGAAAACAGGTCAGAGGAATATGCAGCGTAGAAGATAAAAGACTTTCGGGTCCCTAAGAAGGCAGAGTGAATTTTGGCAGCATGAGCTAACTGTGCGGTGACCGTCAGTGATCACTATTGGGCATTTAAATAAGGGAAGTCTGAGAAACTCTCGCGGTCTAGAGGAGCTGAAGGAAACAGGGTAACTACCATGTGGCATCCTGGATGGGATCCTGGAACATTAGACAAAAACTAAGAAATCTGAATACACACAGACTCCAGCGAATCATAATGTATCCACATCAGTTCATTAGTGATGATGAACATACCGCAGGACAAGATGGGTGTTAGCAGGAGGGGGAACTGGGTGCAGAATATACAGGAACTCTTCGTACTGCCTTTGCAACTTTTCTATAAAGCTAAAACTATTCTATTTTTTTTTAAAAGATTTTATTTATTTATTTGACAGAGATAGAGATAGCCAGCGAGAGAGGGAACACAAGCAGGGGGAGCGGGAGAGGAAGAAGCAGCTTCCAGCAGAGGAGCCTGATGTAGGGCTCGATCCCACAACGCTGGGATCACGCCCTGAGCCGAAGGCAGACGCTTAACCGCTGTGCCACCCAGGCGCCCCAAGCTAAAACTATTCTAAAATAAAAAAACTTAAAAAAAAAAAAAAAGCAACCGACATTCTGATATATAGGCCCAAATCAGATTTGCTGCATCACAGCAATACTTAAATGTCCTTCATGTGCAAATGAGAAATAGAGTCTTTCAAAATGCAAACTATTGCCTACAAGGATATCTAGGAAACAGATGACTGGAATTCAAGATCCAGATTTTGTTCAAAACCTGTAAAACTGGGGCGCCTGGGTGGCTCAGATGGTTAAGCGTTGCCTTCAGCTCAGGTCATGATCTCAGGGTCCTGGGATTAAGCCCTGCATCAGTTCCCTGCTCAGCGGGGAGCCTGCTTCTCCTCTCTCTACTGTTCCCCCGTTTCCCTGTTTGTGCTCTCTCGCTGTGTCGAATGAATAAATAAATAAAATCTTAAAAAAAAAAAAACAACAAACAAAAACCTGTAAAACTAAAACCGATGAGCAATGCACCTTTTGTCAAGGTAAGCAAAGACTTGGGACCTGGCAGCAATAAAGACGGAAAGACCAGAGCGGGAAGATGGGTTACTTCCTCAGAGAGAACAAACTCCGGACCTTCTAAGACCGAATGGAGAAAAAACCACCAAAGCAGCAAACAAAAAGACTGGACTGGTCTTCCACCTCAGTCCAAGCTAAAAGGACCCCCATAAAATGCCCCATGGGGACAAGACCTGGTGGCATGGTGGCCTTCATAAGAAGCCATGCGGACACATGGAATCTGTGAACTAAATCTTCAAAAAGGAGGAGTTAAGCTGACTCTTCGCGGACAACTCTTGGGAGCAATAAAACCTCACTGTTGTTTCAGATCATACAGGGGTATTAACGGCTTAGTTTTAGATGGAAATCATTTTATGACTAGGACTAGCGTGAGGACAGGTGAGTCCATTTCCACCTGAGGGATGTCACACGTGACAGCAAAGGTCAAGGATGTGCCGTGGCTCTCGCCTCCGGAGAGGCACTGGACCCCGGCCATGTTTACCGGCCCCGCCCAACACCAGTAGCCCCAAAAATGACACTCAGCAGAGGGCTCACACTAGGATGCACCTCCCTTCGGGGACTCTCCAGCAGGCAAGCCGGGAAAACAGACCACCTCGACCTGCTTCCGAGCAGAGACTCCTACACCAGCCACAAAGCTCTTCAGAAGCACAACGGTCTGCACACACAAACCACCCTTCCCAGACATTTGCAAACAGTCTGCTTTTCCTGAGTCCCTGGCCCTGATGCTGCTCGGGGGCACGTGCCACAGGGGCTGGGGCACCTGCTTGGGTCTCTCTTTCCTCACTCTTGTGTTTTCCTTTTGGTTCAGGGAGCAGTATCTGTGGGCCATCTTTACCCAGCTCCGGTCCTCAGAGAGAAAGGCCGCTGAAATCGAAGCGCCATGGGACACAAAACAGCTCCTCAACAACACGGCCCCATGTGTGTGTGGCCATACGTGGCCCCAGGGGGCCTGGCGTGTGGCACCTGTGGTGCCGGGTCCAACCGCGCGCCTCGACCGCTGACTGAACTTCTGGCCTTCCTCCACAAACCTCTGACAACTCCCTTTTTCAATGTATCCCGACGTGATCTCTGGAAACGCTACCAACCGTCTTCAAGCACAAGCAGCTGGTCTGCGAGTCCCCCGAAAGGTCAGCTAGTTCCAAGAACTGAGAGGCAGCCTCTCTGCTCCCACGGCCAGGGCACTCCTTCCACACCAGCCTCGGCCAAGCCGAGCCGGGAACTCGAGTGCTCACTAGGGAGGTACCAAAGCCCTGAGCTCTACCTTTTCTGTAAAACAAACTTAAGGAGACCACCTTCACCATTAATACGCACACATTTTATAACCTACTTCCTAGACCAACAGACTTTAGACTGCTCTTGGAAACACTCCATTTTGTCTAAAGAAAATAAAAAATTATACTTGTGTAAAATGGGCAAGAACAGCTGACTTATTTTTTTAGCTATGATGTTCTGATATGAGTTTCTGTATTTACATTAAAAAAAAAAAAGAGAGAGAGTAACGACCTAAAAAACTAATATCAGAATTGTACATTTAAATAAATTCCAGAGTTGGCAGAATTTCTTGCTTGGTCTTTTAAAATTTTTCAAAATGATCTCGCACATTTGGCTTTCCAACACAAAATGCTGGAAGTAAAACAGTACTGAGAAAGCAGTAACATAACACACTGCCAGACAGGCCTGCCTGCATCACAGCAATGGCATGTTCGGACCCCAGTCCCTTCTGGGAGGCTGGCCTGTCTCTCAGACTTTTCAGCTGAGGTCCCACTTATGAAGAGGTGCATCAGGAAGATAAGGGTGCCTGACACAGGACCCGTGCCATCTTTGCCAACACACAACCCAGCACTCGTCAATACGGACCAACGGCTCTACCTTCCTCCTCCTCGTCGTCGTCACTGGACTCACTGACATGCACGCTGACAGCAGTGTTCGGAGAGTCTGTCCATTCAAAGTACACCCCAAATCCAATGTCATAATTGTCTGTAGCAAATTCCCAAAAGAGGTATGATCCTTCCTCATGGGTGGGGACTCGGACAGTGACCACTTCTCCTCGGCCCACTGTAATCACGGAATCTGCATCCTGCCGAATCTTCTCTTTAAAGTCTTTGATCTGGGGTCGTGTCCACATAGACGGAGCTGCTATTACTGGAAGAGATTCTAAAGGCAACAGGAATTACACTTGCTGAAGATGATGAGGCTTCACCTGCAGGTGACCCACTCGCACTGGACCCCTGCAGCGGGGCACCACATGCCATGGGGTCTACCTGAGGGTCAGGGCCTCAGAGGACTATACGGGCTCCCCAGCAAAGTGTCCCCCCAAACTGTGGCATTTACCAATGTCACTGGGTATTCAAAGGTCACCACACCACTTCAAGAACACATGCAATTCGCAATCTTAGAAGTGATTTTTTTTAACACTCTGATTACATACGTATAGGGATTTAAGACTGACCTTGGAAACCTCCCAGCCGAAGCCAGGAAACCCTAATAATGGAGAGCATCTGGACTTAGGAATAAATTCACTTTTGGATCTGGACAAAGAAAGCTGGGCTTTGACTTCAGTCTCTGTCAAAAAAAATAAAAGCCTTGACCTCTGAGTATCCCGAAGTTCCAGGGGCTATTCTAAAGGAGCTCAGAGAAACAGAAAAACCTGGACAGAATGGCACCACTAGGGACAGAGCAGACAGGGGGCCAGTCCTGTTGCTGAGCCGTGTCTGTGTGCACCAGACCACTCGGCAGGTCTTTCAGAAGCAGTCACAGACCTCTGACAAAAGATTCATTTAAAAATCCTGGGAGACCTGGGGCACCTGGCTGGCTGAGCTGGTGGAGCTTGCAACTCCTGACCTTGGGGATATGGGTTCGAGCCCCACGTTGGGTGTGCAGATTACTTAAAAAAAAAAAAGAAAATACTGATAAACTCTTATTAGGATCAAAGAGAAGAGAGACTAAACCATGGGATTTTCAAGGTCTTATCCAAAGCTGTTTTCTGTTACTTACTCTACAAAGTCAAGGCAGATGTCTGAAATGGACTCTCTTAGGAACCACACCGCTGCCCACACCACCAGCCCTGCCGTGCTCTTCTCTTCCTTCCAAAGTTAGTGCCTAGTCTTGCTTCAGCTTCCTCGGCTCAAGCGTCTCTTCCCCAGGAAGCCTCTGCCGACCTCCGCGACTCAGTCACAGTCCCCACATCACACGCTCTCGACCTACACTGTGCCTCTCTCCCCAGCACAGCCCTTATGTGGTTACAGTTTACACCTTGTGGGTCCTTCTGCCTCACGCTGTCCCCCTAGCGCTCAGAAAATCTTCAGTCAATTGCTGAAAGAAGGAATGAGCTGCCCGTAAAAAGCCAGACCTTTGAAGCTGCTAAGTTAACTTCTGGTACTTTAGCCTCAAAAAAACACTGCAGTCTATGGCAGGCAGCCTCCACGATGCCCTGACCCCATTATCCCCATGTCTGGGTGCTCACGCACCGGGGAGGTCACCACCCACAATGTGCCTGGGTCGGTATGTGTGGCCAACAGAATGCAGCGTGAGTGCCAATGTCGTACTTCCAAACTCAGAGCATAAATGACACTGCCACCTCTGCCTTGTCCCTTTGGATCATGTGCTCTGGAGGAACCCAGCCACTGCGTCGAGGACACTCAGCCTGAAGGAGAGGCTTCGCAGGGCAAGGAACCGCGGCCTCTGTCAACAGCCAGCACCAGCCTGCCAGCCATGGAGGAAGCACCTGGAAACAAGAGCCTCTGGTGCCCACGGAGCCTTCACCCGACTCCAGTCCCGGCAGCATCAGGACCGAAACCCTGTGGGACCAGAGCCACCACCGCTCAGCTAAGCGGCTCCTCTGTTCCCGAAACCCCAGTCACCTCACCCACCGTGTGAGACAATCTATAGCTGGTACAGGGAGCTGCTAAATCGGTACAATTTGTTACACAGCAACAGATAACCCATACACGGCCCCAAGTGTCCAAAAGTCCTCTGACGAACTCTTCTCGCTATTCTAAGGGTCACCAGAAGCATCAGATTCAGACTCAAGAGGGTACAAAAGCATTCAACTCTCACAAGTATGTGACTGCTCTCCAAAGCCAGTGAGCCTGACTCCTGACTTTCTTTCCATGCGTCTCAGTTATGACATCTGGACAGACACACACACTTGCCAAACTGTACCTTTTGGTCCATTCTCCACAGCTTCTTCTGCAGCTTCTGGTTCAAGTTCTTTTTCTGGGTTGTCAGTGTGAGTTTTGGCCTGTCCATTGACTGACGTCCTGTCGCCCGGCGCCGCTGCGTTACCTTTTGCTGATGCAGGCAAAGGAGCCCCCGCAACTGCTACTTCCTGCTGTTTCTGTAAGGCTGCCTGCAAGCGGGAAACAGTGAAGACATGCTGACCAGGACGGCTAAAGATGGCACTTTTGCCCTGGGATGCGCCCTGACCCCGTGTTTTTGTTCTACCAAAGCACCGTGCTTCAAGAAATTCCTAACAGACTTTGTATCAGTTTTATCCTATCTATGATGAGTATGAGGACAATATCAAGACAACAGCTAAAAATGATGAAAAACTATCACAAAAACCTGGATCACGTTTTTGTGACCTAAGGGTCATTAGAAAAACTAACCAGGAAAAATTAAAGTAGACAGAAATAACCAACCCCAAATACAAGTAAAAGCAAAAAACTGAACACTGTGACATTTGTTCTTAAAACCAACGGAAGAAAATCTTGACAAAATTCAGATACATAAAATCTGAATCAGGAAAATTAAACTTGGTAGAAATAAATGATCACAGAGGAAAATTTACGAAGGCAGAAGCTGTAATTAGTAAAATCTGATACGGGCCCTCAAAGTAATCAACAAATCAAATATGGGCAATTACTCTAATATGGACAAAAATAATCAATAAATGAAATCGTCACCGTAAACTATATACAGAAACACTCACATCACAATTGAACTGAAAACTGTTAATCATACTATAAAAAATATCAACCTAAGAATTAAACAGCTTATAAAATGGAGCATGAGGTCAAAATATTTTCTCAATGAAAATTCATCACTGTTTACGTAATTACGATTAAAATACGTGCATTCATAAAAATGGAATCAAAATGTCCTGAGTCAAAATGGAAGAGTAAAAACATCTTAAACACAAAGGACAACTATTTGGGGACATTCCCTTCCTCCATCAAGATGGATATTAGTAGGGGACGCCTGGGTGGCTCAACCAGTTAAGCAACTGCCTTTGGCTCAGGTCATGAATCTGGAGTCCCAGGATCGCGTCCCAGATCAGGCTCCCCATTTAGAAGGGAGTATGCTTCTCCCTCTGACCCTCCTTCCTTTCATGCTCTCTCTCTCTCAAAAAAAAAGATGGGTATTAGTATTACTAGATATACCTAAGTGTTGTTACTTAAGCAAATTTTGGGGAAACTTTGAACTATACATAGAGAAAGGTGTACCAATCATACACAAATGTACAGCCCGGTCGTTCTTCATAAACCAAACATACCCATGTAAGCAACACCAGGACAAGGTATTATCTGCATCCCAGAATCCTTCTTTCAACACACTCCCCAGCCATACTGCAAGGGTCACAACTATTCTTACTTACAACACTACAGACTTGCTCTGCCTGTTTTTCGATGTTATATAAATCAAATTGTATAATAAAGGTTCTTCTTTGTGTCTGGATTCTTTTACTCGACATTATTTTTGCAGGGTTCATCATTAAGGTCATACGAGTAATTGTATTTTATTTGTTTACACTGCTATGCTATTCCGTTGTGAAGATACACAATTTATCCATTTTACTGTTGATGAACAGTTGGGCACTGAAGTAACTCTAAATTGAACCATGTAGGCATAAGTGAGCTTATGTTTACAAAAGTAAAAAATAAATAAAGTAATGAAACAAAGAAAATACAGGGGAAAAGGCCTTTATAATCTCATGGTTTGGGGATAATGACATATTCCTGCATATCTGCACACACGTTTAACATATCATCTACAATCCAATTACTTCCACCAACGGCAACACTTTCTTCTGCGGCAAACCAAGTTGGTAATATACGCAGGATTTTAAAATACCTCCTTCCAAGGCCTAGATTCTCGGTCATTCCCACATCAGTTTTCTAGAAGGAGTACCGGTTCCAGAAAAAGCGCATACAACCAAAACAAGCTGGCACACTGAGAACACTCACGGCACGGCAGGATGGCAAGACAGGCATTTCTGTGGACGATCAGCCCCCCGCTCAGACGGCCACTCTCCAGGAGGCCATACTTGAAATCCTCCGGCAAAGGGAACAGCTCCCTTTGGGGATCCCACTGCCCACGAATATTTATCTGTTCTAGACAACAGATCATAACGATTTATTTACACCATCTCTCATCGGTACTTTGGGAAGGTTTTAAAAAGCACAGAAAGGTTCAGGAACAAACACTCATGCAGCCACACCTCCAAATGACCAAGTGTTAGTATTCTGTCATTTTGCTCAGTATTTACAAAAAAAAAAAAAAAATCACTACGTTATGGGGCTGAAGTTTCCTTTGTTCCCTCCCGGTGCATCTCCTTCTCCATTCCCAGAGAGCACCAATTAACGTGTAACACCGAGTTCCATTGCTGTTATCTAAATTATGGATTCCAGATCCTTCTCTTCCACAGATTCTTGGTCTGCCCTACTTGACCAACCGTGTTCTCACTAAACGACAGCATCCCATAAACAGGGCAGGGCGTGTGAGCTATCCCACTGGAAACTCATCTCAAAGCCCATCACAGAAGCAGGAAGAGGGGGTGGTATGCCCAAGCAGAAACAGGGTTTCGAGGACAGAAAAGAAACCCCTCAGAAAAGCCACTTATATTTATCGATAAATAAAATCTTTTTCATCTTCTCATGAACGACACAAAATCTGCAGTGCTTTTTAACTACTCGCTAATGCTAAAGACTCAAGGGAAGAGGTATTTTAAGTAAGGATATTAATTTTCAAAGAATTTAAAGAGGTTGGTAAAACAGCCAAGATCACTTCATCCGACAAGAAACGTCAAGCAACTCTACAATGTCGCACACTTCCTTCCCTCAGACTGTCTGGCAGGTCGTAACTGCTTTCTAAGTGAAAAAAAGCAAGTAAATAAAACTTGTCCAGCTTCACTCTACGAAGGCATTAGTGCCTCTGCCCAGTGTGAAAAGTGCACATGGATCAGTGATCTGCTGTATGTACATAAATACTTTCACAGAGCAACTCCCGTTCTCACTTTAGTCCTCTGAGAGCTCAGTGAGGTGAGCGGGGCAGGTACCAGGATTTTTTATCCCATTCACTCACTGGGAGAAATGACAGAAAAATCAGAGCAGTAGGTAGCCTATCTGATACCAAACAAGATAATGGCAAAGCCAGGACCCAATCCAAGTGTGACCTTGTTTTTCATCCCATCTCTTCATCCTAAGCCGCTCACTCCTGTGTGGAAGCCAAGTACCTGCGGGTAGGGAGCTGGGGGAGGACTACCATCGTGGTGCAGGGGAGCACGGTCTCACTCCAGCACCTCACGCAAACATTAAGAGGACCAGCCTGCAAAACCAGCCGACAGCCTTAGGGGACGGGTCCCCCCACGGGCAGCTGCCCCGGCCTATGAGAGCCCACCGCCTGAACACCACGGTCGAACGAACACGAGTTACAAGTCCTCATGGTGCCCGGACCACCAAGAGAGTCTCCCCTGGACTCACCAGAATGACACCTGGCCCACACGACCGACCCCCAGATGCCCTGCGACAAAGCAGTGGTCACGTCAGTTTTTGCTTCCACGCCATCTATCTGCTTTCGTAACTGCCCGCGCACCCCAAGTCTCCCTTCCCAGAGGCCCCTGCGAGTTACTTTATCCTTCGAGGCTAACGGATGCGGAAGTGGCGAGCCCCCGTGGTGAGGGGGCTGCGGCCCCCACGGGAGCCCCCCGCGCCCGGCGCACCTGCTGCTGGGCGAGCTGGACCTGGTACAGCTGCTGCATGTACTGCTGGTAGTGCTGCTCCTGCAGCTGGCGGATGAGGAGCTGCTGCTGCTCGAAGTTGCCCGGGTACTGCTGCGCCGCGTACTGCTGGAACTGCACGGCCGTCTGCGAGTTCAAGGCCGCCATGATCTGCTGCCTGCAACGTCAGAGGACACACAGCCGTCGGACCGCAGGCCACGGCTCGCGGCGAAAGAAAACGTCCTCACGGCTCATTTCTATTTGTCACAGTAACCAGACTATGCCACGAGCGGCGCTGGTCAGTGTAAATACAGCCAGGGAAACTGAGGGTCCCTAGCATTTCATTTAAAGCCTGCCTTTGGGATGCGTGGGTGGCTCAGTGGGTCAAGCGTCTGCCTTCGGCTCAGGTCGTGATCCCGGGGTCCTGGGATTGAGCCCCGAGTCGGGCTCCCTGCTCTGCGGGAAGTCTGCATCTCCCTCTGCCTCTCCCCCTGCTTGTGTGCGCGCGTTCTCTCTCTCTCTCTGACAAATAAATAAATAAATAAATAAACAAACAAACAAACAAACAAGGCCTGCCTTCCAGAACAATACTGAAAATATCTGAGCACTCTGGCTTAGAGACAGTAATTTCTCTTATTATAAATCTCATTTTCTCTCCTACAGGCACCACTGGCCTCCTACCTCACTTATGTGACCAACTTCACAAAGACCACAAAGCCATCTATCAATAGATGAATAAGCAGATAGATGAGATAAAGCAAAATCTCACAAAGCCCTGCACGAACTGTCACTGGGCCCACCCAGGGCACCGCCTGCTCCCAAAGCTGGAGCGCTCCTAGTCTCTCCCCAAAGTGGAATGGGGCCCTGGGCCGGTCTGCGACTACTGCTGAAGCCTGAGGAGCTGCTGGGAGATAACAGGACACCAAAGGACTGTCATGCTCTCTGGTTTCCTCTAAATGCCACCCCCACCCCTCCACACCTCAGACCTTCCTCCCCCACGTGCAGCGTCAACCCCTTCCTCCCCGTGCCCACAGCTCCCTCCTGAAGAACTAGTCCTTTGTGACGCAGCTGCTCTCACAACCCTGAATGAGAAATGGTTACAGGTCCCAAATCCCGTACGAGGAACAGACACGCCTGACACTGGCTGCACGAAGCAGCTCCTCTGTCCTGGGACTTTGTAACCAGGGCTCTCTCCGAATCCGGCCGGTCTACCAGGACAGCCTTGTGTCCACCAAGGCAGAGAACAGAAGGGGCGAGAACAGCTAGGAAGTGAGACAAGATCGCGTGGACCCAGGGACAGAGCCAGCAAGCCACCTCAGCTCCCGCTCTAGTCCCTGGGTCCCGGCAGCTAACCCCAAGGTCTTTCCTTGTCGCCACCCACTGAAGCTTGAGCCGAGGCCCTCTCGGTAACGTGACAGATCACTGGTACAAACAGTGGGAGCTGGTGGTGTGCGCCTCCCAGCGCACACGTCACAGAGCTTTTGGGTGGCACCCGTAGACCGTGGTGGTCCGGCCCTCACGCTTGAACAAAAGCAGTCCGACCCCCTTACTTCTGCTGCTCCAGCCGAAGCCTCTCCTCTTCTATTCGCCTCCTCTCCTCTTCTTCCCGCCTCAGCCTTTCCTCCTCCTCTCTCCTGCGCTTCTCCTCCTCCTTCTGCAGACGGTCTCTTTCTTCCTCTTCACGCCGCCTCCGCTCCTCCTCCTCCTTCCTACAAGCGAGGACAGGCATGGTGAGCCCTGTACAAAGAACCCTGCTTAAACATAATTAAAGACTTTATTTCCCACTGAAAACTGACACAACTCGGAGAGAACACTGTGGTCATATTATCGAAATCTGAAAGGCATACACTCCGCTGGTAGAAATTTATTCTGTGGGGTCAATCTCACAATCTGCGAGAACACGGCAGAAATAATTCCGGCTGCGCAGCACAGGAGAAAGGTGTCCCCCAGTAAGAGACCACTGAGATCATGATGTGCCCGCATCCCGAAGGTTTCCCTCACCTACGCTCACAGAGTCACAGGCTTTCCCTTCCCACCGTTTGCTGTGATTGCAATTAAGTCTGTATGAAAATTCAGCAATGTACCTGCCCTACTGTTAAAAGTCCGTGCTCCGCGAGAGCAAGGCTGCCTGTCTCCCAGCACTCCATCCTCAGAGCTGAGCACAGTGCTAGAAAGAACAAGCACTCAATGCATATGAATAAAATGAATAATGTACCCCAAAATGCCATGTGGCCACAAAAAAACATGACTATGTGGCCTGACATGCAAAGACACTTAATATGCTTAAAGAAAAGAGCAAGGAAATAATAGGAAAAGGACGGCAAAGAAACACCTTAACTGGGGGCACTTGGGTGACACAGTCAGTTCAGCGTCCAATTCTTGCTTTCAGCTTAGGTTGTGACCTCAGGGTCCTGGGATCAAGCCCCCCATCAGGTTCCACGCTCAGTGCAGAAGTCTGCTAAACTTTCTGTCCCTCCCCCACGTGCACATGTGAGCTCGAGCTCTCTCTCAAATAAATAAATCTTAAAAAAAAAAAAAAAAAGATACACTTTAAATGTGTCCTTTCTCATCTATCGAGAGAAGAGAGCGATTAAAAGCAAGGTGGGAGGGAAGGTTTTCGGTCTGTGCTTCACATGCTGCCATAATGAAAAATATTTACACCGCGTGTATCTGTATATTACTTCTGAAATTTAAAAAAATATCAAAGCTTTGAATTTAAAAGAGAAAAAGAAGAGCTGGAAATGCAGGTGCAGCCCCTATCCAGCTCTCGCCTGCCCTCAGCCCCTTTCCCAGGAGAGCACAGACCCCACAGCACGAGAACCGGGTGCCGTGCCGGCTGAGCGTGGTGTGGAGGGCAGGACGCCTGAGGACGGGAGGCAGGAGGTCCCTGAGGATCTGAGGGGACACCATTTCTTGGCCCTACCATAAGAACTACTCGGCTTACCCCCTTTTTCTCCCCAAACTCCTATAAGTGATGAACAGCACATCCGAGCCACAATCAAGGCTTAAAACATAGCAATAACGTGACCTATTTTTAACTGTCACAGCTGGTATAGGACAAGAGGTTCCACAGCCAGCACTGGGACTGTAGGAAAAGGAAGTTTGTTCTTAAGTGCTTTCAAAGGGTGCTAGATGGATTTCATCTCACGACAGAAGTCTTTTTTTTTTATTTTTAAGATTTTATTTGTTTATTTGAAAGAGAGAGAGAGAGAGAGAGCATGCATGGGGGAGAGCAGAGGGAGAAGCAGACTCCCCACTGAGCAGGAAGCCCGACGCGGGGATCGATCCCAAAACTCCAGGACTATGACCTGAGCCAAAGGCAGACGCTTTATGACTGAGCCACCCAGGCACCCCCAGAAGTACATTTTTAAAAGGAAAATGCAGTTTTACATGTTAAGATGACTACTAACTTAAATGTTCAATTTACCACTAAGAATCAAAACTTTTTTAATTTTGAGCAGCAAAGCAGGTTTACTGAGCGATAGTAAAGCGACAGTACAAAGCTCCCAAAGACGGAGGGGACCCAAGACAGTTGCCTGAATCAAAACTTTTCCTGTGGATAAAAACAATCTTCCTTTGGATAACTATCTTCTGAAAATGTATTAAACTACTTCCTATCATCTTAAACAGGAATAAAAACAGGAATAAATTACCCCCAGTCTGTCTGTTGATGACTCAGGAGTTACAACTACACACATAAGAACTGTCTATGTCCGAATACTGTGATGGAGAAGTTTATCTTCATATCAGTGGCCCCTGACTACTATGCTTTTTTATAATTTTTTTGTCTATTTTTCATGGTTTCTGTCTTCCTATCAGGCTGTTTTCTGTTCCAATTCAGTTTAAGGTAGGAAAGCAGAGAACCAACAGTTTCTGAAGTAAATATAATGTGAGGGAAAAATGGCTTTATAGTGTCATTTTCATTACTCAGATATTTCAGACAATTAAAGTTATTGAAAATATAACCTCTAGATAAATAAGGTGTTAACTGGGGGCACCTGGACAGCACAGTCGATTAAGCATCCGACTTGGTTTCAGCTCAGGTCGTGATCTCTAGCCCTGCGTCGGGCTCTGCACTCAGCAGGGAGTCTGCTGGAGAGTCTCTCTCCCTCTCCCTCTGCCCCTCCCCCCCAATGCTCTCAAATAAATCTTAAAAAAAAAAGTTAACTATAATGCTGTTGAATTCACAGTCATGACAAAAAAATCCCATCGACATAAACAATGTATTTAGCAGCCTTCCCACCCACCCCCTGGAAACAGTTAATAAGCCATCTGGGAGCCAGAGCCAATATGAACGTCTCCATAAGGCCTACCACGGAGTGCAGGCGACAGCCATCATATGGAGCATAATGCTCTAGAAGCTCCAGGGAAACAACAGCAAAGGGTGTGTCAGACCCGAGGGTAGGCGTGGGGAGAGGGGCTCAGTTTACAGTGGAACTTGCTCAAAATCTCAGTGTAGGGGCGCCTGGGTGGCACAGCGGTTAAGCGTCTGCCTTCAGCTCAGGGCGTGATCCCGGCGTTATGGGATCGAGCCCCACATCAGGCTCCTCTGCTATGAGCCTGCTTCTTTCTCTCCCACTCCCCCTGCTTGTGTTCCCTCTCTCGCTGGCTGTCTCTATCTCTGTCGAATAAATAAAATCTTTAAAAAAAAAAAAAAAAAAAAAAATCTCAGTGTAACCAGGACAAGAGGAATGTTGCCTCGATGGAGAGGTGCTTCCTTTCAAAGGGAAAGCCAGACGGAACCTGCAGCGCCCTGCCCCTCCAACTCCTAGTACAAATATCTGCTTACACCAGCAGGTTTGAAAAACTGCCGTTAAGAAGTAGGGATTCGGGGGCGCTTGGGGGGCTCAATCGGGTAAGCATCCGACTCTTGATTTCAGCTCAGGTCATGATCTCCGGGTTATGAGATTGAGTCCTGCACATCAGGCTCTGCGCTCAGTCTGCTTGAAATTCTCTCTTTCCCTCTCCCTCTGCCTCGCCCCTCTGCTCGCGCACCCTCCTTCTCTAAAAATAAGCAAAATCTTAAAAAAAAAAAAAAGAAAGAAAGAAAGAAAGTGGGGATCCAAGGGCAGTGGGACACGTGATCTAGAGCAGACACTCCCTAGGGCAAAAGCATCAGGACCTGGGCTGCACAGGAATAAAGTACGAGGTGCCCTCAAAATTCACCTTTTCTTCTCTTGCTCCTCCTTCTCTATTTTGTGGGATGCAACATACGTTGAAAAGAGATGGCAGCACCTAGTCAGGAGCTGGACAAACTCCACCATGGCGTCCTCCTTAGACATGCTTCCCAGGGCCGCCCACTCTCTCCTGGAAGGAATAGCAAGAAAGGTCATTACCTCTTCTTCCTCAGAGAGTAGGAACGTGATTAACCTAAACGAGAATAATCCTCAACGACAACTAAAACACAGAATGATTCTACCACAAGGAAAATGCTCAAAACTCAAGTTTCAACAAGTATGTGTTATCGATGTACTAAGTTAGACGTGCGAGTACAGTCCACACTTACTGCTGTAAACTACAGCTCAGCTGCACTGCTGGTAATTTCCATACGAGCAAAAGGGTATCACAGTCCGACCTTCCTTCTATCACATTTTAGTCTGAAATGAATACAGCTCTCAGGGCACTGTTTTCTGTCACAACGGTGTGTGTCTACATAAGGAAATCAATGACTTATATTTTAAGTGGCTGCTCGAATGTTACTTAGGAAGAATCAAATGAAACTGTACTTGTCTTATGTTCATCATCAGATGAGTAAATTTCTTCCACATTATTTATCCATAAACACCTCCAAGTCAAAAACAGATACACATCTGAAGACTCCAGAAGCTACAAGTAAAAATGGCTATTTCAGTCTTCCTCTAAGCTAAGGGACCAGCTGTTTGCCTCTTAACCGATTCGTCTTGCGCTCTTCTCAACACTACTCTCACTAAGGTCATTATACAACAAAACACAGTTACCTCCTGTCATTCCCCAACACATCAAAGAATCCAACCTCAGGACAAGTGTCTGGATTATATGGGCCCATAAGAACCTGCTTATGCAGTGCCACAAGCTTCAGTTTTTCCTCGTAAGTTGGATGAAAGGCTTTGCCATCTTTTTCTGTAAGATAAAGAAACATGAAAACAATCAGAATTGGCAAAAAACGTATTTTCAGTGCTCTACGCTGAAGGTCCGCCACTGCCTGGGATAGATACAGATCTGACAGTGACATCTGTACTTCAAATACTAAATATTAATAGTCGGAGCCTAAGAGAGAAACCCTTTATGCAGAGATTCAGCACTCATCCTTACGTTCCAACTTCTACAGAGAAACCATCCGTCAAGCTAACAGACACACACACTGTTCTGCTGGACATCTTCTACACATATCAAAAATTGTGTAACAATCGTTTTTTAAAAGTTTAAAAAATAATTTTGTATCAGTCACTTTTAACATGATCACGCATAAGAGGTTACGCAAGTACCTTGAAAGGCTACAGTCAAACGCATCGGTCCCACTGAGGCGGTGCAATGTGCTGAAGGGGCTCTGAAATGAGAGGTAAATCTCTCAGACCTTTCCTAGCCGTGAGACCCCCGAACCTCTCTGTTCACTAAGGAAGTAAGGAGTCCGTCCACCTCTCCTTCACAAGTCATGGGATAGTATCGATTATAGCTATCAGATCCTTCTCCCTCCTTCATATCGTGGTTGGCTCAGGCAAGTTTCCAACAGGCAATGAAGAGTGGAGCCAATTCTGACCGGTAAAGACTGCACTACCACCACCATTTAAAGCCATATGAAAGTGGGTGCTGGTACAATGGGAAATCCTTAGGGGATGGTTCTGCTTCTCTGATAAATGGCAGCATTAATTACTGACTGGCTCTAATAAAAGAGACTACCACTTAAAACAAAAAAGGAAGTAGTATATGCTGCCTACACATTTTATCCACGCACAAAGTCATCACCAAAACAAAATCACTGATAAGACTGTGGGTTAAAGGTTATGAACAGGAAACTTAGAGGAGAAAAAAACTAAAGTTGCTAACAAGCATCCCAAGATCCTCGACCTCACTAGTCAGGCTGCAAATACAAGTGCAAACGGTTCCATCAGCTACCAGAGCCTCTGCCGTCAGAGGGGTCAAAGAGTCAGGTAACATCAAGAGTTGGTAAGAATGGGACAAAGAGGTACCCACTCTCCTATACTGACGTTGGAAGTATATGCTGCCAGTTTGCTTGGAAGGCAATTTAGCAATTTATTTCAAAACTAAAAATATACATGCCCCATGACCCACTCATTCCAATTCTTGTGATCCACCCATGATACTGTCCCAAATACACAGACGTAGGGGATACAGCTGTTTCCTTGTTACCATAAACAACCACAAAGCTCCTCAATAAAGAAACTAATAAGTGACATGATCTACTCAGACTGTGGTATACATGAAGCAATTATAGGAAACACTAAGTGACAAAGCAAGTTGCAGAAAACGCTACAGGGTCGCAGCACACAATCTATCCCATCCATTCAAGCACTCCCCTGACCACACACTTTAACATCTCGAAAATCAGATTCGGTTTTACAATCCAGTATTCTACACTTAAAAGAGCAGTTTCCTTTCTTAATAGCATGTAAGATAATAGTGAGTCTTAGAATTGACAAAACACAGCACGTAAACACACCCACACGCATATTCTCCAGGTCCCCTTATATGACGGTAGATGCAAATAACAAAATCCAGGAGTCACAAGACAAGGGACCAAAGGCATATCTCAGAAAACTGAAGCCTTACCTGCGACATCGGAACCTTTCCAAGGAAAAGGTGTGGAAGAACAAACTGAACTGTTCAGAGGGACTGCCTCTAGGGAAAGGCCTGCGAAAACTGGAGAATGGGGACTGAAAAGGAGCTTCCCATTTTTACATACGCTTGTTTATATGTCAAAGCTTTTCTTCTTCAAGAACTTATTCAATACTTGGAAAAAATAAATATTAAGAAAAGACAAAAGTGTGGCACTGACCTTATTTAATAAAAATTGAAATAATTCAGCACTCTGTGGACCTCCCATGTGTCTTTGCTAGTCAGCAAACGGTATCACTAGACAACAGAACCACCCAGAGCAGTAACTTCCTCTAAAGCTTTTCCGACAGGATTATCATAGTTCCGTATTTACTAATGAAAGGGCAACTCCCACTTCAAAATCCAACTCTTGGAATGCTATTTCTATTAATGGTGGACATTACAGAAAATATTTTTATATTCATACCTTCAACTTAATACATATTTATTGAGCCCAAGTGTAAATTCACTGCCATCATGTAACTTACAAATTACTGAGGTTGAATTAAAAATTTATAACATGGCAATACAGTAAACAGCAGTATCCAGGTGCATATTTCAGGTATATATTTACTGCAAACAAAGTATAACAGTTACATGGGATAAAAAAAAATATTCTATTTTATTTGGGGGGGGGAGAGCACAAGCGGGGGGACGGGGAGAGGGAGAAGCAGACTTCCTGCTGAGTGGGGAGCCTGACACGACATGGGCCTCGGATCCCAGGACCCTGGATCATAACCTGAGCCAAAGGCAGATGCCCAACTGACTGAGCCACCCAGGCGCCCCAAGAAAAGATTAGAGTTTACTTCTGACTTAGAAGGAAACAGATCAAAAGGTAATGAAATAGACTTGTTTCAACTCAGGCTGGGCCAGTAGTTGAGNGGGCTCGATCCCATAACGCCGGGATCACGCCCTGAGCCGAAGGCAGACGCCTAACCGCTGTGCCACCCAGGCGCCCCAGTAGTTGAGTTTAATTCCATCACAGTCTATAATCAAGATAAAGCAAAATGGATTAGAGTTTACAAACCAAAATAAACCTTTTGCATTGTCTTTCATGGAAAAACCAAAAAGCTCAAAAGAGTTGCTATTTCATTCTCTTCCCAATGAAATCTCTCTGAAATACAACCTTGAAAAATTATCTTGGCAAGAAAAATGGTGTTGTACGTACCTTCTGTTGTATTATTTAAATTAAAAAAATCTAACTATTCAACAATAACACAACACTTAAATTACAGTAATCCAGGGAACAGAATATACAGCTATTAAAAAGGCAATTATAAGGGCTACACAGCATTTCAGAGAACAGGTTTATGATGTATTAACTAAAGTAAGTAGAATGAAAAATTATATATGATGTTTAGAATTATATAAAAATGCCTACAACATGGCCAAAGACCCACAGAGAATGTAGAAAGACGAAATTTCATGAATTGGGTGAGCGATTATACATACTATAGAGCTTCCTTTTAAAAAATTATAGTTAATGGGGCACCTGGATGGCTCAGTCAGTTAAGTGATTCCTGATTTTGGCCCAGGTCATCATCTCAGGGTTGTAGGATCGAGCCCTGCATCCGCTTGTGCTGGGCATGGAGCCTGCTTAGATTCTCTCTCTCCCTCTCCCCCACCCACAACCCCACTCTCTGTCTCTCTCCCTCTCTGCCCCCCCACTCTCTTCCAATCAATCAAAATTACAGTTAAGATTTTTCCAAAACTAGCTACTTAGAACCCTATTGTTAAAACGTATTAAACAATAGTGGCTACTTTGGGCTACCATTAATCAAAAAGCCTTCCTTTAATTTTGAAGATGTGCCTAACCATCCTTAAGCATCTACCTTTATTTCATACAAATTAACCACCAAAAGTTTTCTGGTACTAGTTATGTCACAGGTAATTATTAAAACAGCCCGAGGGCACCTGGCTGGCCTAGTAGGTAGAGCATGTGACTCTTGATCTCGAGGCGTGAGTTCAAGCACCATGTTAGGTGCGGAGATTACTTAAAAAAATAAAAAGAAAAAGAAGAAAAAGAAAAAGGAAAGAAAGAAAAAAGAAACCTAGCCCAGAACAATGTTCTACTCACTTTCACCAACTTGTGATGATTTGAAGAACAGTTCCAACTTCTGATCTATTAGTTGAAACATAATTAAGTTTTTTAAAGATTTTATTTATTCATTTATTTGAGAGAGAGGGAGAGAATCCCAAGCACACTTCCCGCTTAGCACAGAGCCTGAGGTAGGGCTCGATCCCAGGACCCTGATGAGATCATGACCAGAGCTGAACCCAACGGTCAGACACTCAACCAACTGAGCCACGCAGGCGCCCCAGGTTTTTGTTTTTTTTTTTAAAAACCAAACAGGAACTATTCTAACTACATCATTTTATCCTGAGCCTTATAAAAAGAAATTATGTGCTGGTGACTTGAGAAAGAAGGTGCAGTGAGCCTGAGAAGTAGCAGGGACAGAGCACATGCCACAAGTTCCTTGCTTTGTTCAGTCAGTATTCCTGGGATTTTGTTTCATTTTCTCCTTCAGAAAAGAAAAAAGAAAAAAGGAAAAAAAAAGCCTGAATTCTGTGAAAGTAGTTGCTTTGACCTAAGTAAATGTAAATAAAGATAAAATAAGATGGAAACTTCACTCACTGGAAGACCAAACACGTTCCTGATAAGTCACATAATACAGGAATTTTCAAACCTACACAACACACAAATTCTTAACTTGGCGCGGGGACAGGATTTCAACTAACAGGTCTAGCGCATACGAGGAAAAAACTTTTTAGCTTATGAGCACTCCACAGTTATTTTAATGGCGGGAGGGCCCATTTCTTATCAGGTAATGAATTTACTTCTTTATTTTGAACACTCAGAACACTCAGCAGTAATGATCTAGGAGCAGGGGAAGAAGGGATTGGTGCGTAAACACGGAAACTGTACTCATTAATCAGCAAGGTGTTAGTCTGACCTCCAGCCCTAAGAAGTGACTCATCAATAGGGAGGGTGAGTTTCAGGATTTCTGAATGTCATTTTAACATCTGCCCTTTTTATACCTGACGGAATTAAGAATACACCACCAATCCATAAAGGATTTTTCAAAAAGAGAAATATGTCTCTGGTTGCCTACCTGGCTCCGTCAGTACAGCATGGACTCCTGATCTCAGGGCTGTGAGATGGGGCCTCACAGTAGGTGCAGAAATTACTTAAAACTAGAATCTTTAGGGGCGCCTGGGTGGCGCAGTCATTAGGCGTCTGCCTTCGGCTCAGGGCGTGATCTCAGCGTTTCGGGATCGAGCCCCACATCGGGCCCCTCCGCTGGGAAGCCTGCTTCTTCCTCTCCCACTCCCCCTGCCTATGTTCCCTCTCTCGCTGGCTGTCTCTCTGTCACATAAATAAATAAAATCTTTAAAAAAAACAAACAAACCTAGAATCTTTAGGGGTGCCTGGGTGGGTGTCTCAGTCAGCTGAACATCTGCCTTTGGCTCAGGTCATGATCCCAGTCCAGTCCTGCTTCGGGCTCTCAAGAGCTCAGTGGGAAGCCTGTTTCTCCCTCTCTCCCTGCTTGTGCTCTTTCTCTCTCTCACCTGTTCACTCTCTCTCAAATAAATAAATAAAATCTTAAAATAAAATAAAATCTTAAAAAAAAAAGAGGAATACGTTTTAACAGTTAGTTCTGGTCAGGCAGTCAAATCTGTTCACCACCAAGAGCCCCAGCGCTAAGCAAGCACGATGATTGGTCCACCGGTACTGCCAAAACCATGCCCAACAAATCTCACTAAAGACAAAATTAACTTTATAGGTCAATTTCTATGAGACTTAGCAAAACAGTACATCCATTCTTATGAATTATACTGGCATTTCCATAGAATCATTTACACACTTGTTAGTTTTAAGAACTGTTCCATAATCTTTTCTTAAACTCTATTACCGGATCTTCAAATTAATCATCCTTATTCAGGCTGGGGACAAAATTTATCTAAAACAAGAACAAAAACCAAAAAAACCACAACAAAACAAGAAAAGGAAACACACCAAAATGTTAATAGTAACAGTTATTTCTGAAAGACTGGATTACAGATTTTTCTTTATTCATTTTTTATTTTCCCAAATTTTCTTCAATACGCATATGTACTTTCATATTAAATACATACACACTGCGGTGCCTGGGTGGCTCAGATGGTTAAGTGTCCGCCTTCAGTTTGGATCATGATCCCACGGTCCTGGGATCGAACCCCATGCTGGGCTCCCCACTCAACGGGGAGTCTGTTTTTCCCTCTCCCTGCTACTTTCACTCTCTCTCTCTCTCTCAAATGGATAAAAATCTTTAAAAATAAATACATACATACACACACTTCTTTTCTTTTTTAACAAAATTTTTTAAAAAGTCAAGATAACTGGGTCACCTGGGTGGCTCAGTCAGTTAAGCATCTGCCTTTGGCTCAGGTCATGATCCCAGGATCCTGGGATTGAGTCCCATGTCGGGCTCCCTGCTGAGTGGGGAGTCTGCTTCTCCCTGCGCCTCTCCCCCACCCCCCACCCCCCTCCCCCGCCTGCTGGGGCTTGCACATGCACACTCTTTTTTTTCTCTCTCTGTCACAAAAATAAATAAAATCTTAAAAAAAAGTTAAGCAACTTATCTTTCAGCCTTTGGGACAGGTTAACAGATCAATTACCCTCCCCTGAGGGATATATATACACCTGTGTTTTGTATATCCCTCAGGGGAGGGTAATTGATCTGTTAACTGGTACTCCTCCCTCCCATTGTCTGGCAACCCCAAGCATGCAGATGGCTACCTCACCCCTACTTCAGCAAAGAGCTACCTCGCCCCTCCTTCAGCAGAGGTCTGCAGTTCACTAGAGAACCTGAATCAGATGCTCCAGATGGGAGGACACCAGGCTGCGAGTGAACTGCTGGACTAAACACAGAGAAACAGAAGTTTCCCTAGTAAATGGTAAACAACTCCAGTAGCCCTCCCTTCTCCTGCCTGGTTCCTGATGGCTGACAACTAAGTTCATACATCCCAGGAAGGAGACAGGAGTATTTGCAGGGGAAACTAGGCCCAAAGAAAAAACCTACAGTTACTGATTTGACAGATACTGATGTCTGAGGGTCCCCTATGAAACCTGTGCCTCTTCACCCTCCAGGAAAGGCTTCTGCTCAAGGTTACAGTGAGCTGCTCAGGGCCCTACCCTTCTATATGAAGGAATAGCCAAGTGTTACCCGACATTTGAGAAAGCTTCCAGCATGGAAAAAAAGTCTAAAAGAAAATTTTAAAGATTTTATTTACTTGACAGAGTGAGAGGGCATGTGCAAAAGCAGGAGGGGCAGAGTGAGAGAGAATCTCAAGCAGACTCCACACTAAGTGTGCAGTCCGATGCGAGGCTGGATCCCACAACCCTGAGATCCTGAAACGAACCAAAACTAAGAGTCAGACACCCAACCGAATGAGCCACCCAGGCCCCCCCAAAAGAAAATTTTAAAATAAAACACAGAACTAAATTTGCGTTTAATATCCTCAGAGACAGAAGCTGGTATGTCCATTAAGCACAGAAAGAAAGACAATTTAGAGAATAAAAACTCTTGGAAATGAAAAATGTAAAAACAAATTTTTAAAAATCTTCCATGGGTTGGAAAATAGAGTTGAGACTATCTCTTAAAAGACAGAGCAAAAAGACAAAGATGGAAAAGATAACAGAATTAGATGTTCAATCCAGGAGATCCAATACCTGATATTAACAGTATCAGAGTGTGAAGAGAGAGGAAAAAGAGGGGCAATTATCATGAAATAATACAAGAAAATTTCCCACAAATGAAGGATGCAGGTTTAGAGACTAGAAGAACTATCAAACATTGAACATAATCATTCAAAAAATTAAACAAACAGAAAGGCAATAACAGAAGTTCTTGAACACCGGAGATAAGAGAAAATTCTAAAAACTTCTAGGAAGAAAAACAGGTGACATACACAGGACCAGGAATAAGAAAGCCTACAGACACATCTTAAGAGTATGAATACTGAAAGCTAGAAAACAATGGACTAATACCTTGAAATTCTGGGAGGACCCATTTTGAACTTCTGACCTCCAGAATTGTAAGGCTGTATGTGCTGTTTTAAGCCATTAAATCTGTGATTTGTTATAGCGGTAATAGGAAACTAATGCAATACACAAAACACATTTTCCCAAGCAACTAAAAATAGAAATGGCTTCTAAATTATGTTCTTATTAAATTCATTAGTACTTAACTTTACAGTTCTAATAAGGCAGCATAATTTGATAATAGTATTATAATTACAGTTACCAACCCCAAAGCTCTGAAAGATTAAGTCCCTTCCACCTGAAATAAATATACAAAGGGTTATTAGTCTCACCCCTCAATTGCTAGAAAAAGTTTACACAAAAATCGTATTTTTCTCTTCTCTCTGGAGATAAAGGTGGAGGATGTAACAAAGTATTTCAATATCCCTTCTAGCCTTTATTTGATGAAATGAAACCATACAATCTATGAGCTGGAGAGGATATTCACCATCAGTGACTGAATTGCATACCCGAAGTTCATATCCCCTCTGCACACCTACTTGGCCTGCAATAATCTGTTACTGGACACACAGTATAAAAAAGATGTATATGAAATCATCAGTACCCTAAAGTATGAGAGAAGGAAAAGTACAGAGTTCCTGTATGCTGTGGAAGTTACCAGTTTAAACTAAGATAACTATAAAGCATTCTACGTAAGCCTCATGGTAACCACAAAGAAAAAACCTGTAGCAGATACAAAGAAGATTAAGAAAGAGGAATTGAAGCCTACCCACCTTGCAACTGCTGACTTACACCTGAGCAGGTCCAGGGGAGGGGAACTCACTGTCCCAGAGCATACTATGCCATCTCTGCATAGCTGTGAGTTTTAGTTCTTTATCCTGACTTCGCCTCTCACATTTTCATCCAGAGGGTCTATTTCTGGTCCTCAGCATTAAGTAAAACACATTTAACCGATAAGACCTCAAAAGCCACAAAATACCCATCATGTTTGCCCCGAGTTCCCTACTCTCTGGGCTGAACATCGTAGCTCCTTTCCTCGCCCCTCCCGAAGACCTGCATTTATATCCCCTCTCCGCCGAGTACATAATAGGGACTACTTATTTAACCCTCCGAGCCTCAGTTTTGTTACCAATAAAATGGAGGGACCTTCTCCATAGGGTTCTTGTGAGGGTTAGAAAAAATGTGTTTCAAAGTCCTGGTAGAGTGCCCACACCGAGCATGGAGCAGACACTGACTGCACAGCACCCATCACGGTAATAACAGCAGGGATCTGAATTCCCACATCCAGACAAGTTGCTCTCTTCTGGACCAGCTCCATTTGTCTTTAACGCTATAGGATGACGCCTCAACTAAAAGCATTATCCAGGGACTGTCTGATCTGTACAGAGGAGAGCAGGACCATCTCTCTCCTCCCTGTATTTCCACCAAACCAGCCTAAGATCAAATGTGTTTGCTTTCATGCCCTAGCACACTGCTGACTCCCAAAGAATACTTGGAGGAAAATCCATCTTTCAGAAATATTAAAATTAAAACCACATCTCCTCCATGTTGGATTGAGAAAAACCTGACTGGTATATTTTTTTTTTTTTAAAGATTTTATTTATTTGACAGAGGTAGAGACAGCCAGCCATAGAGGGAACACAAGCAGGGGGAGTGGGAGAGGAAGAAGCAGGCTCATAGCGGAGGAGCCTGATGTGGGGCTCGATCCCAGAACGCCGGGATCACGCCCTGAGCCGAAGGCAGACGCTTAACCGCTGTGCCACCCAGGCGCCCCTGACTGGTATATTCTTATATTGTAAGAAAGTGTAATACAATGCAGTTATTTCTGAGCCAATGACTATAAAACACCCTGGCCTAGCACGTACTAAGTGTTTAATAAAAGCTGACTCCTCCTCCCAATTAATTCAACACACCCCATAATAAAGTCTTGGTTATCACTCCTCTTTAACAACTTAAGCAGCCACAGAATACCAACTGCCAGGCACTCGGCTAAGAATTTACATATATAATTTCCTGTAACTCTCACAACAACCCTTGAGTTAAAGGAAGGTACGGCATTTAAGAAACTGAGTGGCAGAACTAGAAAAAGGGCCCTAGATAGTGTTGACTCCAGAGCACAACTTCCTAAATACTGAGCCAGAACAGATCTCATTTAGTGAACGGATTAAAGTACAGTAGTCCTCCCTTATCCGCGGGGGATACATTTCAAGGCCCACTGTGATGCCCGTGGATGGTACCAAACCCTATATATAGTATGCTTTTTCCCATACGTATATATCTATGATAAAGCTTAATTTATAAAATTAGGCACAGTGAGACAGTAACAACAAGAGTAATAGAACAATTATTAACAACACCCTGTAATAAAAGTTATGTGAACGTGGCCTCTCTCAAGATACCTTACTGTCCTGTCCTGTCCTGATCCTTATGATGGGTGGGGATCCTCAATGATGGATGAGATGACGTGAGGTGAAGGACGCCGGAGGTGTGACGCTGCGCCGGGCTGGTACTGACCTTCTGACGCTTGGTCAAGAGGAGGACCACCTGCTTCCTGACTGCAGCTGACCACCAGGGAGAGCGATGCCATGGATAAGGGGGAAACTACCATAAACAGTATCACCTTCCGGGTGTTGGTAACCAGAGTATGTACGCTTTGTGAAAGTCCATCATGCAATACACCTATCACCTGTGTCCTTTTCTGCATGTGTGTTAAACAAACAGAGGCTTCTGGTGAATGTTAAAATCACTTACACTAAACACACACGCATATAAATACGCACACGTATAAACATATCCTCGAATCCACTCTTCACACGAAAACTTCAGCTCAAATTTAATATGAACCAGCAAATTAAAAAATTAGATGCTTGAGAGGTATTACTATTCTTAGTGGCTACAATTTCTTTTTCTTTCTTTTTTTTGATTTGGTTTTTTTTTTAAGATTTTATTTATTTATTTGACAGAGATAGAGACAGCCAACGAGAGAGGGAACACAAGCAGGGGGAAAGGGAGAGGAAGAAGCAGGCTCATAGCAGAGAAGCCTGATGTGGGGCTGGATCCCAGAACGCCGGGATCACGCCCTGAGCCGGAGGCAGATGCTTAACCGCTGTGCCACCCAGGCGCCCCATGGTTTTTTTTTTTTTTAAGATCGCATTTATTTATTTATGTTAGGAGAGTGAGAGAGCAAGCATGCAAGCAGGGGGAGGGAGACTGAAAAACAGACTCCAAGCTGGGCACAGATCCTGATGTGGGGCTCCATCTCACAACACTGAGATCATGATCTGAGCCGGTATCAAGAGTCTGATGCTTAACCGACTGAGCCACCCAGGCGCTCCTAGTGGTTAGAACTGTCTCTTGGGTCTGTATGTCCTCCTACAGTATTATAAAGGGTAAAGACAATAAAAAAGGAAAAGATAAACTCAAAATTTATGGGGTGCCTAGGTGACTCAGTCGGTTGAGTATCTGCCTTCGGCTCCCTGCTTGTGGGGAGCCTGCTTCTCCCTCTCCTCCCCACTCGTGCTCTCTCTCTCTCTCTCAAATAAATAAAATCTTTAAAAAAAAAACCCTCAAAATTTAACAGATGGTCAATAGTAATAAACTTGAAATTATCTGAGGGCAGACCACTGAAGTCCAGGAGGCACACACTAATTATACATGTTACCAAAAAATAAATTACAGCTGTACATTTTTAAAAAACATTAATGGGGCCATCCTTATATGCTGTTGTACACGCATATGCTAAAGGTGACAAACGGAAACAGAACCATTTCGGCCTGTCCGCCTGACATCTGCGATCGGTAACACAGCTGTGTGTACTACTGAGTATAATCACCAGCACTGCTAGCGGAAACACATTAACAAGTCCAGCAAGACCCTGAGTCCAAGACTTAAGTTCCTCTAAATTCAACTACAGCTTTAATACATCATAGGCTCAAAAATGCTCCCTTCTCTGTCTCTCTCTCTCTCTTTCTCTCTCTCACACACACACACACACCCTCGATCTGTCTACTGAAAAGGCCAGAAATAATGGCCAATCCAGTAGCAATGAGCATCCACTACCATCACCCATGTTACGTCTCTTCAAATGTTGTTTCCCACTAACGGGAACCACGTCTCCTTGGACAAATGGCTGATGATTCCCGCTGAATCAGGGAATGTATAAGAATAACCTGGAATATCTCATCATACCAGATAGCAAGGAAGCTATGAAAAATTACCAGTCATGTCAAAGGAACTTACAAGCCAATCTGACAAGGCTCCCGCTTGCTAAAGATGGTACTGAGCATCGGTAAGAGCTTAAAAAAAATCAAATATGTTTAAAAGCATGAGTACAGGGGGCACCTGGATGGCACAGTGGTTAGGCATCTGCCTTCGGCTCAGGGCGTGATCCCGGCGTTATGGAATTGAGCCCCACATCAGGCTCCTCCGCTCGGAGCCTGCTTCTTCCTCTCCCACTCCCCCTGCTTGTGTTCCCTCTCTCTCGCTGACTATCTCTATCTCTGTCGAATAAATAAATAAAATCTTTAAAAATAAATAAATAAATAAAAGCATGAGTACGTAAGGGCAATAAAAAAAACTGTCACCTGTTAAGGCTGCTAGAGAAACAACTCATTATTTTGAAAACCAATAAAGGGAAAGAAGCATTTTTCCTTTCCTATTTGAATTTATACTCCACACCAAATAGTATATGAAGGAAAGTATTCCAGCGGAAGAAAATTAAGAGTACCACCATTTTTCAATCCCCAATGAATTAACACATCCATTTTCAATTTACAAGAGTTAAAAAAAAAAAATCATTACTCTAGCTAAATGCGGGCCTCCCAAAAGAGCAAATATTGTATTAGTAGCAGTGGGATTTATCATGTCAATATTTTGACGAGCACATTTACTTTAGTCCTTCAGAGCCAATTTCCTCCCCATTACGTTCAAAATTTCAAACCTGATAGCAATATCATGTAGGAATTCAGAGTAGATGGTTATCTCACACTTCACTCCTCCAGGTATCTAAAGAGACTCAATAAAGTGTGTGTAGAAAAACAATATGAATCTTTCCGTTAGCCCTTAATATTTCCAAGCAAACATATTTAAAAAGTTCCAAAATGAGGGGGCGCCTATGTGGCTCAGTCAGTTGACTGTCTGCCTTCGGCTCAGGTCATGATCTCAGGGTCCTGGAACTGAGCCTGCATCGGACTCCCTGCTCAGCCTCTCCCTCTCCCCACCACCCTCCTTCGTGCTCTCTCTCAAATAAATAAAATCTTTTTAAAAAAAAATAAAAATAAACAAATAAAAAGTTCCAAAATGTGATAAGGCAACAGGATAGTAATTCTAAATATATCCCTCAGAACACCATCAGAAAAAGCAGGGTTTCGGGGCGCCTGGGTGGCACAGCGGTTAAGCGTCTGCCTTCGGCTCAGGGCGTGATCCCGGCGTTATGGGATCCGAGCCCCACATCAGGCTCCTCTGCTATGAGCCTGCTTCTTCCTATCCCACTCCCCCTGCTTGTGTTCCCTCTCTCGCTGGCTGTCTCTATCTCTGTCGAATAAATAAACAAAATCTTTAAAAAAAAAAAGAAAAAGAAAAAAGAAAAAGCAGGGTTTCTATTCATTTGTCATCTCCTGTAGTGGGAAGACCTCTTTGGAATCAGGGTTGAGAATCAACCCTGTCTCTTACTAATAACCGAGGGACCTGGATCAAGTTCCTTTACTAAGAAACCAGAACAACTCCTCACTAGAAGGTCTGTGGAGGATTACACAGAATAATGTATGTTGCATATTACGTATTATACTATCTCAAAGCAGCACCTGACAGAGTGAACATCAGCTCAGCAACTGGGGCTAATTAATACTGTGGAATTTTAAATTAATGCAACCATCTAGCAGCTTCATGCGATGAAGAAATAAAATACTAGAGAAGGACACATTCACCCCCAAAGACTCTAAAAACCAAAACACAACTCCTCAGGTTAGCTCCATCCAAGAAGTATAAAGGCTACAATAAAGCCACCCCATACAGTCCTTACCCAAAGAGCTCAGAATACCAGCTGAAGCTTGCTAAGCTAGACTCGGGCAACTTGGCTCCGCCCCGTAAAAACCTTCAATGGTTCTTCACTGTCACTGACAAAAAGGCTATTTACAATGGCATTTAAGTCCCTCCGCGGAACTGACACCAACGTGCCTTTCCAGCTCTATCACACTGCTTCCTATTTGCCATTTCCCGACACGCGCCTCGTCCTTTCACAGCTCTTGGCCGTTCCCCGCCCGCTCCCCCGACCCTGCCTCTGAATGGCATCTGCCCCTTCCATCCTTCACACTGTATTGAGACCGTCACTGGGTCTTTAACTCCTCTCTTGGACACTAAGCTCCTTACCACTCCTTTATAGTGGTAACCTAACATAAAACTTTACTCATTAAAGGATTCAACAATGTTTGAAGTTTATTTATTTAAAGCTTATTTATTTAGGTAATTTCTACACCCATTAATGGGGCTCGAACTCACAACCCCAACATCAAGAGCCACATGCTCAGGTGCTTGGGTGGTTCAGTTGGTTAAGCATCTGCCTTCGGATCGGGTCATGATCCCAGGGTCCTGTGATTGAGTCCCGCATCAGGCTCCCTGATGGGTGGGGAGCCTGCTGCTCACCCTGCTTGTGGGCTAGCTCTCTCTCACAAATAAATAAAATCTTAAAAAAAAAGCCACATGCTCTACCAACTGAGCCAGCCTGGAGCCGCAACAATGTCTGAAGTTTGGACAGTAAGAAAGCTAACTTACATTCACCCACACTTTCATCTATTATTTTATTTTTACCTGCACGAAATTAAGAGAGTGATTAGTTGACATAATGGGTTCAATCACTGGCCTGTGACCACTGAGACAAGGATGGAATGAGAAACAGAGTTCGTGATTCGCAACCCAAGTTATTTTCAATGGATAGCCATTCTTTCAAGATTCATATTTATTCCACAGTGGAAGATAAAATTTAATGTCATTTCCAAATCTTGCTGAGATTCTGGTAAAAAACCACAAAAGAGTGATCTATTAGAAATCCTTACAAAACTGATAAAAATGCCAAGTATTGCACTGGGAAAATTTACACATTAAAACAAATGCAGCAACATTTGACTCACCCACTTTCCGTAATTCTTCTGACTGCTTTTAGATTGCCCCCCCCTTAGGCGTCTCTTATCCTAATAGCCTCATCACTGCCAACTATGTAATGATCCATGCAGAAAGGTAGCTTTAATTGCTACACTGCTATTTCTCCTTAGAAATATCTGAATACTGCTTTGAGAGCTTAACTTAGGAAGTGAATGAACCATACCTATCAATGTAGCTTTTCTCTCTAAGGTCACTGATAACTAGGCCCCCCAATTACAGGTTCCCCAAGGGCTCCTACTCAACGAACATGTTAAAATAATGTTAGCTTGAGACCAAATCTTAAATCTGAGACATCAAATTTCATCGAACCTAGCTGCTCTATAAACACACACACACACACACACACACACACACACACACACCTGGAAAACAGTTTGGAAGAGAAAAGCTAGTTGTCTAGGAGTTTACATGGTAAATAGAATCCAGGGCCTCCTGACTCCCAAAGCAATGCTAAATTTACTGCACATCACACAGTGTTTTAATCTTTCCAAGAAAATATTACCACTTTCAAATAAGACAGGCTCAGAAGATAAAATGACCTTTACTTTTTTGTTAGTATGTGGGAAAAGCTAGGATTAAAAGTGGGCCTTTTTCTATTCTTAGATACCTTTGTGCTACTATATATTTTAATCTTCCTGAACACTGGAAAAGTTAAGTTCCAAGAATAAAAATTTGAAGTAAAATGTAGTTATACAAATTGTATAGGAAACACCAGATTTCTATATAAGTGGTAATATATCACAACCACAGGAAACACAAAATCCAAGCCAGTGACCTAAGGGTCAAGTGATCCAAAACCCATTAGCCATAACCAATTCCCCAAGCTGGGCAGTGCAAACAGGACTGAACTCCCTGTCCAATGACAATGAATATTTGAAGGGTAAACTTTTTAATAAAAAATACAATGAATGTGGAATAATCAAATGTTCTGCAAAATTTATAAAAGACTATCGTAGTTTGCACAGCTATTTCGGGAGAGAACAAATAGCTTTTGCATGTATCACTACAATGAACTACACAACTTCAGTTACTGAAGTATGTACTGTACTCCAAAAGGAACTCCCTCTGGGAAAAGTGTCATAAATATGCTGTTCTGGAATGTATACGAAACCTAGCAACCACTTTTAAAGTTTCATTCTGCAGAAGATCTGCCCCTCAAGATCTGAATATCTCTAAGAATCAAACTAACGGGCTTCTCATCAGTCTTTCCCACTGAAAAGATCATGTGACTGGTATCACCACCAGTGAATCACCCAATTAAAAAAAAAAAAAAAAAACCACACACCACAATGCTGCTCTAAGACAAGAGACATTTTACAATTAATTCTGAGAGAAACAGAGAGGGTACTTTTAGGCCTTGACTGAGAATTTACTCTTGCACATTGTTTCCAAGGTACAATTTTAACCATCTAGAAGTTACTAGAACATAATGGGCATCCCTTCGAAACCTTTAGAGGTTGATTAGCCAGAGGGAACCCATTAGCTTAATACTTCCTCCTCTCTGCCACATCAAAACTGCCAGGTGAGCAAGTCCTATCCGGAGTTTACGGTTCCCCAGAATGACTGGAAAGGGAGTGAACAGAACCTATGGGAAGATTTCTTCCTGCCCGAAAAAAGGGGTAAAAATCGGTGGAGTTTGATGTGCCAAACCACAGGAAACAAGAAAAGGAAGGCGACAGTTAAAAACAAAAATAAAAACAAAACCCCTACAAAAAGTCATTCTAGAATGGGATCCTCTGAGAGAGAAAAGGCTCATTCTTCCACCCCGGCCATGGAAACCCGAGAAGCTAAATTGGGTAAAACGTCCTGGTAACCTCGGGGAGGCAGGACTCGAACTACTACACTGACGTTCCAGGCCCTTCAGGGGTGTGACCCAGTGGCCCAGCGGGTGGTGACAAACTTCAGGGACCCCCCCCCAAGGACGAGCTCCGGTCGCCGCGGCCCGGACAGGCGAGGCGGGGACTGGCCCGGTCACGCTCGGGCCACGGCCCGGGTCGGATTCGCCGGGGCGGCCGAGGCCGGGGTGGGGCCGAGCCGGCTCACCTTTGAAGAAGCGCAGCGCCAGGCCGTACAGCTCCTCCAGGCCGAAGCCCCAGCGCTGCTCCAGCCGCCGCGCCTCCTCCGCCGCGCCCCCAGCCGCCGCCTCCCCGGGCTCCGGCTGCTCCCCCGCGGCGCCCGGCCCCCG
>NC_048225.1:64706623-64731796 GCF_002007445.2 Ailuropoda melanoleuca
GGCGGGGCCGGGGGGGGCTGGGGTCGCGGAGGGGCGGGCTGGGGTGACTGTGGGCAGGCGCCCCAGGCTCGAGGCCGAGATCCCTTTCGCGTGTGGTGTCGTGGACTTCCCGGAACCTGCCCCTAACTTTGCCTTGGTCTTCACTGCAACGCTGGGCGAATGACTTTTTTTGAGGAAGCTGAGGTTGTAGAGAAATCATTGGCTTCTCTGCGGCTGTTTTAAATCGGCAGACCCTGGTTTTGCGGGAACGGTACAATTTGTGGGACCCCCAGTAAGAAAAAACATACCCCAGGGGCTCCTGGGTGGCTTAGTTAGTAAAGCAACCGACTTTAGACTCTTGATCTCAGCTCGGGTCTTGGGTCTCAGTCCTTGGAGCCTACTTAAAAAAGAAAAATATCCCAAATTATGTGCATAAGTATACTTAGAATGAGAAATCACAAATAACACTTTGAAAAGTTAAAAAAAAAGCCACAAGCATCACACACACAGCCATAAAGCATTTATTAACTTCCTGACACACTTCTACAAGGTGTCCAAAAGTCCAGAAACACAATAATTTTTTTTAGATCGAAAATGCCCTTGACAGCATTACATTTATTTACCTGTGTGTCTAGATTTTATGGGCACCATTTATGATAATTTTTCCCACGCTTTTTGGCTGCATACTTTTAATCACCTTTTCCTACGATGTTTTGTAATACTCTTCCATAAAGAAAATAGGTCGGTGTTCTTTTAAGCAGGGTGCTCAAAAATTTTTTGTTATTTATGTTTCAGCCTCACAACTCATTAGTGTTATTAGTGTGTACTTTTTAAAGATTATTGTCAAATTTGGAAGAACCTGTATCAGGTTACTTTCACATACGAGCTGTGGTATTTTAGAGCTGTTTGGCAGCTTCCATGGCAATGTCGTGTATGGTTTTTACTGGATCCCCAGTGGTTTTCAGAACAAGATCTGTCTGCTCCCTTAAGACAGGTTCTGACCCATTAAGATCAATAAAACATGTGACTTCACGTACAGACAGACTCATTGAATTACACGTTTGTGTCCCCTAAACGCAAGAATGGTACTAAATTCCATTTTGCGTGATTCGCATACAAACGTAAGCACGGTGCATTTACAACTGCGTATGTAACATCACTTAGTAGATGTCTGATCAGTGAGAACCTCCATTTTAGGTTAGACATTGAGAGACTTGATTCTTCTGCTTATAATTTTTTACTCTTGATGGTTGGAAGGATTTTCTATGGTCTAGTTTCTCCTTTTCTTGTACGTCTTGTTTCCCCTCCACTACCCACGTATTTTCTGGGCCAGGCATCACAGAGCTCCTTTGCCTCCGGCCCTGCACCTTCGTGACATAGCGCTGGCTGAGTTGGCATAATGGGCGATAGGTGTATTTCCAGAAAGCCATTCCTACACCCACGGACAGCAATGATTTAACGGCTTGCGGAAATGACTGCAAATCACATAAATGCGAGCCACTAAGCCCCAATTAAACGTATCCCTTACTCGGGGTGCAGGGTGGAGCAGCTGGTTAAGCACCCAACTCTTGGTTTCAGCTCGGGTCATGACCTCAGAGTCGGGGATGGGAGTCATGGGAGCCCTGTGTTGGGCTCTGCGCCCAGCGAGGAGTCTGCTTGAGACGCTCTCTCTCCCTCTGCTCCTCCCTCCCCCTGTGCTCTCTCTCTCTCTTTCTCTCTCTCCAAAATAAATAAATCTTTAAAAAAATGTACCCCTTAATCGATCATTGTCCCCTTAGCCATATCCCAAAAAAGCCCGTGGCCATTCCTGAATCATGAAACACAGAGAAGTCACAGAAGTCGGGATGCAAAGAGACAGTGGTCTTAAGTACCTTACTTTAGAAACTTTCACAGAAACTTTGGACCAGGTGAATATACTGCTAGGGCTCCTCCAAAAGGCCTTGGGAGGACCTGTGTATGTGAGAGCTCTGAAACCAGCTTCATTAATTTCTGGTAAACCTGCTCCTAGTTGTAGGGGACTTGAACAATCGGCACATCCTTTGTATCAAACATTTAAACCTCTTCCTACTAGGGGCATCAGGAATTATCTTGCAGGTAGTTGCTCTTAGCTAAAAAGATTAGGGAATATAACTTCCCTTTAATTACTCATTATGGGAAGTGAGTTCCAGACACTCACTGTAACAAGAGCTCAAACTTAACCATGCACGCAAACCACCCGAGTGGCTTGTTAAACTGCAGACTCGGACTCAGAAGGGAGTCAGAAGGGAGGCATTTCTAATAAGCCTCCGGGGCTGCTACTGTCTAGACATTTGGAATAGCAAGAGCCTAGGACCCTTTTTTGCACGGTTCTATTGAGGTATAACTGACGTCCAATAAAACTGCAAATACTCAAAGTTTACAATGCGATGTGCATCCACATAGGCATACCTGTGAGACCATTAACCACGATCAAGATAACGTATCGATCACTCCTCCTAGACTTTACAATGGACGTTCATTCTAATGTCCTTGTCACAGTAGAATCTGACTTGTATAAAACAATTCAGATAAACCACCCTCCTTCCATACTTCTCTCCTTTATATGTGGAGGCACAGAGAGTAAGCAAAATGGTATATTTTTCAAAACCTTTCAATTATCTTCCCTGCGTCTGTTCCCATACAAAAGAGGGTACGTTTCTCTTCTTCTTTTTAAGCATCTGCCTTCGGCTCAGGGCGTGATCCCAGGGTGGTGGGATCGAGCCCGCATCAGGCTCCCCGCACAGCAGGATGCCTGCTTCTCCCTCTCCCACTCCCCCTGCTGGTGTTCCCTCTTTCTCTCTGTGTCTCTCTGTCCAATAAATAAATAAAAATCTTTTTTAAAGAATAAAAAAAAAAGATTTTATTTACTTATTTGAGAGAGTATGAGCAGAGGGAGGGGCAGAGGGAAAGGGAGAAGCAGACTCCCCAACGAGCAGGGAGCCTGACAAGGGCCTCCATCCCAGGACCCGAGGGTACTTTTCAACCAACCAGCTTCGGCGTGTGAGTTTCAGTTAAGCTCCATTCATTCAAACACTTGCCAGGGAAGTATGACCATTTCTGAAATGCTTTCTGAAGTTCCTCCCTAAAATGCCTGCTTCCCTCTGTTCCCTCCACATTATGTTCATCTTCTCTGTGAAATATTAGCAGATTTCCAGACAGAGACAGAGTTCAATTTCCTGCTTTCTCTGGTGATAATCAATACTCAGTACACGTTGCCATCAGTCTCAGTAATGCAGAACGCTTCAGCAGTGATGATTATTTTGTGTTCATTGAGTGCAGGTATCTGGAGGGCAAAGGCTGCGCCTCTGATCTCCCACAGTCCCTAACAGAGGATGGGCAAGGGGGTAGGGACTCAGAATGTTACAGTGAGTGGGTGAATTGAGGTCTAATTACATCTGTCCCGTGGGATACCAGTTCAGCTCAATATACAGTTAAGGAGTGACTCCTACACCACACGCTGGGGGAAATACGAAGGTGAGGGGCTGTGCTTGGTGTCTACAACCGAGGAGCTGTGGTCCAGTAGGTGGGATCGGTGAGCGGCACTGTATTAGGGCCGGGGTGCCAGGCTGCGGGTGCTGGAATCCTACTTGGTGACCTTGGGCGCATGACTCCACTTCTGCTGTGTGCGCTGCAACCTGGGGATAATAATAGCACCCACCTCCTAGGCTGCTGAGAAGACGGGATGTGTGAATACATGTAAAGCACTAAGAAAAGGACCCGTCTGGCACGCAGGAAGCTTTTCATAAATTCAGGCCACTGCTGTGTACCCTATTCCATCAAAATGCAGAGGAGACGCTGCCGTCGGAGGCTCGCAGGAGAAAGCCGGCCAACTTGATGTCTTTTCCTTGGCTCGCAAGAGTGGACACCCACAGTGCTTTACGTGTGAATTGGCGGTTGGCATTTCAAGATCTGGGTCTGGCGTTGGCTCTGGGCGACAATGAACTTGGAGGCTGCTTCCTTGAGGAGGGACGTGTGGTCTCAAGTTTGCAAAAAGCCCCCCCAGCCCCCCCCCAATGTGAAGGACACTGTCTTGCCATTTATCCTGGGCCTGGAGGAGGTGCTGGGGATCATTTTACACCACTATCTATTTCTACTGCCACCTGCCTGGCTCCTGTACGCATTTGTGTTTGTGACTCCCTGATATAGGGGAAGCTGGTATCCTGCCTGGAAGGTTTGAGGAGGTCATTCTATGGATTACTATGAGTGTTTATGTTTGAAGAAGGTAGAAATGACATTCTAGGGGCGCCTGGGTGGCGCAGTCATTAAGCATCTGCCTTCAGCTCAGGGCGTGATCCCGGCATTCTGGGATCGAGCCCCACATCAGGCTTCTCCACTAGGAGCCTGCTTCTTCCTCTCCCACTCCCCCTGCTTGTATTCCCTCTCTCGCTGTCTGTCTGTCTCTGTCAAATAAATAAATAAAATCTTCAAAAAAAAAAAAAAGAAATGACATTCTAGGGAGAGGGAGTACCGTTCGCTAACACCCTGTGGGTCTGGGTTGCAAGAACGCTGAGCAGAAACTGCGGAGGGAGGGGTGGCAGGGGGTGAGCCTCCAGACAGCGGCAGGGGCCTGATGCGAGAGGCAGAAAAGGGTAGGCCAGGCCAGAGTTTCATGAATGACTGGGGCTGCAGGCAGCAGAAGGGGAAACCAGACAGGAGGCCGGCAGTAGGGAGCTCGGGATGAAAGCTGCTGTTAGCCCAGGCCAAGACGACGGGATCCTGGGAAAGGGCAGCATAGGGATATGACAAGGAAGAAATGGGTTCCAAAAAGATGTGCCCTGGAGCCCACAGAGCCAGCCAGGATGGGGGAAGGGAGAGGGACTGAATCTGGCCTCTTTTAGGCCTTGTGACTTTAGGCCCACTTTCTGGACCTCTGTCTCTTTCTCTGTAAAAAGTAGAAATTGTTTCTGCCTTGGTTCCATTGCAAGATGTTGATATAGGAACAGGCCTAAAATAATTGTTTATCTATAAAAGAAAGTGCTTTAAATTCCTGGAAAGATAAGATAGGATTCACGTAGCTACTGTTACCCCACCTTTCTGACCCTCACATTCAAAACACTCTTAAAGGTTATTTTTTTTTAGAGATGGGGAAGGGGCAGAGGGAGAAGGAGCGAGAGAACCTCAAGCAGAGAGTGCAGCCGGATCCGGGGCTCGATATCACCACCCTGAGCCCATGACCCCAGCAGAAATTAGGAGTTGCAAGCTTAACCAAAGGAGCCATGCAGGTGCCCCCACATCCAAAACCCTCTTAAGGGCCATTGTCCGTTATGAAATTATGCACATTTGTTTAGGTGCAAAGGTAAAAATGAGTCTAATTAAAGACTTACGAAAAATATGTATTTTTAAAAGCAAGCCTCCCATAATCCCATTACTGAGATGTAACCAACATTAGCAACATGGGGTACAGCCTTCCATTCTCCTATTTGCAAACGCTAATATCCATATAATAATAATAATATCAATAAGTGTGACTAAGTAATATCCTCCATTGACAGTAGGAAGTGGTGAATTGCTGAGAGAAGGAGAGGCCCCTGAGTCCAAGATCTGTTCCGAAGAGGCTCAGACTAATGCTTGGGCTTCAGGGCCCCTCAGCGCCACCTGCTGGCCTGAGGCGAAAGTGCTGCTGCAGGTGGACTCACCCCTCAGCCCCGGCCACCTCTAAGGGGGGCGGGTATCAGCGGGGGAGACGGAGCAGCGGCTGTGGCCCCACTTGGGACCTGCAGAGCCAGAACAAAGCCTGGGGCTCTGGGCGGGTCTGCTCCCGCACAACACACTGACCACCATGACACTTCCCTAAATGATGGATGTAAAAACCCGAACTCAATCAGCCCTGCTGGAGTAAAGACAGAATTATTTTTCTATCTCCTCAATAGAAAATTAAATTTTGAAATTGTTATCATGTGGAGAACAAGGGATATGCAGCCAAAAAAAATGTAGGAAGAAAAACAAGCATAGAGATGTATCAGGAAATCATGTAATATGAATAATAGTGGTTATTATTGCTGTGTCATTTTTTAAAAAGATTTTATTTATTTATTTGAGAGAGAGGGAGAGAACGTGAGCAGGGGGAGGAGCAGAGGGAGAGGGAGAGAATCTCCAGCGGACTCCTGGCTGAGCACAGAGTCTGACATGGGGCTCGAACTCAGGACCCTGAGATCATGACCTGAGCTTGAAACCAAGAGTTGGACGCTCAACGGATTGAGCCATCCAGATGGCTTATTACTGTATCATTTGAATTTTATCATACCAGTCAGCTTTCTTAACACTTGTCATTCATTGGGGTTTCATTTTGCATTCTAAATAAACATTCATTTCTGTGCCTGATTTTCTTAAAGAACTCCCCTTCCTCCCATCCCTGAATAAGTTTCAAGCCCCATGAATTCTGGATGTGCTCCCGGGCCTGGCCTGACCCCGCACACACAGAAGGTGCCCAATCTATGTTTGCTGAATGACTGAAAGGGCACGCACAGTTCATAGCAATGCAAGGAACTTCCATGAAGGAGACCAACTTCAACTCACTAAGAGGAAGAGCTTTCTAAAATTTGAATTGATAGTTGAAGAGGGCCGATCGTAGCACTCAACGCGTATGTGCAAAGAGCTAGGCCAACCCCCTACTATACCTTGTCTTATTTAAGCCTCCGAGCAGCTGTTTGAAATAAGTGTCATCGTCCCTATTTAAAAATGAGGAAACTGAGTCACGGAGGTGAAGCAGCCAGTGGGTCCTTGCCCAGCACTGGTGGGGGAGCCTCCAGAGTTGGCCAGGTCTGTCGGGCTCCGAACCTCCATCAGACCTCACCCTGAAGGCCTGACGCTACCTGCAGCCCTGGCTGGCCCGTGCCTCTGAGTCCTGCCGACTCTCTGGGGCCCTTGCGTTTCATATGCAGACTGTGCGGAGCATTTCAAGGGGGTGCTGCCAGGCAAGGTCAACCTGTGTCTCTGATGGGCAGTTCGGACACCACAAACACGGCTGCTGAACACCACTGCTACAGAGCCAAAGCCCCCATGAGCCTTCACCTCCCTCCGCAGAGCAGATCAAGAGTGTTCCCCAAGGCGATGTGTCCTTGGAAGACCGGGTCCACAGACAATCCACCTCTGGAGCCCCCATCGTGGTAAACAGCCCCCCCCACGGTATTAATGATGGCCGGTTAATTTATTTCACACATACAATGCCCCAAACACTTCACATGCTTGATCTCATTTATTTCTCAAAATCTCATTAAGTAGATGCTATGAATCCATTTTACAGAAGAAGAAACAGAGGGTCAGAGAGGTCTGTAATAACAGAACACTATTTAACAGAAAGGGGAGGGAGTATAGGACTAAGCACGCGAGACGCGAGAGCCAGTCTGCATAGTTTCGGAGCCCGTTCTCCCACCATCCTAGCTGTGTCATCTTGAGCATGCTACGCAACCATTCCGTGCCTCAGTTTCTACAGCTGCAGAATGATAATAATAACACCTTATCAGAACATGTGTTAACACGCAAAACCACCCATAGAATAGTAACCAGCACAATAAATTCTCCGTAAATGTCAGCTCTTTTATTATCACTGTTTTTATAGACGCCTCCCAGAGTCCTGAGTCAACAAGGGCATAAGAAAGATCCTGCCACCAGAACTCCAGACGGGTTCCCACCGCCCATCTGGGCTGCCGCAGGGAAAGCCATCTCAAGGAGCCCTCTGCAAGAAGGGAAGACATTCTTACCTCCCTCTAGGACATGCCATAAAATTATTTAAGATATGGGCACCTGGGTGCTTCAGTCGATTAAGCGTCTGCCTTCAGCTCAGGTCAGGATCACCGGGTCCTGGGATCGAGTCCCGCATTGGGCACCCTGCTCAGCTTCTCCCTCTGCCCCTCCCTCGCCTTGTGCTCTCTCTCTCTCAAATAAATAAAATTTAAAAAATCATATAAGATAAAGTCTCTGTTAAAAAGAAAAGGTAGGGGGCGCCTGGGTGGCACAGCGGTTAAGTGTCTGCCTTCGGCTCAGGGCGTGATCCCGGCGTTCTGGGATCGAGCCCCACATCAGGCTCTTCTGCTATGAGCCTGCTTCTTCCTCTCCCACTCCCCCTGCTTGTGTTCCCTCTCTCGCTGGCTGTCTCTCTCTGTTAAATAAATTTAAAAATATTAAAAAAAAAAAAAGAAAAGATAAAGTCTAGGTTGCTTTCTTTTTCTAACTATAAAGGTCTATGTTTGTTGTAGAAAATTTTGTCGATAAAGAATAGTGTAAAGAAAAGCAATCACGCGGCATTTGGCCTCCCAGAAAGCCGCACTGACACAGGTTCTATTCGTAGTAGCTCTGCTGTTTCTAACTGTGTGCTCTCCCAGCCAAGCCCGGCAGAGGCTGCTATTGGAGAGACAAAGTCCCCCTCCCATTCCCCTGGCTTTGCCTGGGACTGGACAGGCGAGGACAACTGTTGATTCCAGAGCATGGCAAGGGGTGCAGGGAGTCCCTCAAGAGGGTGTTAAGAGATAGGCACAGGAATGTTTATTACAACAGAGGGTTTTTTTTAAAGATTTATTTTATTATTGTTATTTTTTAATTTATTTGAGGTCAAGAGTGAGAGGGCACAAGCAGGGGGAGGGGCACAGGGAGAGGGAGAAGCAGACTCCCTGCTGAGCAAGGAGCCCAACGCTGGACTCCATCCGAGGACCCTGGGATCATGACCCGAGCTGAAGGCAGGCACTTAACCGACTGAGCCACCCAGGTGCCCCAACGGTGTTTTAATAGAAAAAAAAATAAGTAGCAACCAAAGTGCGCAGCAATAGGGACCAGCCGTATACATAATGGTACCTCCACTCAGTGGCGTGCTAGTAGGTGCTAAAGATGCCCCAGTGTGGGGCCCCAGCCGGCTCAGTCAGGAGAGCATGCAGCTCTTGGTCGCGGGGTTGTGAGTTCGAGCCCCATGCTGGGTGTAGGGATCGCCTAAAGATTAAAAAAAAAANCCTAAAAATTAAAAAAAAAAAAAAAAAAAAGATGCCCCAATATGAAAAGAGCTCAAAAATATTACTATGTTACAAAGGCAAGGGGCAGAGCCGTGTTCACAGTATGGTTCTTCTGGGTTAGAATATCTATATGGCTACAGAAGCTACACATATGGGATATTTGAGGGACATTTTCTACCTGTATGAATTTTCTAGTCTTATACAGGGCATTATTTAAAAAAAAATTTTTTTTTTTTAAGTCATCTCTACACCCAGTGTGGGGCTCGAACTCTGGACTCCAAGCTCGAGTCACACACTTCACCAACCGAGCCAGCCGGGTGTCCCCAGGGCACTATTTTTTTAAAATGTCACTGAGGATTATCTGGGAAGGAAGATTATGGGTAATTTTAAAAATCTTTCTATTGTGTATTCTTGTATTTAAAAACACATGAATCTTCTTGTATTAAAAATCTTTCTATTGTGTATTCTTGTATTTAAAAACACATGAATCTTCTTGTATTAAAAATAATTTTCTGGGGCTTCTGCAGGGAGCCTACATGCACAGGACAGAGAAAGGAGCTGGTGTCAGCTTCCCGGAATTATTTTCATAGTTAAATTATTCATTCAACAAATATTTATTGAGCACCTACCATATATTCCAGGTGCAGAAGCTAACAGGGTGTGCAAAACAGGGCCATGTCCCAGGGCTGTTGATCTCAACCCTGTCAACCCAAAGCCTCTTCATAAATCGGATGATTTTTAGTGTCTCTTTTAGCATATTAGTGAAATGCTGCAAAGTCCCACCCGTACGTGGGACCACCTTGACATCATTTGCTACAGAAGCAGATGGGTAATGGGGTTGCTGTGGGTGACACGATTTTTGAAATAGCGAACACCTCTAAAAAATTACTGTATGCGTAGATCCCTCCCTGGAAATTTTAGTGTGTGTTAAAACCGTGCAAAAAATTCACTGTGTTTATTTGTAACATTCAGGTTCTGTGCTCAGATCCCTACAGACGGGTTCTTTGTCTCCAGGACATTCCAGCAGGAAAGGGGAGGTTGGGAGAAGGACCTGAGCCTCGCAGGACAGACGGCTAGCATCCGCTGCCGCAACCGCAGATCAACCAGCTCGTCGTCGTCCCCAAGGCCGAGAAAATCAGAACTGCCTGGAGCGGACGCACTACACTGGCCATTGGAAGCAATGGGTCCGGGCTGGCAGGCCGGCGGGGAGGCTTCAGGGGCAGGACCTCTGAAGAATCAGGACAGCCCTGTCACACTGCATATCTTCAGACAGCAGCAGGAAGTCCTGACCCCCAGGAAAAACTGGTAGAAGAGCCCCAGAGCCAGATCGGGGACCAGGGGGCTGGCTTTCCAGGTGTCAGACAGCAGGATCCTGACTGAAGCAGACATCAAGGTGATAATCAAATAAGATCTCTGTTTTAAAGGACCTTAAAATAAATACCAAGAAGGTGCCAGCTAAGACCTCCCCCGTGGCACAGGGCCGGGCCCCAGGCTATATCTATTTATTAAAAAAAAAATAAAAAAATTTTTAAGTTACCTGGGAAGCAGGGCTATGAAACTTTTGCATCTGGATGTGGAACAGGGCGAGAGCGCCAGACCACGTATCTGTCAAACCCAGGCGATGGGAGCAGGCAATATTTCCTTATTCTTTTATTCCTTATAAATTTTATTTGTTAATCTTTCCTAATATTAATTATGATTCATACATCTCCATATATGTTGTATTTTAGAAATATAACATATATACGTAGGAGATAAGTATTAATATAATTCTACAAATATGAAATATATACCTATGAGATAAGCATTTATATAATTCTACAAATATCAATAATAATTCATATTATCCTTAATAAAGGAATAGTTTTTATTCCCTATTCACTTCGCTCTAATATATTTGCTTTTTAATTAATCACACAATAGCGCCTATTTGTGGTAAAAGTATATTCACACAGCACCGAAGGATAGGTGAAAAGTGAAATTCCCCTCCCCCACCCCTAAAAGCCCCAGTTCCACTTCCCAGAGGTTCCAGTTTCTCACGCAACCTTCCCTGAAATTTTTTCTGTGCGTATGCAAATATACACATGTATACAGAGCCTGGAGCTTTTTAACAGAGACAGATGTGCTTCTAGTGTGTATGCTGTTTGGCGATTTGCTTTCTGCCTTTCACAATATCCTGGAGGACTTCTCTCCATGACAGTACACTTAGAGCTACAAACTCTTTTTGGCCGGGTCTTGATTTCCTTTGAACCGATGTACCCCCATTTATTTAACCAGGAATCGGGCACGCTCTGGAACCTTGGGGGGTGCAGGGCACAACAGACCGGACAAGAGGAACTCACCCATGCGAGCATCTGTCTGGCACACCTGGGGAAGGCCAGGAGGACCACGATCTAGAAGGCAGTCCTGCTGTGTAGTTAGCCCCTCTCCCCGTGCTAGCTTGGTAAGCGTTTGAGTCATGGAATTAGAAGGGACCTGGGAGTCCAGTGTCCACACTGCATGGATCAGAGACCTGGGGTTAAGAGTTGGCCAAGTCACTGCCCAGCTGCTGGAAGAAGCACACTGCCTCCAAAGTCCCCACAGCCCCGCAGACCCACCAACCCTCCCTATGGCATCAGTCCCTCCCCACCTCACGCCCTGGCATCCCAGCCTGCCGTCGGAGAAGGATTCTCCTGCCCTAGGAAGAACTTTGAAACTATTGAGGTGGGGCCCCCTCTTGTGCAGGGAGCCTTTAAGGTGACTTCTTTGGGGGATTTTTTTTACTGTATTTTTTTATTTTTCAAGATTTTATTTATTTATCAGAGAGAGAGAGAGAGAGAAAGCATAAGGAGGGGGAGTGGCAGGCAGAGGGCAAAGCAGGCTCCCTACTGAACAAGGAGGTGCACCCGAGACTCGATCCCAGGACCCCGGGATCATGACCTGAGCCGAAGGCAGACACTTCACCGACTGAGACACCCAGGCGCCCCCACCAATTCCCTTTTTAAAACAGGGCTGCAAGTAAATGATCTCATCAGACTGTGTTGGGTCCTCAGTTGCTGCTTTTCTACTAACCCTCCTTGGTGGGAACCCCGATGGGCAGTGAGAGGGGACCCGGAACCAGCGGCCAGGAGGGAGGAGGTGCAGGCGGTCCACCGTGGGAGGGGTTTCAGCCTGGGGCGTGGTCACGTTGGTTTCTAGGTGGATGTGCAGGGAGCTAAGTCACCTGAGAAGGTTTGTACACGGGTCTGCAGTGAAGGGCACTATTGGTCAGATTCAGGAGAAAACTTTGGGGTAAAACCTCCATGTATGGCGTCCTGAGGGTTTTTAGCAGTCGGCAACATGGCTGCACCTCCCATCAGAGCTGGCAAGGAGGTGGCTGCCTGGACAGTCGGGGGCCAGCTTCGGTCCACCAGAGCCTTGTTGTATGGTGCGACATAGGCCTTGGGGGGTCCCCCAGGGCCTGCTACAGAGCCTCCCACGTGGAGGGTGGGGGAGATTCTGGAATAGCTGGGAGGGGCAGACAGTGACCCTAACAATAGGAGGGACCAGGGGCTAAAGAACTTGGTACAAAAGAAAAGCCTGCTGGGTACTGGGCTACCTCTGTCCATTGTCCCCTCTGTCCCTGCAACTCCAAACACAGCGCTCACTCTTTTCCCATGTCCTTTAGGCGTGGGGACAGACGGCCTGAGGGCCACTCTGGGTCCGGAGGCCCCGGCATGCTGTGATCAAAATGGCCAGACTTTCAAAAGTGGCCTCTGTGTTAAGGAAAAAATTATGGGGGCGCCGGGGTGGCTCAGTCGGTTAAGCATCAGACTTTTGGTTTCGGCTGGGGTCGTGATCTCAGGGTCTTGGGATTGAGCCCCAGGTTGGGTCTGCTTGAGATTCTCTCTCCCTCTGCCCCTCCCCCACTCTTTTCCTCTCTCTCTCAAATAAATAAATCTTGAAAAAAGAAAAAAAGAAAAATGATGCATGACACTTGTTAAAAATGGAAAGGCAGGCCTTATTCAGGACACTCTGGATACAATGGCGTTGTGCAGGGCAGGGACAGAGATTGGTCTCAGCTGTGAACACAGCACAGGCAAGTGGGGGGTACAGCTGAGAAGCAGGTGGGGCAGTGCCTGGAAGGTAACCAAGAGGTCAGTACTAAAATTACATTGAATTATGTCGGTGGGTGATGTGGGCGGGATTCTGGCTGAATAGACCCAAAAGGATTCTCACTGAAGACAGGCCAAGGGGGTCAGACATCACCTGGGGACAGTGGAGAATATTGGGGTCGGATACCGGTTAGTATCCCGAGGAGGGAGGGCGTGTTCTCGCCAAACCAGTTCAGCAGAGCCCCTGCCAAAACTGGATTTTATTTTATTATTCATTATTTTTATTAAGGATTTTATTTATCCATTTGACAGAGAGAGCACAAGCAGGGGGAGTGGCAGGCAGAGAGAGAGGGAGAAGCAGGGGACTCGATCCCAGGACCCTCGGATCATGACCTGAGCCAAAGGCAGGCACTTAACCTACTCAGCCACCCAGGCGTCGCCCAAAACTGGATTTTACATGTAAGTGCACAGATGGGCCTGAGAGAAGGTTCAGGAGCCTGACTGAAGTTTGGCCAAGCAGAGAATTCTTGTCGCCGGTAGGCGCTACTGTTCTCTTTCTGTGTGCAGGGTCCTAGGGCAGGACCAGAGCCCCTGGTGGGCGCCAGTGAGAATCCGAAGCCAGCGCCCCTCCAAGCCTGTCCTGGGCGGGGATGGAGGCCCCGTGGGGTCTCCCAGGCAGAGAGAGGAGAGGAGCCAGGCCCCAGACTGAACCCCTGGCAGTGGACTCCTGCACCGCTCCCTCCTGGCTACTGGTTTGGGGTCCCCTCTCACTGCCCTTTGGGGTTCCCACCAAGGAGGGTCAGTAGAAAAGAAGCAAGTGAGGACCCAACATGGTGGGACGGGATTGTTCACTTGCAGCCCTGGTTTAAAAAAGGAATTGGCCAAGGAGAAGAATGAAACCCACTGACACGGGCGCTAGGTTTGGAGGGGGATTTCGGTGCAGCCCTGCCCTGTCTTCCCATATGCAACTGAGAAGGCTTTCTGAATGACTCAGACGTACGGGTTGAATTTCCGACCCCCTCCCCTAACGCCCCTCACGTGAGACTCCTCCCGTGATGGGAAAGTGCATTACATTAGCAAATCACATAATTCTAGAAATCTGCTCCAGTCCTCACACCAGTCTGCACCCTGGAATCAGCCGGGGAGATTTAAAAGCTTCTGATGCCAGGGTCCCACCCCCTTGGGGCTCAGCTTTATTCCCTCTGGGGTGCAGCCGGGAGTCGGGGTTTTTACATCTTCCTAGGTAGAAAGTAAAGAAAAGAAAAGAAAAGAAAAGAAAAGAAAAGAAAAGAAAAGAAAAGAAAAGAAAAAAGAAAAAATCTTCCTAGGTGATTGCGGTGTGCCACCAAGTTGGGGGACCATTCCTCCGCTTGGCTTCCTCCTTTCCCACATGGGGAAACTGAGGCCCAGGGGAGGGGAAGTCCTTGTCCAAGGCCCTGCCTTTCTGGCCTCCACCCCTGGGCCTAGGGTCTTTGGCTCTCAAAGGGTCCTCAGCACCTTACCCCAAGTCCCCCTCCTCTGAGGATTGACAGGTTTTCATTGCAGATAAGGGCCCCCAGGTCCCCACCCCTCACCCTAGGTGTGGCTGATTGCCATGCTAATTCCTCACCCTCTGGGGCTTCACAAGTACCCGTCAGCTGACCACTTCCTCCAGCCTCCTCCAAGGCTTCAAAACTGCGAGAAACTTAATATGGCCCCAAGAACCTTTCATCCCATCCGTGCCTTTCATCTGAGCCTTTTAAGGTGCTGTGAAAAGCTTCAACTATCAGAGAACCTCCAGGAAGAAGGTGGGAGGCAGGTACCGCTTTGCCCATTTCCCTGCTGGCAACACTGAGGCTCTGGGGGAAGCCGTCAGTCACCCCCGCTGAGCCCCCGACCTCCAGTTCCTCTTGAATAAAGCAGCTGATGGAAATCTGCAGGGACTGACAGAGAGCCCCGCTGAGTCTTCCAGAAAGAGCTGGTGGAGCCCAGGGCCGCCCTTGCGTGGTTGCCCTCCCGTGTCTGCTGTCTCGGCACCCTGCGTGGGGGCCGTGCTCCTTACTCCTGCACCCGCAGGAGCTCGCCGCCTTCATGCATTTGAGCCGGGCCCAGAGTTCCACACACACCTGGGGCCCTGCCCTCCGCCCCCCGGGGGGAGCTCGCGGGCCAGGTGGGCGCCCAGATGGGCCCACCTGGGAAAACACTGACTGCAAAGCCTGGAGGGAGATGTGACAGACGTGCAGGGTAGATGTCGGGGAGCCCCGCCAGGCCAGGGAGGGCGGGGAGGGGGCACGGGCAGAGCCAAAGAGCGTGCACAGGACCCTCCACCTCACCCGAGCCGCAGCACCGCCAATGCCAAGGTCAGGATCGGCAGGCCCCCAGGGCGGTTTTCTGAAGCACGTTCATTCACAGGCACAGGTTGGCCTCGGCCACGGCCACGGCCACGGCCACGGCATACACTTGGCCTGACTACCGGCTGGGCGAGCCCTCTGTTAGGTGAGCCCTTCTGCTCCTAGGAGGCACACTGAGCAGACAAGAAAAGCAAAGCTCAGAGAGGTTAGGGGCCTGCCCGCGTGCTGACCATCGATAAGGAACTAGAGTGAAGACAAGTGCGACCATCTGCACCCTTCCTGGTGTGGGAGCCCTGGGGGTCTGCCAAAGCTCATGGAGCATGGTGGCAGCAGGGGCACCCTGGCCCCCGAATGCTTTTTCATAAGGAAATGTTCCCTGAGCCTCTGTGATGTACCCGGGCCTGGGCAGGGGTGAGGGGTGGAGAACCAGCCTGACCCAGCTTCTGACTGTCTGCAGGGAAGGCCGTCAGGGGAGAGGGGCAGGCAGGCAGGGGGGCTGGGAGACGTCACCCCCTCACCACCCTGCAGAAGACCCTGACCTGGTCTTGGGGCCAGGACTCCTGTTGGGTGTTCCATGTGGGACGGAACCCCAAGCCATCCATCCCGGGCCAGGGGCTTTGGCGACTGCGTGGGAGGACAGGTGTCCCTTGGAAGAGAGGCTGTGCGCCAAAGGAGGCCGCCCCATCTGGCTCCAGGCGTGGAATGAACAGCTCAGAACAAACTCCGGCTTCCAGGAGCAGCTGCGGGGCCAAAACAGGGAGAGGACTTCTAGAGTCCAAGACGGAGGCTTGTGCAACCGCCCAGCCAGCCAGCCCCCCTCGGCCAGCCCTGGACGCCACCCCGAGCCCTCAGATTCAAGGGGTCTCACTCAGGATTCTCAAGTTTCCTCCCCGGCCCTAAAGGCTTTTGAAACATCACGAGGTTAAGACCAAGGCCATCCGCAAGGCCCCGGCTCAGACTCACAGGCCCTGTCCGCAGGGCATCACACTCTCGGCCCACCTGCAGAGCCAGAGTCCGGTGTTTTCAAAGCACGGCTGGTTTGAGTCAAGTAGGGTCTTCCCAGAATAGGAGCATCCTGGGATTTCCCCTGGGGCATCCCAGACGTGGCCCCAGTCCTCCCAAATCCAGAACACGCGAGAGATTACAAGCGTTTGAGTAGCTGCTGAAAGAGAAATACAGATATTTTATTTATTTCTTTTTAATGATTTTATTAATTTATTATTATTATGTTTTAAGATTTTATTTATTTATTTGAGGGAGAGAGAGTGAGGGAGGGGCAGAGGGAGAAGGAGAAGCAGGCTCCTCCGCGGAGCAAGCAGCCCGATGCTGGACTTGATCCCAGGACCCCGGCTTCATGACCTGAGCCAAAGGCAGATACCTAACTGACTGAGCCACCCAGGGGGTCCTGAAATACAGATTTTTTTAAAAAAGATTTTATTTATTTATTTGACAGAGAGAGAGAGGCAGTGAGAGAGGCAACACAAGCAGGGGGAGTGGGAGAGGGAGAAGAAGGCTTCCCGCCAAGCAGGGAGCCTGATGCGGGGCTCGATCGCAGAACGCTGGGATCATGACCTGAGCCGAAGGCAGATGCTTGACGACTGAGCCACCCAGGTGCCGCATGAAATACAGATATTTTAAACACATGTGAGGTAAAGTGTGAAAGCCCCTCTCCCCGGTTTCAACCCCTCCCCCCGCAGGCGAGCCTGCCACCGAGTTTGGACTGTGGGCTCTGAGATGTCTTTGAACGAATCAATCAAACACGTATCGTGAGCCTGTTCCAGATCTGATGCTGTGTTAGGCACAAAATAACACGATACGTTCATGCTCACAAAGAAATCATTCTCGGGTTCGGTAAACAAGACATGTCTGTATAGAAACTATGCGTGTCCAGTTTTCTTGCAGAGCTGTAGGTATGAAAACATTACACACACATGCAGGTAGGTTTTCCACGAAAGGGTTGATAGCGGCCGCCCCCAGATAGATTTGTTTACGGGTCTCTCCTTTTCTCTATGGTTGCGTTTGATTTCCACAGAGAGTAGGACTCATACCAGGAACTGGGGGGCGGGCAGCGGAGGGCAGGCCCAAGAGACTGTGGGTTCACAGAAGGAGGGCTTGAACTGGGCCTGCAAGGTAGGCGGGATTTGGAAGGAGCCTGAGTCCTGGGAGAAGGAACCCCGTCACCCTTAGCCCAAATCTGGGAAGGGGAGCCCCACGCAGGACCCCCCTGCTGGGCAGCACCTCGCAAACACCCCTGTGAGGCCTGCAGGGGGCAACGGGTTCTCTGGCGGCTATGAACCAAGGGCAGCCTTGCCTCTTCTGGAAAGTTCCTGGGGTGGGCTCCTCAGCCCTGCACCCCCAGAAGAGGCCCCTCACCTCACCTCTGGTGGGTCCAGGAGATGGGGAGTTATTCTCAACATGCTGGGGATGAGGTGTGGGTCAGCACTCAGGGCCTTCGCCGGCCCCACTGCCTTGGCCCCTGTAGTTCTGCGATATTCCTGCCTTTGTGCCTTTGTTCCTACACTCTTCTCCCCAAGGCTTTGTCCCAGCGCACCCACACCCCGCCTCTGCCCCTCGTCCAGGGAGCGCCTCAGGGCTCCCACCGGGCACACTCAACGCTCACCCGGTTGTGGGGCCTGAACCCACTCCCTGCGCTGCCATCCTCTAACCAGCCCCCCAGACCCAGTAAGGGGCCGCTCCCCTCCTCCTCTGCCCGGGCTCACGGAGCTGCAGAGCCTGCCTCGCTGGAGCGAAGCTCTTGTCCCCGTGCTCAGAAACTTCTGCGTCTTTCAAAGACACTATCTTTTTTTTTTTTTCACTTTTCATTCCAGAAAAATCTCAAACATACACAAAGGTAGAGAGAACGCTCTGGTCAATGGCCCCGACCCAGCTTTAGCTGTTGTTCATTTATATCCAATCGTGCTTCTTCCGTATTCCCCTGCCCCCAAACTAGATTATCGTGGAGCAAATCCCAAACATTGTACTATTTCTTCTGCCAACATTTCTATGTATCTCTGAAAGACGATAAAAATATAGCACAAAATCACTATCATAATTAAAAACTAACCACGGTTCCCTAATATCATCTCAGAGCTAAGGTTCAAATATCCCAACTGCTCTTAGAAATGAATTTTCTTGAGTCACCTGGGTGGCTCAGTTGGTTAAGCATCTGGCTTGGGCTCAGGGCATGATCTCGGGGTCTGCTTCAAGCCCACTTCTAGCTCCGTGCTCAGTGGAGAAAGCACGCCCGTGAGCAGGGAGATGGGCAGAGGGAGAGGGAAGGAGAAAATCCGAGAACCCCAAGCACATGCCACACCCAGCACAGAGCCCGATGTGGGGATCACGACCCCGAGATCATGACCTGAGCTGAACCCAAGAGTCGGACGCCTACTCGACTGAGCCACCCAGGCACCCTGATTTTAATATATTTGATGTGTCCCAACCTATTGTTTTCATTATTCTTCCTGATGCTCACATTATCCTGTTCGGGAGCCTCTTCACTTATTTCCCGAGAGGCTAGCTCAGTGGTGTTTAATAGTGTTGTCCTCTGCCAATGTGACTGAATATTCCAGACTCATGCCTGTGCTGCCCCTGACCTAGAATGAGCCATTTCTCAAAGGAGCACTCCCCCCGCCCCTTTGCGCTGGAAATGGTGTGGAGAGACCACAGCCTGCATGTGAATGAGTTTAAATAATCCCAGAATCATCAACCAGGTTAAAAGCAGGGCCCTCTCTGGCAGTGTTTGTTCAAGCGGAGCGAAAGCATATTTGGGGCGTCACAAGGGAGCAGGCTGGTCTGGGTCTATGGCCGCTCCCCGGACTCATGGGTCAGGTGCACTAGGGGGTGGAGGTGGGGGGTCCGCTGATGCAGGATGGCCGCTCACGCAAGAAGCCAGGCGGCTGAACAGAATGCCCAGTGGTAAGGGGACCCTCCCCACGGTCCCAGAGCGGGGAGCCAGGCACGGGGTTGGCACTGATCCCGTTGCGTGCAATCTGAAGGAGTCCCAGAGTGGAACCGTTTAGTGAAAACCATACATCCTGGTGTAAATTAAAATGGAATAGTCTCTCCTTGGGAGTGCCTTCTCTCTTATATCCACCAAGAGTCTTAGAGTGGCATTTTACCCGCTCAGATGTCTCCCATCTATTGTAGGCAATGATATCCAGTAAAAGGAAGTATTTTGGACATACACGCCCACTACTTGGGGCCAGTATGCCAAGTCTGGAATTGATCTTAGGTTACCCTGGGCACCTGCTAATGCTTTAATAAATTATTTCGGAGTAGAAAAGAACAGGTAGATACTGGCAGATGCTGAGTTCTCCTGATGCCTCTCTCTTTATTTGTCCTTGTCCAGGGTGGCCGCATGCAGGGTAGGCGACATATGCTCACTCAGCCCCGGCCACAGCTCACACAGAGTCAGAGAACTTTTGAAGCGAAGTTTCACTATGGGGTTGCAAGAGAACAAAATTATCAAAACGACACGGGGTTTGAGTCCAATGACCATATTAAAGAAACCCACAGCATCCCACAGCTTTCACCAGCATGGACGCCTTTGAAGAAAGACCACGGCAAGATTTAACGCACTGATCCGTGGCCGCATCTATGGGGGACTGTTCGGTTTGAAGACGGGTTCATCATTTTGAGGATCCAGAGCTCCGTTTAAGTGACACAAAACGAGAGTCCAGAATTCAAATCCAGTGTATGGTTCTGAGCCAACTAAAGGCCTCGTTGGATCTGCGTATCAGCAACTATCAATGGAGAGGGAGTTTGCTGGAAGATGACCCGGACCTGTCCTGTTTCCGGCCACGTGAGGCTTAAATTTAAACCAGTTAACTTGAAATAAGGTAAAACCCAGTTCAGGGGCACTAGCCCCATTTAAAGCGCTCGATAAGTCGCGGAAAGAAATACAGACAAATGTCGGTGTGAGGGCCACAGAGTCTGCTGGTCCATTCTGTCCTTCGTTATGAAAAGCGTGTGGACCCGAACTTGGAAAATCTATGGTTTTCTCTCTCTGAGGGTGAGATGTGCCTTTATCTTCCTCGCTGTGTGAGTCTGGGTGGTAAAAGACACTGCCCAGAGGCTTTGGGTAGAAATAACTGAAAGAAGGAAAGGAATCGTCCTTTTAAAAAACTCACTCTGTTGGGTCCCAAATCTATCTGGCGTTTGTTATTGGAATTCATTTGGTGTCAACCAAACAACAAAAGAGCCTCCTTCACCTTTTATCACTTTCCTGGCACATTAATACCTTTTGGGGGATGTCGTCTCTCAATCTCTTGTAACCTCTGCTTCTGGAATACACTTCAGAAACTCGGGAGGCCCAGGCAGCGAGAGGAGAGGAAATCAAAGGCAGGATCAAAGGCGCGAACAGCTCGGGGGCTCTGGGCGGGAGGAGAGCCATCAACTCTCCTTTTCCTGGTTCTCTGGTCAATAAACACCCAGTGCGGAGCGAGGGCCAGGTCTCAGGGCAGCGCCGAGGGCCCGACTTGAACAACAAAGCCGGGAAGAGGGTACTTAGCACTTGGGGAGGAAAGGCAGGTGGCTGTGATGTTTGGGGGAACCAGGGACAGGAGCGGTGGTGGGAAATGCCCAGGAAGCAGAGCAGGACGGTTACCCCAAGTGGCTCCCGCCTCCCCACTGGGGCTGCTCCAAATAATGATACTTTTTTTTTTTAAGCTTGTTTTTTCTATCGCGTCCTCACTGGCCTTCCCTCAGGATGCAGGGTGTGTCTCCCTGAGGCCTGTCTTCTGTGTCACCTTGCTCTCCCCTTCTGTTTCACCAGGTGTTACCAGGGACCAAATGCAAATAAGGACCAAAGTCCTGAGCAAGTCAGGTGGTGAGTGATCCAGCCCAGGTGTGGATGAGACCCCTCGATCTCAGTGACCCTTGCCTTCGGCAAAGCCTGAGCTTCAGTGTGCTGCCCTGAAACTGGTAACCTGACTGGCTTTGGTCCAGGAAAGTACCTCCTGGAGCCTATTAAAAATGTACTTAGGGACATCTGGGTGGCTGGTCCCTGAAGTGTCTGCCTTCAGCTCAGGTCATGATCCCAGGGTCCCGGGATCAAGTCCCGAGTCCGGGAGGGGGGGTCCCCTATTCAGTGGGGAGTCTGTTTCTCCCTCTCCCTCTGCCACTCTCCCTGCTCATTCTCGCTCTCTCACCATCAAAAAATAAATAAATAAAAATTTCTTTAAAAGCACTTAAATTTCACAGATTATGTATCTTGGGAAAATAACTTGCCATAATTATTTTTTAAGATGTTGTCAAGGATTGGGCTCTTTCTGTTTTCCATTTGGGGAAACAAGTATGGAAGAATTAAGGAGAATATTCATTGTTTACTTGCAGCAGGATAACTGAGTAAGGAATCCAGAGCTTGGGTTTCGTGGAAACCACTTATGATTTTAGAGGTGTCTGTCACAGACAAGAGGAACGGAAAGGACCTGTGATTTCGAGCGAGTGGACACATCAGAGCTTCTGAAGAGAGCTGTGGGAGCTTCGAGCTTTGTCACCCTGGTCCGTGTCCACCACAGACATGGGAATTCCATTCCCGGAGAAGTTGTATCTCTTTCCAGACGCACTGCTTGCATCCTTTAAACATTCAGATTTTAACAGTGTTCCCACTAATGTCCTTTTTTCTTTCCTAAGGATCTTTCCTAAGGATCCTTCCCGGGGTGCCTGGCATGCGATCTCCTGCTCGTGAGTTCCGGCCCCACTGGGTGTAGACTTGGGAATTCCATTCCCGGAGAAGTTGTATCTCTTTCCAGACGCACTGCTTGCATCCTTTAAACATTCAGATTTTAACAGTGTTCCCACTAATGTCCTTTTTTCTTTCCTAAGGATCTTTCCTAAGGATCCTTCCCGGGGTGCCTGGCATGCGATCTCCTGCTCGTGAGTTCCGGCCCCACTGGGTGTAGACTTGGGAATTCCATTCCCGGAGAAGTTGTATCTCTTTCCAGACGCACTGCTTGCATCCTTTAAACATTCAGATTTTAACAGTGTTCCCACTAATGTCCTTTTTTCTTTCCTAAGGATCTTTCCTAAGGATCCTTCCCGGGGTGCCTGGCATGCGATCTCCTGCTCGTGAGTTCCGGCCCCACTGGGTGTAGACTTGGGAATTCCATTCCCGGAGAAGTTGTATCTCTTTCCAGACGCACTGCTTGCATCCTTTAAACATTCAGATTTTAACAGTGTTCCCACTAATGTCCTTTTTTCTTTCCTAAGGATCTTTCCTAAGGATCCTTCCCGGGGTGCCTGGCATGCGATCTCCTGCTCGTGAGTTCCGGCCCCACTGGGTGTAGACTTTACTTAAAAAAAAAAAAAAAGAAAGAAAGAAAAAGATCCAACCCTGAAAGCCACATTGCCCCGAGTCATCATGCACGTGATGAAAGAACCATAATAAAGCAGCACCCGGGAGTGTAAGATAAAGTCTCCCTCTCCGACCCGTCGCTCCCAATTGCAATCCTGGGTTTCGGCCGTGTCCCCACCGAGGTGATGCCTTAGTTACGTACAAGCACGCACAGATGAAACGTCATTTAGAGCAAAGGGAGGAGAGAAGGGGAAAGGCTGAAATCTTTCTCCACTGCAAAGGATTATGATGCCACAGGCTCTCCAGAAAAGTCAGGAAGGAGAACGCTCGTCTAGCCAAGCCTGCGGGATGACCCGGCCCCTCGCTGAGCGTGGGCATCTCTCACTGCTGGTTCGAAAGCCAAGAAGCCTGTGTGTGTAGGTGGCTTTGTCAAACCGCCACCATTTGCACCCATGACCAGGCACCTCGTTCCTCTGGGCGAGTCCACCTTCCGGCCTGCGAGGCCCCGTGGGGAGCAGGTGCCTCAGAGGACCAGGCTGGGACGCGNCGCGGGACTGGGGGGGGGGGCGGGGGCGGGGGAGGTGTCCGCACAGCTGGAGATTTCCTGTGACTCCTGGCCCTGGGCGGTCTCTGGCTCGCAGGGCCCTCTCTGGCTGTTAGACCTCAAGTGGACACTAGCAGCCGGCAAATCTCTGGCTCCCTCGGAGGCCGGCCTCCGGGTCCCGGTAGCTTTACAGCTACGGACCTTGGGTCTGCTTGAGTCTGGCTGATCACCACTGCCTGCGCCTGGGACCCCGATGAGCCCAAGGGGCCTGAAAGATAACCCCAAGACCGGAGGGGCCAGGGGTTTTGCCCCCCTCCCGAGGGTGCAGGGGAACTGAGTGGTGAGACAGGAGTCTTTCTGGAGGCCGGCTTGGCACAGTGGCTTTGGAGTCCTTTGGGCCCCGTCTGGATTGTGGAATTACTCCGGATCTATAAGACTGGGAGGAGAATACCTGCTTCATAGAGACACATGTGTACTACGGCCTTGCCCAGGGATGCTTCACAAATGGCTTTTGGGTGGGGGCACCTGGGTGGCTTGGTCGGTGAAACGTCTGCCTTGGGCTCAGGTGGTGATCTTGGCATCCTGGGATCAAGCCGAGGGTCTGCTTCTCCCTCTGCCTCTGCCCCTCCCCCTCTCATGCTCTCTCTCTCTCCCTCTCTCTCTCTGTCTCTCACTCTCTCTCAAGTAAATAAATAAAAATCTTTTTTTTTTAAAGATTTTAGACAGAGATAGAGACAGCCAGCGAGAGAGGGAGCACAAGCAGGGGGAGTGGGAGAGGAAGAAGCAGGCTCATAGCAGAGGAGCCTGATGTGGGGCTCGATCCCATAACACCGGGATCACGCCCTGAGCTGAAGGCAGACGCTTAACCGCTGTGCCACCCAGGCACCCCAATAAATAAAAATCTTAAAACAAAAAGGTTTTTGGGTTAATGAAAGAATGATGGAGCACATCGAAATGGAGGGTCTGACCTCCCATCCCATATACCCTCTGCCTGAAGACTCATAACCCAGCAAAGGAAGAGAGAGAAGAAGGGAGGAGGTGGGAGAGAGAGAGAGAGAGAGAGAGAGAAGGCATGGGGGTGGGGAGACGGAGGAGCAGACTGCCCGGAAGAGCCTCAGGGGTTTGAAACAGTTCCTGACACCCCAGCCACCCGCCAGGAGAGAACCAAGCGCTGAACTCCTGTCCCCAGCAGCCTTTCCGCTTTGACACCCAGGACGTCCCTCCAGGACGGAAACATCCAAGGCCTTCCTGGGGGGGTCTTACTGCATTCTAGAATGGACAGACAGGCAGGGACAGCGCCCTGAAGGACACTCCCGACAGAGAGCAACCTTGCATGGTCCTGGCCAAATCGGGGCTCAGGTTCTGGGAGCAGGAAGCCAGGGGCCTCCGGCCCCTCTCCTGGGTGGAGCGGTTCCCACGCGGGACTCTGCGTTTCCCTCCCCATAAAGTGAATTCAGAGGCATCCAGTGCGAGAGGCGCGCATGGGGGGTCTAGCACGGAGGGTCTAGCACGGCGCCTCATGCACAGTGAGATGTCCAGACTTGAAGGAGAGAAATGGGTGCCCGAGCTCTCAGACGTTACCGTCTAGGAGGGGCGGCAGAGGCGCAAACCATGACCACAGCACACATCAGGACCAAACGGGAACTTGGACGGGGCCCCCCAGGGCAGAGGCAGGCCGGCGTGGACACTTCCCAGGGCCCCGTCCGTCAGACGGCTCGTGAGCATCGCTGGAACCCCCCCGGAAAGACCAGATTGCGCGTCTGTAAACGTGGGCACGCTTTCAGGCCCGCGGCGCCCAGGGGACCCTTGTTCTTCGGCCCACGGCCATTCCGAAGGGGCCGCCGCTCGCTCAAGGTGAGGTCGCGGCCTCCCTCTGCCGCCCCTTAATCTGCACCCCCTCCCAATTCAGGATGTGCCGGGGAGGCTGGCTGAGGGCAGGGGCCGGGCTGTTTGACCAACCTGGTACCGGGTCTGGCACGTAGCCGGGGGTGGGTGG